>NW_026695220.1:5529568-6143965 GCF_021218885.2 Marmota monax | reverse complement strand
CAAGGGCATATATCATAAACCACAAGTTTCATAGAGCCAAGTTATCCTTCAAATATCAAGTTTATTGTACTAGAATTATGCATAAGAATATGGAGCTAATCATATATGAGAACTTTCCAAAGGAGCCTACTAATAGAAGAATTTCACCTAAATAATGTGACTGATAGGTCATTGCATATATTCTGATGAAATTATTGAATATATTTACTCATACAACTAAGACAAAGAAAGAGATGAATATTTATAAGAAAAATGTTTAACATCTTTGACCATTAGGAAAATGCAAATCATGACTACATCATGACTATTCACCCCTGTCAGATGGTTATCATCAACAATACAAAAACAACAAATTTTGGCAAGAGTATAGAGGAAAAGAAACTTTATCCACCATTTGCAGAAATGTAAATTAGTACAACCACTATGGAAATCAGTACTAAATTTCTTTCCAAAACTAAAAATGGAACTACCTTATGATCCACCCATATTATTCTTAGGTACATATCCTCAGGAATTAAAGTCAGCATACTATAAAGATATCTATACACACACTGCAGCATAATTCAAAATCGCCAAGTTATGGAGTCAGCTTAGGTGCCAGTCAATAGATGAAAGGATAATGAAAATGTGGTATATACACAAAATGGAGTATTATTCAGCCATAAAAAAGAATGAAATCATGTCATTTGCAGGAAAATAGATGGAATTGGTGATGATCATGGTAAGTAAAAAAAAAAAAAAAAAGCCAAATCCAGACTCCAAAAGACGAGTACCACTATTTTCTCTTACAAGTGGATTCTAGGGAAAAAAAATTAAAATGTAGTATGAAAGTAGAAAGGAAGGGAGATTATTTAAAAAAATATATAAAGAGGATTAAGAGAGGTTGGATAATGAGAGGTGGAAATACTCAAATTCTGTTAAATGCATAAATAATAGGCTACAAACACATTATTCTGCATAATTAATATCTATCAATAAAAAGTAAAAGAATAGTATGTTAACATTATACATTCTGACCAAGTAGAAAGAGAACAACTAAGTAATTTGTAGAGTGAAGGACAAATTTAAAGAAGCTCATGATAAATACTAAGGAAATAGCAGGGTGAGGCAGCACACACCTACCTGTAAGCTACTTTGGAGGATAAGGCAGAAGAAACCTCTTTAGCTCACAAGTAACACACCATCCTGAACAACATAGCAAGACCCCATCTGAAAACAATGAATAAATGAATTCTAAGGAAATAAGTGGAAAAATGATCAACATTTAATGCCAACAAAGTGAAAACAAAAATATAGATCATAACAAAAATTATAAAAGACATAATTACAGAAAAAAATCACTAGAAATATAGTGAAAAGTAATGAAAAGTAGCAATAAAAGAGTAATTTAAAAAAACTAACAAACTACATAGACAAACCAGTAATTATAACCGTCAGTGCAGTAAATATAAAACTGAGTCCAACAGTAGCAATCACATTAATAAAGATAGATACATAAAATTACTTTTTTATGGTACTGAAGACTGAACCACAAAGCTACATCTGCAAACCCTTTTGTATATATTTTTTTTAAAATTCTAATTGCAATTGGACACAATACCTTTATTTTAATATTTCTTTATTTTTATGTGGTGCTGAAGTCGAATCCAGTGCCTCACACATGCTAGGTGAGCACTCTACCGCTGAGCCACAACCCAGACTCTGTATTTTTTATTCTGAGACAGGGTCTCATTAAATAACGGAGGCTGACCTCAAGCTTATAATTCTCCTGCCTAAGCCTCCTGAGTTCCTGGGATTACAGTCAAGGGTCACTTAGCCTGGCTACTATTATACTTTTTAAATGTCACAAAGGCAAATGCAACCCAAGGCTATGTACAGGATAAACAAGTTATTAAGAAAAGCTAAAAGAAAGTAAGGAGGAAAAATATACTAGCAATTCTGAATAACGAAAACATAATTATTTGGAAGTTATGAAGGACCTGATATTTTTACCCTACTTGAAAGTTAGCAAATTATCTTGCCAAATTTCATTCCTGTTGAAAGAGGACACTCTCAGATTAGAGATAAAGGACTTTTTTATTCACACCAGAAGACAGAATTAACTTAATCTTTACATAGATTCACCCTTGCTTCTAAAGTCCCACAAGAAACTCGATAGAATAAGCACGAGAATGCTGACCATAACTTGTATGTGCTTCACAGCTTAGGAATTCTGAATTTAGGAAACTGACACTTTAAAAATGAGCTGCTAGCAAACCTGCCTGACATTTGCTTTGGATAGAGACATACTCATTATACTAGACAGTAAACAAATCAACCCGTTGCTCCAAAAACAGACACATTCTCTATCATTCAAAGCTATTTACTGTACAAACATACTGCTTTTAATTGCCTCATACCCCATTGGTAAAAGAAGAATTTCTGCTCTAGGGATAAAGCGATAGCCAAACAGACAATAGGCAACAGACGAAGTCAACAGCAATTTACTAATCACATTTACTCATAGCCTATGGATTGACTTGCAGGACCAGGCGGGGTGACAACTGGGAATACAGCAAACAGGTAGAGGCTCTGAGGAATCCACTTTGTAATATCAAGAGTACAGTGACCCCTGTTTTCTGTGGAAGTTGTGATTGGCTCTTGGAAACATTCTGTGTGCTGAAAAGGTACTGAACACTTTGATTTTTTTGATAAGCAGGGACTGTGCAAGGTCACAGGATATGGTAGGTCCTTGGATATGGCTAGAGAAGCTTTATTGTGAGAAAAGAATGGAGACGAAAACATTTAAGGTCCTGTTCTTCCCCAGATGTCAAAGCAACACATAATAAAGGGCTTCAGTTTTAGATTTTACAGCTAATCCAACTGGAAATGCTGGGAATCGCTTGTAATCCCAGAGATTTGGAGGCTGAAGCAGAAGGACTGCAAGTTGGGGGATAGCCTCAGCAACTTCATGAGAACTTTGTCTCAAAATAAAAAGATGAAGAGTTCTGAGGATGTAGCTCAGTAATAGAGAATGCCTGGTTTCACTCCCTAAAATTCTTGGGAAAAAAAAATAAGGCAGTGGGAAGCTAAGTGAGGACTCTGTTTGCTAGACATGCAGAAACATCAGATCTATAGAGGATTGAGCTCTAAAAGGGATCAAGTCCTAATGTCAGTGGAGATAAAACACAGATGCCCAAGCATTGAGCATAAAAATGTAACATTTTTTTATTACTAAAGGTCACAATTCATAAGGGAAATATAACACTGATATTACCTTACACTTAATGACACAAACTTCAAACAGATATAAGTAAAATAAAAGAAACACAAAAATAAAAATAGTAAAAAAACTAGACATAACCCTCTCTAGCCTAGAAAGGTCAATGAAATAACCAAACTAAAAGAGGATATTCAAAATCAAAAGCAATGACCTACAAAAACTATATAAACTTTTACTCTGCAGTAATAGGCCATATATATATATATATATATTCAAATGCACATATGTAAGGAAATTTTACACACACACACACACACACACACAGTTTCATAAAAGAGAAATAGCACATAGCCTTCTGGTAATCAAGCAATAATACCAGAAATTGTTAATAAAAAGGAAAAATCATAAATAGTTTTCAGCTGAGACTTGAAAAGGCTTTTATTTTTAAAAAGTCCAAGGTGAAGTGAAATACAAATTAAATCCTTCATTACATTAAATTTTCAAATCCCTTTGAGAATATTGTTATATAGTTTCTATTTTCTGATACATAGTATAATAATTTTTGCTAACTCAATTTTGACAAATTTATGCATTTGTTTTATGAGTCTATTGAAAACACAGAAAATAAATTAACTTTTTCAAGAATGAGTTTGTTAGATTTATTCATTCTAATATTTCTGTTTTCTAACCCATTAATTTATGATTTCAGTTTTATTGTTTTTCCTGCTTTGTATAAATGAGGAAATAAAAGCTTCAATTATAGAATATTTTGAGATGCTATAATTAAAGGAACCTTATATGATCCATTTTTCCATGCTTAAATAACTCTATGCAGTTTATAAAAGAAATATATCAAACAAAAGGATAGGGGAGAAAATTTTTAAATTATTTATGATGCTCAAAAAACAAACACAAGAAACTGAGGTATTAATAGCAGGCATAGCAGACATTAAGGCAAAACAAATTATTATAGATTAAAATGTATTTACAATAGAAATAAGAAAACACATAAATTAAAGTTTAACAGATATACAAGACAGAATAATAATATCCAAGTGAGCCTTCACGTTTGCCCTCTGCTGCCTCATCTATTTTTTTTCCAAATCAAATATAATTTTTAATCTTGATTTTTTGGAATATATATTTTTAACTAAATTATGTTTATGTCTATTATTTCAAAAGTATATTTCTCTGTGTGTATAGATACATGCTGTGGTACAATTTCTTCTATTTTTCTTTAGTGGAAATAAATCTGTTAGGATCTAAAGTATTTTATTTTCTGTAGATACACTGTTTTTTCCTGCATTCGTTTTTAAATAACATATTCTGTCTCCATTAAACTAGAATCTTCCTGAATCTACCATCTTCTACTTTATTCTGATTTCCATCTTGGCATACCCATGTAAGGAAAAATGAGTTGACTGTAAAGGGAATAAAGATGGGTATGCTTCAAACCTTGGATGAACCCTGGAAACAGCATACTACATAAAAGAAGTTGGTCATGAAAAGCCATGTCATATTATTCTATTTTTAAGAAACACACAGACACACAAAAACAGAAAGTAGATTAGTGATTGCCATGGAACAAGGAGAACAAAATGGCAGCATTTACTAACAGGTGCAGAAATATTTTTAGAAGGATAAAATAACGTTGAAATGAGAGAGTTGTTATGGCCACAAAAACTTGTAAACATACTGAAATCAGTAAATTACACACATTAAAAGGATAAAATTTATCTTATGTGAATCATAGCAACTGCACCTCAGAAATACTGTTTGCATGCTGATACAGTAGATGGACAACCAAATAGGAAGAAATCCGTTCTTATTACATCAGTTTCTAAAATCTTAAATCACATTTTTGTGTAATAAAGATTTAACTAAGTCTCCCAGAGGAAGAATGTACACAGGGTCTCAAATATCTGCAACAGATAAACCACTAATTGTTAAAACAACAACAACAACAGAAAAACACTTGAGTCCACTTATCACAGTAAGTGTACACTTGAAGAAAGGCAATACTCAAGACATGTTGAGGGCAATTACATGAAGCAACAGTTCTGACTCAATATTCCTACATGTCCCCTTCTTAGAGTGCAAGTAAAGGGAGGTTAAATCCTCTCCAAGTCTATTGCACTATGAGTCTGCAGGGTTCATGCTCCTACTCCTGGTTAGTTTTTTGATCCCATATTGAAATGAGGTACTTAGGGCTGGCAGAGCTCACACAATGGCTGTTTTATTTAAAGACAGTTTGCTTATGTAGAAAAGATTAAGATGAATCTCCTGTGACTACTTCTCTGATCTTTTTTTTAAGGTATTAAAATTATTAACTTTATTAAATCTACATCTCAAAGTCTACATTTTTAACATATGTGATTAAATGGAAAGTATACATAAAACACTTCTACTACATTCCAAAGTAGAATACTCAAACTTTTGAGCAGAACTAATCCCATTTTTTTAATCTTTTTTTTTTTTAATGTGGTGATGTGAATTAAACCCAGAGCCTCGTCCATGCTAGGCAAGTGCTTTACCACTGAGCTATCTCCCCAATTCCCTAAGTCCCAGAGGGAGGGGGGATAGTAGAGGATAGGAAAGATAGCAGAATACAACAGTCACTAGTATGGCAATATGTAAAAACGTGGATGTGTAACCGATGTGATTCTGCAATCTGTATACGGGGTAAAAATGGGAGTTCATAATCCACTTGAATCAAATGTATGAAATATGATATGTCAAGAGCTTTGTAATGTTTTGAACAACCAATAAATATTAAAAAAAAATACTTCTCTGATCTTATTCCACATTATAAATCAGAAACAGTATTACATCACTACTGGAATTACACAAACTACCACTGTCTTCAAAGACAAATGAGAACAGATTCACATATGTTTCCCCTGCACAAATTCAGTGAATTACAACAAATAATATGTATTTTCTTAAACTTGAGCCCATGCTGTACTTTTAGTGAATCAGATCAACAAATCCTCTGACACTAAACATGCAGCGACTGAGAGGGCACATGTGTTCCTTTCAATCGCCATTATTATCAAGGATGCAAATATGAATTCACTTTTATGTGGCAAGAACTGCAGTACACATTTGCCACCTTTGCTTTGTAACTATGGTGACCCCCTTTTTCTGAAACAATATAGTCCCAGGAGCCTTGATCATGTTGTTCCTTATACCTTCACACTAGTCATGTGTTATTAATATCATGTTGTCTAATCCTACAGAATAGAAAGTAGATTAATATGCTGAACATCCATGGAAGTATATTTCTGCTACAGCATTGGAGAGAAAACCTCAATAACCCTGAGGATAAACCTGTACACCAGCAACCCTGTCACCTAGTTACTTGGAGATTTTTCCTGTAAGTAGACAGCAGTCCAATGGGTCAGTCAGTATCAAAGTAGAAAATGAATTTAATTCTGATTATTTTGAAGACACACAGTTTCTGCATGAGAATGGAGTAAAAGGGCAGTCAGTGTCTTAAACTCAGGGGATCCATTATGGCATTTCCTGCTTCATAGCATCTGATAACCTTGGATGGGTAAATAGCAAAACAACTGGTAGCAATAGTAGTGAAAACAAAGACCTGGACCTTTCCAGTGGGACTGTCAGGATCAATCCCCAAGGTCCAAACCCCAGATAAACTCAAGTCTTCAATAATGATGGGAGTGAAGAAGGGAGATTCCAGAGGAGATATAATTCATTTTAATAGCCTTTCTAAAAAACAATTTTATAAAGGCTGTGCCTGACCAATCTTTCTAAGTATTCCACAGAGTAGATTTACTTGGGTCCTGAGAAGATCTGAGTGATGAGAAGAATGAAATATGGTCAACGGTGTTGGCTATGTGATAGCACATTCTCTTAATCAGCAATGACTTTGGCATTTGATGCTCTGGAAAGTCGCTTATGAACATGAACGAAATTTGATAGTATCTCACCGCAATTACTGTTCATGGATTTTAGTTTTCTGCCACAGTCTTTCTTGAAGCAGTAGGAGTCCACTAAGCTTGAAGGTGCGAGTACTCTGTTACATACAGGAAAGTTGTTTTTCTCTGGCATGAACTTTAAATAATGTGTACAAAAGCTGGTGGATAAAGGCTCCATCTCTATTGTTCCAAAGACCACTACAGGAACCAGACACTTATATATATCCTAGATGCTAATGGAATGCAACTTATTCTTAAAGGAATAACATCAATAGAATATCCCCATTTTGGTGTTTTCTTTCCCAGTGCTTTTCAAAGAGTATTTTGGGGAACAGGTGATGAGTGATAGAATGTACATGTGAAATAAGGGTACAGTTTAAATTGCTAAATAATTTCATATGTGCAACTGTAGCATTCAATAATTCTGATGTAATGATTATAGTGAGAATATATAAAAACAGCATTAAAAATAAAATGTCCATTTCAAACTGTGAATAACATTTCCTAAATATAAGGAAATTGGCTGCTATTATCAAGGATACACATCCTTCATACTACTGGGATGAGATAATTTGCTTTATTTTTCTCACATACAGACAAAAAAATGTTTGCTCTTGTAACTGTTTGAAAATACTTTTAAAAGAGTAAATATTGAAAAAAGACAATTATATTACTTTAATTTACATATGTTTAGTAAGCATTAAAATAATATATCAGAGTTATGCTATCATGTGTTAATCAGTGATTTTCTGTTTTATATGATATTTAACACATTATTTAGTATCAAAATGAATATAAGGTTAAAAATAAATTTGAAAATGTGCTAGTTGAACTCAGGGTGTAGAGATGTTGGAATTGAATTGTGCACATTACAGGAGGCGGTAACCAGCAGACACAATATTGGTGTTTGAATACAACCTTCACCTTAACAGAAAGTATCTTCAAAAAGGAATTTCCAGAAAATAGCAGGTCTTCACTTCAGACAGATAACCACATGTTGTCTCTGCAATGTTTATTTGCATGAAACACAACTAAAGTCGGTGATAAAGAAGATCACAAGAATTTGATTAGTTTATCAGCACTGTTACAAAAGGAACTCTGATTCAGTAGTGTCTCAACAACAATTGAGATCTGAAATTCAAACAGATTATTGAAGGGCAGACCCAGTTGCATCAATTAGTCAAACTTAACTGACTTTAGAAGAATGATTCAATATAAAAGACATGAAGTATACTGTATCTTTTAAAGAAATGTAATTCTCAAATAATGTATTGGAGCAAACCATTAACCCACTTGTATGTGAGTATTCTCTTCATTTGAGATTACTGGATATGTGAATGGATGTAAAGACTCAAGTTAAACTAGACTGAGAAAAATGTACTCTTTGCATATATTAAACTGTTTTTCATGTAATTTTTATAAATTTTTAGAGGTAAATTTTATAGATCAAGCATGACAGGAGAGATACTTAGGCACATAATAATTGAATATGCTTGGAATTGGGAGTGAATATGCAGGGTCTCCAATAGTTCAGGTAAAAGTGTAGGATTTTTTTCACTAAGAAGTAAATATTTTACATTGACTAGAAAAAAACATGCAATTAAAAAAAAAGAAAATATACAAACTATTTAGTAAAGAAAACCAAAGGTATTGCTTAATATTTAACTCAAAATCTCTTGTTTGGTTATTGCAAACGTTTTCCATTTCCAAGTTTTCCCTACATTAATGCACTATCACTAGTCTTTCTTGATCTTTTGTAATGTGTCTGGCAATGGTTAAAAATGTGAATTATTTAGTTATGACATTTAAACATTAAATGTAGTATAAAATATATCCAATCCATAAAGAGCTATAATTAAATAGCTTATAGAGTTTATTTTAAAATTATACGTTTAAGTGCCAAGTTCATATGTACAGAACTAAAAAGAATCTTTTGTTTATTCCCTTAAGAATTATCCTCCAACATTGTTTAGGAAACAAAACTTACATAGCAGTACATTTTTGTGCTTAAAAAATGCATTGCTCTTCAAATGAAAATAATATTAATTTATTTGTCTTTTAAAAAGAGAATATAAATTTAGTCAATACATTTTTTCTATAGGCTTGTTCTCATATTCGCCCATGGTATGATATTTAAATTCATTAAAATAAAGTGTATAGTATAAGCCCATTTTAAATTTTCATTTAATTCCAGTCATACTATGTAATTATTGAATACTTTAACTTCAAGTTATATATTTATTTCTTTGTACTCTACTCACCCATAAATATTTTTAAGTAGTATTTATTACTAATAGTGAGCATTGTATAAACAAAAGATTGTTTAAAACTTCCTATTATTCTTCATTCTGTAAATTAATTATAAGTTATTTTAACATCAATAATAATATAAACCTCTTTTAAATTAATTCATAAAGATCATGATGTATAGGAAAACAATCAATATGTCTAAGGAAATTCAGAAAACAATATCATAATTTGAATATATCAATAAAAGAATATGTGCAGCAAATTTTAGCCTTGAAGATTAAAACTAGTAAATTCCTAATAACTGACAACTATCTTGAACTAGGGAGTTTTATAAATGTCTTTATGAAATTAGCTAATTATATAAAATGATCTAGTGATAGCCTTAGAAAGCTTTATATTTGACAAGTTGTCAAATAATATATAGATGTAATTGTATCCTCTCTGAGCCTTAAAATATAGGCTCAACACAATCACACTGATCAAACTCTAATATATCAAAACCCCACTCACTTAATGAATGTGCATCCATTGAACTAGAGAAAAATTTTAAAGAAAATTATTTATTTCTTTGATCTTTCATCTTTGAATGCCATTTTATTATTTAGTATGGTAGAAAAATATAATAGCTATGTATGATAAATAATACATGATAATATATTACATATATCAAAACATATAAATTATGTTAGTGGTAGATAATATACTTTATATATCAGTGGTATATAATATGTTTTATATGTGCATATATAAATATGTAAATATTATTTTCATATATTATATAATATCTATGTTCTTATTATGTCATAACATCCATAATTTCCAAGTCCATTTCACTTATAAACTGTTTTCACATATACCACTTAATTTGCTACTAACAACTTTATTATTACACTAACAGGCAATTACAGTTGCATCATCAGTGATGCTTCTGTCAATGAATGATAATTGTGGTCTCTGATGATTATTTTCTCATGTTAATACATTAAGTAGGGTGAGGCAGGGTGTTGCCTTATGAGAAGAAAACTAAAATGCCTAAGCAAGTGTGGGGTGAGATGGAAGGCAGAAATATATCTCACAGACATTATTATCATTGTGTGTATATATGTGTCTGCATGACCAATGTGATTCTTCAACCTGTATACTCAGAAAAAATGAGATATTATATCCCATTTGATTCAAATGTATGATATGTCAAGATCACTGTACTGTCATGTATAACTAAGTAAAAAAGAAAGAAAGAAATATATCCTCACAATTCTTTTAATCTCTTTCTAATAATATAGTCTTTCAAAGGAAAGGCAAAGGCAGGAATTATGGCCATTGTTGAGTAAGTTTAAATTCCTCTCTTCTGACCTTTTGAGATGTATGATCTATTTTTGTTAATTATATGCACCCTATTGTGCCAAAGAATACTATAACTTAATTTTCCTATGAAATAATAATATTGTACCCATTGACTGATTTCCCTCATCCCTCACCTCTGTTCTCCCCAGTCTCTGGTCACCATTGTTCTGCTTCCAAATTCTACAAGATAAACTTCTTTAGATACCCTAATTTTAAGGAAGAAAAAATAGGCTATAGATGATAAAGTAAGATTCAGTAATGACATTATTAGAATCAATAATGACAATATTTCATATTCTTTTCAGCCACTTTACTTTTCCAAAAGCAGAATAAATATATATTATAATTAATATTTTGTTATAAAGCAGTGATCCTTCCTCTTCACTAGAAACAGTCTATTGATAACTTGAGAGAGATGAAGAAATCACTTGCTCATTTTGTGTATATTAAATTACTTGGATATAATGAAAATAATTACAAAAGTTAGGCTAAATTTCATGAAGTTGTCTAGAGAATAATTTGCTTTATTCGTTTAAAAAGGTCCAATAATTCACAATATGAACAGAGTACAGATTTATTTCCCATTAAGGGTTCCTTAGAAGAAGTATTTTAATATTTCAGAAAGTCATTTTGCATGAATTCAGAACTGATATGGACTAAATATCAGTCTTCAAAATACATATGTTGAACACATAACCCCAGTATGCTGCACTTCAGTGGGGCCTAATCTGACAGGACTGGTGTTCTTAAGACATACTAGAGCCATGCATTCTCCCTCATGCTAGCTTGCTTTCTCTCCCTCCACCCATATTTGCACATGCCCAGGAAAGGCCTCCTGAGGACCCAGTGAGAAGACAGCTATCCACAAGTCAGAAAGAGAACTCATAACAGAAACTAATCGGCCAGAACCTTTATCTTGGACGTTGAATTTTCAGAACAGTGATAAAATAAATTTCTGTTGTTTATGCCTCCTAATAAGTTTTTGTTTTTGAATCATAGACCAGTCTAATATAAAGGCTTTTTGAGCTTTGTGAAAATTGAATGTTGCACAGTATCATTATAAAAAAAAATAGTGTAAAAATTTCTATTGTACCTTAATTAAATATATTTTATAATAGGAGTTTAAAAACAGAGATCTTCACTGAATGTAACAAGTTAGGTGAGTTTGTAATAATGATAGAGCATACCAGCCAGAAATATGTTAAATAAAGTGAAAATTGGGTGATAAAACATTGATTTTTCAGAATCCTTGTTTTTTTTTATTTTTTTTTTCGACAATTAATGAGAATCAAAATATTCTGGTAGAGTGCTTGCCTATCATGCATGAAGCCTAAGACCAGTTCCCAGAACCACAAACAAAACAAAAGAATAAAAGAAAACAAAACAAAAAACATAAAAAAGTCAAGTCATATGATTTATTATATGAAAATAAATGTTTCAAATATAAGATGTTAAAAATGAGAAGAAAAAACTGCTAGCTAATCACCAAGATCATGTATTTTTTTCCTATGCATAGATGAAGTCATTTCTCAGTCACATGCAGTTAGGTTTTCTCAAATGATGAGTTTGTAGTCAAAGAACTGTGAATAGTAAAAAAAAAATGAACTCTACTTCAAGCTCGGCCTGGAGACATTCTCAAACATAATTCTCCTTTTTTTTTTTTTTGGTTTATGTTTTATTTTGTTGTGTTTTACTGCTCTCTGACTCAATGTGGATTACCACTCCTACCCAAATATCATGTTAGACATGTGCTGCAGATTATAGAAACTACAAGATGATTGAATATAATATTACTCATCAAATATGGAAAAGTAAGAAATTGTTCAAAACACACAAAAACCTGTGTGCCCCTGTATCATTACTTGGAGGACAGCTATCCAATTAGAAAAGTTACCTTTAACTTTTGAATGTACATTTATATAATGTGATTTTTTTTTCTGTTTTTCTTTCTTTTCTTTTGCAAGCTTTAGTTGTGCAATGTATTGAGATTATAGTTGGGCAGAAGAGGAGCAGCGTCCTGCTGAGAGGCTGAGCCGCCCCCTCCCCCTGCGGCCGCAAAGTAGAGGGAACTGTGACCACGCACAGAGCAGGCCCAGCGGCCTGCTGAGGGGCAGAACCGCCCCCCACCCCCCGCGCCTGCCAGGTAGGTGGAACTGTGACCACGGACAGAAAAGGCCCAGTGGCCCGCGGTGGGACAGAGCTTCCAATCACTCCTGAAAGGTAGGCAGGCCTGCGACCCACTGGCAGAAGAGGAGCAGCGACCTGCTGAGAGGCAGAGCCGCCCCCTCCCCCTGCACCGGCAAGGTAGAGGGAACTGTGACCACGCACAGAGCAGGCCCAGCGGCCTGCTGAGGGGCAGAGCCACCCCCCACCCCCCGCGCCTGCCAGGTGACCACGGACAGAAAAGGCCCAGTGGCCCGCGGCGGGGCAGAGCTTCCAATCACTCCTGCAAGGTAGGCGGGCCTGCGACCCACCGGCAGAAGAGGAGCAGCGGCCTGCTGAGAGGCTGAGCCGCCCCCTCCCCCTGCGCCGGCAAACTATAGGGAACTGCGACCACGCACAGAGCAGGCCCAGCGGCCTGCTGAGGGGCAGAGCCGCCCCCCACCCCCCGCGCCTGCCAGGTAGGTGGAACGGTGACCACGGACAGAAAAGGCCCAGTGGCCCGCGGAGTGGCAGAGCTTCCAATCACTCCTGCAAGGTAGGCGGGCCTGCGACCCACCGGCAGAAGAGGAGCAGCGGCCTGCTGAGAGGCAGAGCCGCCCCCTCCCCCCAGCGCCTGCAAGGTAGACGGAACTGTGACCACCATCAGAACAGGCCAGACCTGCAACCGAGAGACAGAACAGGCCCAGTGGCCTGAGGAAGGGTAGAGCCGCCGCCCCCCGGGCCTGCAAGGTAGGCGCACCTGCGACCCACTGGCAGTACAGCCCCAGAGGCCTGCAGAGGGGCAGTGCCGCTGCCTGCGCCTGCAAAGTAGACAGAACTGTGACCACCGAGAGAACAAGCCTAGCGGCCCGCAGAGGGACAGAGCTGCCGCCCGCGCCTGCGAGGGCGACTTTGCAACTATACAAGACCAATATAAATATATAGGGGGAAAATTCAATAGCACAACAGTTTCACCAAGTAGAAAGGAACGCGAACAGTATGAAGAGACAAGGAAAGAAAGGACTACAAGCATTGCAGGTCAACTCAACGTTAGAAGAGGTAATAGCTGCAGCAGATGGAATGTCAGATAAAGAATTCAGGATATACATGCTTCAGATGATCTGGATTCTCAAGGAAGACATCAGACAGCAAAATCAGACAATGAAAGATCACTTCAACAATGAATTACATAAACAAATCCAAGAAGCAAAAGATCAACTATACAGGGAAATAGAGGTTATAAAAAACAAACAAACAGAAATCCTAGAAATGCAGGAAGCAATAAGCCAACTTAAAAACTCAATTGAGAATACTACTAGGGGGATCCAACATGGCGGCGAGAGGGGAGGCAGCGCTTTCAGTACCTCCTCAACAAAGGGGTCAGAGAGACGCATGGATACGCTTAGATATGACCTGCTGAGAAACTCCTAGCAAAATTCCACTAAAGAGAGACCGGCCGGGAATTGGAAGGATTTTTGGAGGTGACAGTCTGCGCTAGACGAGTGAATCTCTGCCACGCAGCGCAGAGGTCCAGACCCGCCAGCCGCTGCCCACGCGACTCGGCGACTGTCGGCTGCCTGCACGCGGCCCCCGCGTCAGGGCGGATAGCCTCCGAGACGCAGCGCAGCAGGAGCGGTGCAGGGACTCTAGGAAGAGGTCTCTCGCCAAGCCTTCATGAAATAGCAAACCGGGAGCTGAAACCAACCAGAGACAGACCAGTCCCACTCCTCCCTTCGGACACTCTGGCAAGGAGCCTGGGGCCTGCCATAGCAGAGTGGTGACATCACCAGAGTTCCGCCGACAGAATTCCTTCCCAGTGGAATCCACATTAGCAGGTGTGTGACTCCCACCCCCTCCAGATACAAGCAGCCAGGAAACCACCGGGGGCGTGTCTGTAGGGAAGCAGAGGGGATTCCAGATCCCCACCTCCCCTTAACACCAGCGGCGACACCCAAGATCTTAGCCGCCAGTTTCTGGGGGCGTGCCCACCAAAGGGGTCCTGAAAAATTAAACTGTTGGTTCCCAGATCACCCCACCACAGCACTGGGGCTTAATTGAATGACAGAGAGGGTGTTCATCGTTCGGGATATAGGACACGCGGTGGGGCTGCAAGTGTAATCAGATCCTTGGGGAACCGCCTCTGGTGAACAGGACCTGGCTGGCTGGCTGGGAGGAGGAACAGGGGGAGGGGCCGGATAAGTGAAAGGGCTCTGGACTAACAGGATTGAGAGACTCCCAGGAGCCACCGTACAGGGATTTCTGTCAGCACATAGAGGGCAGAAGCTCGGCTCAGAGGGCACAGCTCCGCCTATTGGAAGAGAAGAAAATGGGATTCAGCCATAGAACAGGGGATGCCAGCATGGCAGAGATCTGATGTCATCGGAGAGCGGCCGAGGAGAAAAATTCATCGGTGCCAGCGGCGACGGAAACAGTTGGTCCCCTGGTAGGGAGGGTGAGTCACAGATACCCGAGTCTCTCTCGCTTTGTCGTCGAGCCAGAGGCGAGGAGAGGGGCCGCCGCCCACGCCCGCAAGGTAGGAAGACCTGCGACCAACCTGCAGATCAGGCCCAGCGGTCTGCAGGCGTGGTAAGAGGGGCAGGGCAGAGCCACCGCCCGCGCTGGCAAGGTAAGCAGACCTGCGACAGACCTGTGGATCAGGCCCAGCGGCCTGCCAGCGTGGTACACACTTCACCCCAACTGGAGTAGGGGCAGAGCAGAGCCTTAGCCCGCGCCCAGATCAGGCCCAGCGGCTCGCCTGTGTGGTGGTCAAGTGACCCCAATTGGAGTGGGGGCGGAGCGGAACTGACACCCTTGCCCACAAGGTGGGCAGACCTGCGACCAACCTGCAGATCAGGCCTAGCGGTCCCCGGGCGTGGTAGGAGGGGCAGGGCAGAGCCTTCGCCCCCACCTGCAAGGTAGGCAGACCTGCGACAGAACAGCGGATCAGGCCCAGGGGTCCGCGGGCGTGGTAGACACCTCACACCAATTGGAGGAGGGGCAGAGCAGAGCCCCTGCCCGCACCTGCAAGGGAGAATTTTCAACTATACAAGAGCAACATAAATATATAGGGGGGGGAAAAATTTCAAAAACACAACAGTTTCACCAAGAAGAAAGAAACGCAAGCAGTATGAAAAGACAAGGAAAGAAAGGACTACAAGCAATGCAGGTCAGCTCAACTTTAGAAGAGGTAACAGCTGCAACAGATGGAATGTCAGATAAAGAATTCAGGATATATATGCTTCAGATGATCTGGAGTATCAAGGAAGAAATTAAACAGCAAAATCAGACAATGAAAGATCACTTCGACAAGGAATTACACAAACAAATTCAGGAAGCAAAGGATCAACTATACAGGGAGATAGAGGTTATAAAAAACAAACAAACAGAAATCCTAGAAATGCAGGAAGCAATAAGCCAAATTAAAAACTCAATTGAGAATACTACCAGCAGAGTAGAACACTTAGAAGACAGAACATCAGACAATGAAGATAAAGTATTTCAACTTGAAAAGAACATAGACAGCTCAGCAAGACTGTTAAGAAACCATGAGCAGAACATCCAAGAAATATGGGATAACATCAAGAGACCAAATTTAAGAGTCATTGGGATACAGGAAGGGACAGAGTTTCAAACCAAAGGAATGAGCAATCTATTCAATGAAATAATATGAGAAAACTTCCCAGACTTGAAGAATGAGACAGAACCCCAAATCCTAGAAGCCTACAGGACGCCGAATGTGCAAAATCATAAGAGACCCACACCTAGACACATTATAATGAAGATGCCCAACATACAGAATAAGGAGAGAATTTTAAAAGCTACAAGAGAAAGGAAGCAGATCACATTTAGGGGTAAGCCAATCAGGATAACAGCTGATCTTTCAACACAGACTCTGAAAGCTAGAAGATCCTGGAATAACATATTTCAAACACTGAAAGAAAATGGGTTCCAACCAAGAATTGTGTTTCCAGCAAAATTAAGCTTCAGGATGGAAGATGAAATTAAAACCTTCCAAGATAAACAAAAGTTAAAAGAATTTGCAGCTAGAAAACCATCTCTTCAAAACATCCTTGGCAAAACATTACAGGAAGAGGAAATGGAAAATAACAATGAAAACCAACAGTGGGAGGTAGGACACTAAAGGGGGGAAAATAATCAAAGAGGAAAACAAACCATGTTTAGTAACATAAATAAACAAATATGGCTGGAAGAACAACCCATATCTCAATAATAACCCTAAATGTTAATGGCTTAAACTCACCAATCAAGAGACACAGGCTAGTAGAATGGATCACAAAACAAGACCCAACAATATGCTGCCTACAGGAGACACATTTGATAGGAAAAGACATACATAGGCTGAAGGTGAAAGGTTGGGAAAAATCATATCACTCATATGGACTTCGGAAACAAGCAGGAGTATCCATACTCATATCAAATGAAATAGATTTCAAGCCAAAGTTAATCAAAAGGGATAAAGAGGGACACTACATACTGCTCAAGGGAACCATACACCAATAAGACATAACAATCATAAATATATATGCCCCAAACAATGTTGCAGCTATGTTCATCAAACAAACTCTTCTCAAGTTCAAGAGTCTAATAGACCACCATACAATAATCATGGGAGACTTCAACACACCTCTATCACCACTGGACAGATCTTCCAAACAGAAGTTGAATAAGGAAACTATAGAACTCAATAACACAATTAATAACCTAGACTTAATTGACATATATAGAATATACCACCCAACATCAAGCAGTTACACTTTTTTCTCAGCAGCACATGGATCCTTCTCAAAAATAGATCATATATTATGTCACAGGGAAACTCTTAGACAATATAAAGGAGTAGAGATAATACCATGCATCCTATCTGATCATAATGGAATGGAACTGAAAATCAACGATAAAAGAAGGAAGGGAAAAGAATACATCACTTGGAGAATGAACAATAGGTTACTGAATGATCAATGGGTTATGGAAGACATCAAGGAAGAAATTAAAAAATTCTTAGAGATTAATGAAAACACAGACACAACATATCGGAATCTATGGGACACATTGAAAACAGTTCTAAGAGGAAAATTCATTGCTTGGAGTTCATTCCTTAAAAAAAGAAAAAACCAACAAATAAATGATCTCATACTTCATCTCAAAATCCTAGAAAAAGAAGAGCAAAACAACAGCAAAAGAAGTAGAAGGCAAGAAATAATTAAAGTCAGAGTTGAAATTAATGAAATCGAAACAAAAGAAACAATTGAAAAAATTGACAAAACTAAAAGTTGGTTCTTTGAAAAAATAAACAAAATCGACAGACCCTTAGCCATGCTAGCGAAGAGAAGAAGAGAGAGAACTCAAATTACTAACATACGGGATGAAAAAGGCAATAGCACAACAGACACTTCAGAAATACAGAAGATAATCAGAAATTATTTTGAATCCTTATACTCCAATAAATTAGAAGATAGTGAAGGCATAGATAAATTTCTTAAGTCATATGATCTGCCCAGATTGAGTCAGGAGGATATAGACAACCTAAACAGACCAATATCAATTGAGGAAATAGAAGAAACCATCAAAAGACTACCAACTAAGAAAAGCCCAGGACCAGATGGGTATACAGCAGAGTTTTACAAAACCTTTAAAGAGGAACTAATACCAATACTTTTCAAGCTACTTCGGGAAATAGAAAAAGAAGGAGAACTTCCAAATTCATTCTATGAGGCCAACATCACCCTGATACCTAAACCAGACAAAGACACTTCAAAGAAAGAAAACTACAGACCAATATCTCTAATGAACCCAGATGCAAAAATCCTCAATAAAATTCTGGCCACTCGGATACAAAAACTTATCAAAAAATTGTGCACCATGATCAAGTAGGATTCATCCCTGGGATGCAAGGCTGGTTCAATATACGGAAATGAATAAATGTTATTCACCACATCAATAGACTTAAAAATAAGAATCATATGATCATCTCGATAGATGCGGACAAAGCATTCGACAAAGTACAGCATCCCTTTATGTTCAAAACTATAGAAAAACTAGGGATAACAGGAACATACCTCAATATTGTAAAAGCAATCTATGCAAAGCCTCAGGCTAGCATCATTCTGAATGGAGAAAAATTGAAGGCATTCCCTCTAAAATCTGGAACAAGACAGGGGTGCCCTCTCTCACCACTTCTGTTCAACATAGTTCTCGAAACACTGGCCAGAGCAATTAGACAGACGAAAGAAATTAAAGGCATCAAAATAGGAAAAGAAGAACTTAAATTATCACTATTTGCAGATGACATGATTCTATACCTAGCAGACCCAAAAGGGTCTACAAAGAAACTATTAGAGCTAATAAATGAATTCAGCAAAGTGGCAGGATATAAAATCAACACGCATAAATCAAAGGCATTCCTGTATATCAGCGACAAAGCCTCTGAAATGGAAATGAGGACAACCGCTCCATTCACAATATCTTCAAAAAAAATAAAATACTTGGGAATCAACCTAACAAAAGAGGTGAAAGACTTATACAATGAAAACTACAGAACCCTAAAGAGAGAAATAGAAGAAGATCTTAGAAGATGGAAAAATATACCCTGTTCATGGATAGGCAGAACTAACATCATCAAAAAGGCGATATTACCAAAAGTTCTCTATAGGTTTAATGCAATGACAATCAAAATCCCAATGGCATTTCTTGTAGAAATAGAGAAAGCAATCATGAAATTCATATGGAAAAACAAAAGACCCAGAATAGCAAAAACAATGCTAAGCAGGAAGTGTGAATCAGGCGGTATAGCGATACCAGACTTCAAACTATACTACAGAGCAATAGTAACAAAAACAGCATGGTACTGGTACCAAAACAGGCGGGTGGACCAATGGTACAGAATAGAGGACACAGAAACCAATCCACAAAACTACAACTACCTTATATTTGATAAAGGGGCTAAAAGCATGCAATGGAGGAAGGATAGCATCTTCCACAAATGGTGCTGGGAAAACTGGAAATCCATATGCAACAAAATGAAACTGAATCCCTTTCTCTCGCCATGCACAAAAGTTAATTCAAAATGGATCAAGGAGCTTGATATCAAATCAGAGACACGCCGTCTGATAGAAGAAAAAGTTGGCTATGATGTACATACTGTGGGGTCGGGCTCCAAATTCCTCAATAGGACACCCATAGCACAAAAGTTGATAACTAGAATCAACAAATGGGACTTACTCAAACTAAAAAGTTTTTTCTCAGCAAAAGATACAATAAGAGAGGTAAATAGAGAGCCTACATCCTGGGAACAAATTTTTACTCCTCACACTTCAGATAGAGCCCTAATATCCAGAGTATACAAAGAACTCCAAAAATTAGACAATAAGAGAACAAACAACCCAATCAACAAATGGGCCAAGGACCTGAACAGACACTTCTCAGAGGAGGACATACAGTCAATCAACAAGTACATGAAAAAATGCTCACCATCTCTAGCAGTCAGAGAAATGCAAATCAAAACCACCCTAAGATACCATCTCACTCCAGTAAGATTGGCAGCCATTATGAAGTCAAACAACAACAAGTGCTGGCGAGGATGTGGGGAAAAGGGTACACTTGTACATTGCTGGTGGGACTGCAAATTGGTGCAGCCAATTTGGAAAGCAGTATGGAGATTTCTTGGAAAGCTGGGAATGGAGCCACCATTTGACCCAGCTATTCCCCTTCTTGGTCTATTCCCTAAAGACCTAAAAAGAGCATGCTACAGGGACACTGCTACATCGATGTTCATAGCAGCTCAATTCACAATAGCAAGACTTTGGAACCAACCCAGATGCCCTTCAATAGACGAATGGATTAAAAAAATGTGGCATTTATACACAATGGAGTATTACTCTGCATTAAAAAATGACAAAATCATAGAATTTGCAGGGAAATGGATGGCACTAGAGCAGATTATGCTAAGTGAAGCTAGCCAATCCCTAAAAAGCAAATGCCAAATGTCTCCTTTGATATAAGGAGAGTAACTAAGAACAGAGTAGGGACGAAGAGCATGAGAAGAAGATTAACATTAAACAAAGATGAGAGGTGGGAGGGAAAGGGAGAGAAAAGGGAAATTGCATGGAAATGGAAGGAGACCCTCAGGGTTATACAAAAGAACATACAAGAGGAAATGAGGGGAAAGGGAAAAATAATACAAGGGGGAGAAATGAAGGTCAATAGAGGGGGTAGAGAGAGAAGAGGGTTGGGGAGGGGAGGGGAGGGGGGATAGTAGAGGATAGGAAAGGTAGCAGAACATGACAGTCACAAGTATGGCAATATGTAAATCAATGGATGTGTAATTGATGTGATTCTGCAATCTGTATATGGGCTAAAAATGGGAGTTCATAACCCACTTGAAGCAAAGTGTGAAAGATGATATATCAAGAACTATGTAATGTTTTGAACAACCAACAATAAAAAAAAAAAAAAAAAAAGAGATGGTGGGACCTTCAGGAGGTGCGGCTTAGTACAGGGTCATTAGGTTATTGAAGGTGTTGTCCTCAGAAGAAAGTAAAGCAGTCCTCATGGGATCCCGGTGAGCTATTGCAAGAGGGTATAGCAAGACAGAGCACTCCCTTCTCTGGCTTCCTGTCTTGCCATGGGGTCTCGCCATATCTCCATGATACCTGTCATGATTTGACGTAGCCAAGGGAGGCCCACATCAGAGTGGTACCATACTGCTTGGACTTCCAGTCTTCAACCATGAGCCAACTAAACCTTTTTTTCTCTATAAAGTAGCCTGTTGCAGATATTTCATTATACTAATGAAATGCTGATTATTACCATTCCTATTTTTACTAATAAGGGAACTGAAATTTGGAGAAGTTAACTTGTCTAAACTCTAAGAGTCAGGACTAGGTCAGGAACCCATGTTTGGCTGACTCCAAAGCATAAACTCCCATGTCATAATGATGTCATAATGATTCTCAAATATTGTCAACCTATAAAAGATAGTAATAAAACAAAATTTTAATGCTAAAAAATACTAAAATATGATCCTCTATTCCACATTTAATTAGCAACTAATTGTGTTAAAAGCTAGAGATGAAAAATACTGATATTTTATTATCTGTTTGATATTCTATTGTCTATTTAACCAAAACAAAATGCCTCAAAGTCTCTACAAAGAAACTATAGTATTCGGAAATCATGGTACTCAAACTATATGTGCAATTTTAAATTATACTTTTTTCTATTTAAAACCACTGACATTGATCCACACACAACTACTGTGAATTATGTTCCTCATATTACATTAAAGATTTTTAATACACTCATCATAAAAAAAAAGAGAATACTACTAGCAGAGTAGAACACTTAGAAGACAGAACATCAGACAATGAAGATAAAGTATTTCAACTTGAAAAGAACATAGACAGCTCAGCAAGACTGTTAAGAAACCATGAGCAGAACATCCAAGAAATATGGGATAACATCAAGAGACCAAATTTAAGAGTCATTGGGATACAGGAAGGGACAGAGTTTCAAACCAAAGGAATGAGCAATCTATTCAATGAAATAATACGAGAAAACTTCCCAGACTTGAAGAATGAGACAGAACCCCAAATCCTAGAAGCCTACAGGACGCAGAATGTGAAAAATCATAAGAGACCCACACCTAGACACATTATAATGAAGATGCCCAACATACAGAATAAGGAGAGAATTTTAAAAGCTACAAGAGAAAGGAAGCAGATCACATTTAGGGGTAAGCCAATCAGGATAACAGCTGATCTTTCAACACAGACTCTGAAAGCTAGAAGATCCTGGAATAACATATTTCAAACACTGAAAGAAAATGGGTTCCAACCAAGAATTGTGTTTCCAGCAAAATTAAGCTTCAGGATGGAAGATGAAATTAAAACCTTCCAAGATAAACAAAAGTTAAAAGAATTTGCAGCTAGAAAACCATCTCTTCAAAACATCCTTGGCAAAACATTACAGGAAGAGGAAATGGAAAATAACAATGAAAACCAACAGTGGGAGGTAGGACACTAAAGGGGGGAAAATAATCAAAGAGGAAAACAAACCATGTTTAGTAACATAAATAAACAAATATGGCTGGAAGAACAACCCATATCTCAATAATAACCCTAAATGTTAATGGCTTAAACTCACCAATCAAGAGACACAGGCTAGTAGAATGGATCACAAAACAAGACCCAACAATATGCTGCCTACAGGAGACACATTTGATAGGAAAAGACATACATAGGCTGAAGGTGAAAGGTTGGGAAAAATTATATCACTCATATGGACTTCGGAAACAAGCAGGAGTATCCATACTCATATCAAATGAAATAGATTTCAAGCCAAAGTTAATCAAAAGGGATAAAGAGGGACACTACATACTGCTCGAGGGAACCATACACCAACAAGACATAACAATCATAAATAAATATGCCCCAAACAATGTTGCAGCTATGTTCATCAAACAAACTCTTCTCAAGTTCAAGAGTCTAATAGACCACCATACAATAATCATGGGAGACTTCAACACACCTCTCTCACCACTGGACAGATCTTCCAAATAAAAGTTGAATAAGGAAACTATAGAACTCAATAACACAATTAATAACCTAGACTTAATTGACATATATAGAATATACCACCCAACATCAAGCAGTTACACTTTTTTCTCAGCAGCACATGGACCCTTCTCAAAAATAGATCATATATTATGTCACAGGGCAACTCTTAGACAATATAAAGGAGTACAGATAATACCATCCATCCTATCTGATCATAATGGAATGGAACTGAAAATCAATGATAAAAGAAGGAAGGGAAAAGAATACATCACTTGGAGAATGAACAATAGGTTACTGAACGATCAATGGGTTATAGAAGACATCAAGGAAGAAATTAAAAAATTCTTAGAGATTAATGAAAACACAGACACAACATATCGGAATCTATGGGACACATTGAAAGCAGTTCTAAGAGGAAAATTCATTGCTTGGAGTTCATTCCTTAAAAAAAGAAAAAACCAACAAATAAATGATCTCATACTTCATCTCAAAATCCTTGAAAAAGAAGAGCAAAACAACAGCAAAAGAAGTAGAAGGCAAGAAGTAATTAAAATCAGAGTTGAAATTAATGAAATTGAAACAAAAGAAACAATTGAAAACATTGACAAAACTGAAAGTTGGTTCTTTGAAAAAATAAACAAAATCGACAGACCCTTAGCCATGCTAGCTAAGAGAAGAAGAGAGAGAACTCAAATTACTAACATATGGGATGAAAGAGGCAATATCACAACAGACACTTCAGAAATACAGAAGATAATCAGAAATTATTTTGAATCCTTATACTCCAATAAATTAGAAGATAGTGAAGGCATAGATAAATTTCTTAAGTCATATGATCTGCCCAGATTGAGTCAGGAGGATATAGACAACCTAAACAGATCAATATCAATTGAGGAAATAGAAGAAACCATCAAAAGACTACCAACTAAGAAAAGCCCAGGACCGGATGGGTATACAGCAGAGTTTTACAAAACCTTAAAGAGGAACTAATACCAATACTTTTCAAGCTACTTCGGGAAATAGAAAAAGAGGGAGAACTTCCAAATTCATTCTATGAGGCCAAAATCACCCTGATACCTAAACCAGACAAAGAAACTTCAAAGAAAGAAAACATCAGACCAATATCTCTAATGAACTTAGATGCAAAAATCCTCAATAAAATTCTGGCCACTCGGATACAAAAACTTATCAAAAAAATTGTGCACCATGATCAAGTAGGATTCATCCCTGGGATGCAAGGCTGGTTCAATATACGGAAATCAATAAATGTTATTCACCACATCAATAGACTTAAAAATAAGAATCATATGATCATCTCGATAGATGCGGACAAAGCATTCGACAAAGTACAGCATCCCTTTATGTTCAAAACTCTAGAAAAACTAGGGATAACAGGAACATACCTCAATATTGTAAAAGCAATCTATGCAAAGCCTCAGGCTAGCATCATTCTGAATGGAGAAAAATTGAAGGCATTCCCTCTAAAATATGGAACAAGACAGGGATGCCCTCTCTCACCAACTCTCTTCAACATAGTTCTCGAAACACTGGCCAGAGCAATTAGACAGACGAAAGAAATTAAAGGCATAAAAATAGGAAAAGAAGAACTTAAATTATCACTATTTACAGATGACATGATTCTATACCTAGCAGACCCAAAAGGGTCTACAAAGAAACTATTAGAGCTAATAAATGAATTCAGCAAAGTGGCAGGATATAAAATCAACACGCATAAATCAAAGGCATTCCTGTATATCAGCGACAAAGCCTCTGAAATGGAAATGAGGACAACCGCTCCATTCACAATATCTTCAAAAAAAATAAAATACTTGGGAATCAACCTAACAAAAGAGGTGAAAGACTTATACAATGAAAACTACAGAACCCTAAAGAGAGAAATAGAAGAAGATCTTAGAAGATGGAAAAATATACCGTGTTCATGGATAGGCAGAACTAACATCATCAAAATGGCGATATTACCAAAAGTTCTCTATAGGTTTAATGCAATGCCAATCAAAATCCCAACGGCATTTCTTGTAGAAATAGAGAAAGCAATCATGAAATTCATATGGAAAAACAAAAGACCCAGAATAGCAAAAACAATGCTAAGCAGGAAGTGTGAATCAGGCGGTATAGCGATACCAGACTTCAAACTATACTACAGAGCAATAGTAACAAAAACAGCATGGTACTGGTACCAAAACAGGCGGGTGGACCAATGGTACAGAATAGAGGACACAGAAACCAATCCACAAAACTACAACTATCTTATATTTGATAAAGGGGCTAAAAGCATGCAATGGAGGAAGGATAGCATCTTCCACAAATGGTGCTGGGAAAACTGGAAATCCATATGCAACAAAATGAAACTGAATCCCTTTCTCTCGCCATGCACAAAAGTGAATTCAAAATGGATCAAGGAGCTTGATATCAAATCAGAGACACGCCGTCTGATAGAAGAAAAAGTTGGCAACGATCTACATACTGTGGGGTCGGGCTCCAAATTCCTCAATAGGACACCCATAGCACAAAAGTTAATAACTAGAATCAACAAATGGGACTTACTCAAACTAAAAAGTTTTTTCTCAGCAAAAGAAACAATAAGAGAGGTAAATAGAGAGCCTACATCCTGGGAACAAATCTTTACTCCTCACACTTCAGATAGAGCCCTAATATCCAGAGTATACAAAGAACTCCAAAAATTAGACAATAAGAGAACAAACAACCCAATCAACAAATGGGCCAAGGACCTGAACAGACACTTCTCAGAGGAGGACATACAATCAATCAATAAGTACATGAAAAAATGCTCACCATCTCTAGCAGTCAGAGAAATGCAAATCAAAACCACCCTGAGATACCATCTCACTCCAGTTAGATTGGCAGCCATTATGAAGTCAAACAACAACAAGTGCTGGCGAGGATGTGGGGAAAACGGTACACTTGTACATTGCTGGTGGGACTGCAAATTGGTGCAGCCAATTTGGAAAGCAGTATGGAGATTTCTTGGAAAGCTGGAATGGAGCCACCATTTGACCCAGCTATTCCCCTTCTCGGTCTATTCCCGAAAGACCTAAAAAAAGCATGCTACAGGGACACTGCTACATCGATGTTCATAGCAGCACAATTCACAATAGCTAGACTGTGGAACCAAACTAGATGCCCTTCAATGGATGAATGGATAAAAAAAATGTGGCATTTATACACAATGGAGTATTACTCTGCATTAAAAAATGACAAAATCATAGAATTTACAGGGAAATGGATGGCATTAGAGCAGATTATGCTAAGTGAAGCTAGCCAATCCCTAAAAAACAAATGCCAAATGTCTTCTTTGATATAAGGAGAGTAACTAAGAACAGAGTAGGGTCAAAGAGCATGAGAAGAAGATTAACATTAAACAGGGATGACAGGTGGGAGGGAAAGGGAGAGAGAAGGGAAAATGCATGGAAATGGAAGGAGACCCTCAGAGTTATACAAAAGTACATACAAGAGGAAGTGAGGGGAAGGGGAAAAATAATATAAGGGGGACAAACGAATGTCAGTAGAGGGAGCAGAGAGAGAAGAGGGGAGGGGAGGGGAGGGGAGGGGAGGGGAGGGGGGATAGTAGAGGATAGGAAAGGCAGCAGAATACAACAGACACTAGTATGGCAATATGTAAATCAATGGATGTGTAACTGATGTGATTCTGCAATCTGTATATGGGGTAAAAATGGGAGCTCATAACCCACTGGAATCAAATTGTGAAATATGATATATCAATAACTATGTAATGTTTTGAACAACCAACAATAAAAAATTAAAAAAAAAGAGATTATAGTTAAGAATCTAGTGTTATTTCCATTAGTCCAAATTGTATTAAAATTGTGTTAGATGTAGATGATGGCAAACATTTGTTGATGTTGTTTTGTGATTTTAGATTTTTTTTTTTTATCAAACTAGATTTCTGTAAACCAGCATTCCATTTAACTACTGTAGGAAGTAAATCTCAATTTTCATGAAAAGAAAAGGGAAAGTTCCACCTTAAATTATATTTTTGTATAAATTTGGCAATACTTTTACAAAGCTACAGACAACTCACTCCTACTACAAATTACCTTAAGCCAATAGTTTAACTGAAACTATAAAAAAGGTTGCTTACTTAAACTGAGTTTAAAAGGTGAAAACAAAAGCTCTATAACTTGTAATCTTTCCCAGTATTTTATGTCTACTCACATTACTCAACAAGACTGCATTAAAGGCCAGATCTTGCCTTCATGCCTTTCATTTGCTCTCCATTTTAATGTGTTCAGTTTGCTTTTCTTACAATATATAAGCCATTCTTTTCCTGGTTGTTAAATGCCAGCTGGTTCTGTCAGCTACCATTGTTTCCCAGCTGTCTGCCTAGATACCCCATTGCTTCAGGCTGCCTGACAGAGTCTCCTTGAGGCACTTTATTTGACCTCCTTATTTCATTTCCTCAATTAGTTTATCACAGATTCTTAGAACATTTTATTTTATTTTTTTTTATTTGTGTCACTTCTTTTTTTTTAAATTTTTTATTGTTGGCTGTTCAAAACATTACATAGTTCTTGATATATCATATTTCACACTTTGATTCGAGTGGATTATGAACTCCCATTTTTACCCCATATACAGATTGCAGAATCACATCAGTTACACATCCATTGATTTACATATTGCCATACTAGTGTCTGTTGTGTTCTGCTGCCTTTCCTATCCTCTACTATCCCTCCTCCCCTCCCCTCCCATCTTCTCTCTCTGCTCCCTCTACTGACATTCGTTTGTCCCCCTTATATTATTTTTCCCCTTCCCCTCACTTCCTCTTGTATGTACTTTTGTATAACTCTGAGGGTCTCCTTCCATTTCCATGCATTTTCCCTTCTCTCTCCCTTTCCCTCCCACCTCTCATCCCTGTTTAATGTTAATCTTCTTCTCATGCTCTTTGACCCTACTCTGTTCTTAGTTACTCTCTTTATATCAAAGAAGACATTTGGCATTTGTTTTTTAGGGATTGGCTAGCTTCACTTAGCATAATCTGCTCTAATGCCATCCATTTCCCGGGAAATTCTATGATTTTGTCATTTTTTAATGCAGAGTAATACTCCATTGTGTATAAATGCCACATTTTTTTTTATCCATTCATCCATTGAAGGGCATCTAGGTTGGTTCCACAGTCTTGCTATTGTGAATTGTGCTGCTATGAACATCAATGTAGCAGTGTCCCTGTAGCATGCTCTTTTTAGGTCTTTCGGGAATAGACCGAGAAGGGGAATAGCTGGGTCATATGGTGGCTCCATTCCCAGCTTTCCAAGAAATCTCCATACTGCTTTCCAAATTGGCTGCACCAATTTGCAGTCCCACCAGCAATGTACAAGTGCACCCTTTTCCCCACATCCTCGCCAGCACTTGTTGTTGTTTGACTTCATAATGGCTGCCAATCTAACTGGAGTGTGATGGTATCTTAGGGTGGTTTTGATTTGCATTTCTCTGACTGCTAGAGATGGTGAGCATTTTTTCATGTACTTGTTGATTGATTGTATGTCCTCCTCTGAGAAGTGTCTGTTCAGGTCCTTGGCCCATTTGTTGATTGGGTTGTTTGTTCTCTTATTGTCTAATTTTTGGAGTTCTTTGTATACTCTGGATATTAGGGCTCTATCTGAAGTGTGAGGAGTAAAGATTTGTTCCCAGGATGTAGGCTCTCTATTTACCTCTCTTATTGTTTCTTTTGCTGAGAAAAAACTTTTTAGTTTGAGTAAGTCCCATTTGTTGATTCTAGTTATTAACTTTTGTGCTATGGGTGTCCTATTGAGGAATTTGGAGCCCGACCCCACAGTATGTAGATCGTTGCCAACTTTTTCTTCTATCAGACGGCGTGTCTCTGATTTGATATCAAGCTCCTTGATCCATTTTGAATTCACTTTTGTGCATGGCGAGAGAAAGGGATTCAGTTTCATTTTGTTGCATATGGATTTCCAGTTTTCCCAGCACCATTTGTGGAAGATGCTATCCTTCCTCCATTGCATGCTTTTAGCCCCTTTATCAAATATAAGATAGTTGTAGTTTTGTGGATTGGTTTATGTGTCCTCTATTCTGTACCATTGGTCCACCCGCCTGTTTTGGTACCAGTACCATGCTGTTTTTGTTACTATTGCTCTGTAGTATAGTTTGAAGTCTGGTATCGCTATACCGCCTGATTCACACTTCCTGCTTAGCATTGTTTTTGCTATTCTGGGTCTTTTATTTTTCCATATGAATTTCATGATTGCTTTCTCTATTTCTACAAGAAATGTCGTTGGGATTTTGATTGGCATTGCATTAAACCTATAGAGAACTTTTGGTAATATCGCCATTTTGATGATGTTAGTTCTGCCTATCCATGAACAGGGTATATTTTTCCATCTTCTAAGATCTTCTTCTATTTCTCTCTTTAGGGTTCTGTAGTTTTAATTGTATAAGTCTTTCACCTCTTTTGTTAGGTTAATTCCCAAGTATTTTATTTTTTTTTTGAAGATATTGTGAATGCAGTGGTTGTCCTCATTTCCATTTCAGAGGATTTGTCGCTGATATACAGGAATGCCTTTGATTTATGCGTGTTGATTTTATATCCTGCCACTTTGCTGAATTCATTTATTAGCTCTAATAGTTTCTTTGTAGACCCTTTTGGGTTTGCTAGGTATAGAATCATGTCACCTGCAAATAGTGATAATTTAAGTTCTTCTTTTCCTATTTTGATGCCTTTAATTTCTTTCATCTGTCTAATTGCTCTGGCCAGTGTTTCGAGAACTATGTTGAAGAGAAGTGGAGAGAGAGGGCATCCCTGTCTTGTTCCAGATTTTAGAGGGAATGCCTTCAATTTTTCTCCATTCAGAATGATGCTAGCCTGAGGCTTAGAATAGATTGCTTTTACAATATTGAGGTATGTTCCTGTTAGCCCTAGTTTTTCTAGAGTTTTGAACATAAAGGGATGCTGTACTTTGTCAAATGCTTTTTCTGCATCTATCGAGATGATCATATGGTTCTTATTTTTAAGTCTATTGATGTGGTGAATAACATTTATTGATTTCCGTATATTGAACCAGCCTTGCATCCCAGGGATGAATGCTACTTGATCATGGTGCACAATTTTTTTGATGTGTTTTTGTATCCGATTCGCCAGAATTTTATTGAGGATTTTTGCATCTAGGTTCATTAGAGATATTGGTCTGTAGTTTTCTTTCTTTGAAGTGTCTTTGTCTGGTTTAGGTATCAGGGTGATGTTGGCCTCGTAGAATGAATTTGGAAGTTCTCCCTCTTTTTCTATTTCCTGAAGTAGCTTGAAAAGTATTGGTATTAGTTCCTCTTTAAAGGTTTTGTAAAACTCTGCTGTATACCCATCCGGTCCTGGGCTTTTCTTAGTCGGTAGTCTTTTGATGGTTTCTTCTATTTCCTCAATTGATATTGGTCTGTTTAGGTTGTCTATATCCTCCTGACTCAATCTGGGCAGATCATATGACTTAAGAAATTTATCGATGCCTTCACTGTCTTCTAATTTATTGGAGTATAAGGATTCAAAATAATTTCTGATTATCTTCTGTATTTCTGAAGTGTCTGTTGTGATATTGCCTTTTTCATCCCATATGCTAGTAATTTGAGTTCTCTCTCTTCTTCTCTTCGCTAGCATGGCTAAGGGTCTGTCGATTTTGTTTATTTTTTCAAAGAACCAACTTTTAGTTTTGTCAATTTTTTCAATTGTTTCTTTTGTTTCGATTTCATTAATTTCAGCTCTGATTTTAATTATTTCTTGCCTTCTACTTCTTTTGCTGTTGTTTTGCTCTTCTTTTTCTAGGATTTTGAGATGAAGTATGAGATCATTTATTTGTTGGTTTTTTCTTTTTTTAAGGAATGAACTCCAAGCAATGAATTTTCCTCTTAGAACTGCTTTCAATGTGTCCCATAGATTCTGCTATGTTGTGTCTGTGTTTTCATTAATCTCTAAGAATTTTTTAATTTCCTTCTTGATGTCTTCTATAACCCATTGATCATTCAGTAACCTATTGTTCATTCTCCAAGTGATGCATGCTTTTTCCTTCCTTCTTTTATCATTGATTTTCAGTTCCATTCCATTATGATCAGATAGGATGCATGGTATTATTTCTACTCCTTTATATTGTCTAAGAGTTGCCCTGTGACATAATATATGATCTATTTTTGAGAAGGGTCCATGTGCTGCTGAGAAAAAAGTGTAACTGCTTGATGTTGGGTGGTATATTCTATATATGTCAATTAAGTCTAGGTTATTAATTGTGTTATTGAGTTCTATAGTTTCCTTATTCAACTTTTATTTGGAAGATCTGTCCAGTGGCTAGAGAGGTGTGTTGAAGTCTCTCATGATTATTGTATGGTGGTCTATTAGACTCTTGAACTTGAGAAGAGTTTGTTTGATGAACATAGCTGCAACATTGTTTGGGGCATATATATTTATGATTGTTATGTCTTGTTGGTGTATGGTTCCCTTAAGCAGTATGTAGTGTCCCTCTTTATCCCTTTTGATTAACTTTGGCTTGAAATCTATTTCATTTGATATGAGTATGGACACTCCTGCTTGTTTCCGAAGTCCATATGAGTGATATGATTTTTCCCAACCATTCACCTTCAGCCTATGTATGTCTTTTCCTATCAAATGCGTCTCCTGTAGGCAGCATATTGTTGGGTCTTGTTTTGTGATCCATTCTACTAGCTTGTGTCTCTTAATTGGTGAGTTTAAGCCATTAACATTTAGGGTTATTATTGAGATATGAGTTGTTCTTCCAGCCATATTTGTTTATTTATGTTACTAAACATGGTTTGTTTTCCTCTTTGATTATTTTCCCCCCTTTACTGTCCTACCACCCATTGTTGGTTTTCATTGTTATTTTCCATTTCCTCTACCTGTAATGTTTTGCCAAGGATGTTTTGAAGAGATGGTTTTCTAGCTGCAAATTCTTTTAACTTTTGTTTATCTTGGAAGGTTTTAATTTCATCCTCCATCCTGAAGCTTAATTTTGCTGGAAACACAATTCTTGGTTGGAACCCATTTTCTTTCAGTGTTTGAAATATGTTATTCCAGGATCTTCTAGCTTTCAGAGTCTGTGTTGAAAGATCAGCTGTTATCCTGATTGGCTTACCCCTAAATGTGATCTGCTTCCTTTCTCTTATAGCTTTTAAAATTCTCTCCTTATTCTGTATGTTGGGCATCTTCATTATAATGTGTCTAGGTGTGGGTCTCTTATGATTTTGCACATTCGGCGTCCTGTAGGCTTCTAGGATTTGGGATTCTGTCTCATTCTTCAAGTCTGGGAAGTTTTCTCGTATTATTTCATTGAATAGATTGCTCATTCCTTTGGTTTGAAACTCTGTCCCTTCCTGTATCCCAATGACTCTTAAATTTGGCCTCTTGATGTTATCCCATATTTCTTGGATGTTCTGCTCATGGTTTCTTACAGTCTTGCTGAGCTGTCTATGTTCTTTTCCAGTTGAAATACTTTATCTTCATTGTCTGATGTTCTATCTTGTAAGTGTTCTACTCTGCTGATAGTATTCTCAATTGAGTTTTTAAGTTGGTTTATTGCTTCCTGCATTTCTAGGATTTCTGTTTGTTTGTTTTTTATAACCTCTATCTCCCTGTATAGTTGATCTTTTGCTTCTTGGATTTGTTTATGTAATTCATTTTTGAAGTGGTCTTTCATTGTTGAAGTGATCTTTCATTGTCTGATTTTGCTGTCTGATGTCTTCCTTGATACTCCACATCATCTGAAGCATGTATATCCTGAATTCTTTATCTGACATTCCATCTGCTGCAGCTATTACCTCTTCTAACGTTGAGTTGACCTGCATTGCTTGTGGTCCTTTCTTTCCTTGTCTCTTCATACTGTTCGCATTCCTTTCTACTTGGTGAGACTGCTGTGCTATTGAATTTTCCCCCTATATATTTATATTGGTCTTGTATAGTTGCAAAGTCTCCCTCGCAGGCACGGGCGGTGGCTCTGCCCCTCCTCCAATTGGGGCAGTGTGCCTACCATGCCGGCAGGCCGCTGGGCCTGCTCTGCCTGTCGGTAGCAGGTCCGCCTACCTTGCAGGCGCGGGCGGCGGCTCTGTCCCTGTGCGGGCCGCTAGGCTTGTTCTTTTGGTGGTTGCAGTTCTGCCTACTTTGCAGGCGCAGGCAGCGGCACTGCCCCTCTGCAGGCCTCTGTGGCTGTTCTGCCAGTGGGTCGCAAGTCCGCCTACCTTGCAGGCACGGGGGTGGGGCGGCTCTACCCTTCCTCAGGCCACTGGGCCTGTTCTGTCTGTTGGTTGCAGGTCTGGCCTATTCTGTTGGTGGTCTCAGTTCAGTCTACCTTGCAGGTGCAGGGGGAGGGGGTGGCTCTGCCCCTCAGCAGGCCGCTGGGCCTGCTCTGTGGGTGGTCACAGTTCCATCTATCTTGCCGGCGCAGGGGGAGGGGGCGGCTCTGCCTCTCAGCAGGCTGCTGCTCCTCTTCTGCCGGTGGGTCTCAGGTCCGCCTACCTTGCCGGAGTGATTGGAAGCTCTGCCCCTCCGTGGGCCACTGGGCCTTTTCTGTTGGTGGTCACAGTTCTGCCTACCTGGCAGGCATGGGGGGGGGGGCTCTGCCCCTCAGCAGGATACTGGGCCTGCTCTGTGGGTGGTCACAGTTCCATCTATCTTGCCAGTGCAGGGGGAGGGGGTGGCTCTGCCTCTCAGCAGGCCGCTGCTCCTCTTCTGCCAGTGGGTCGCAGTAGAACATTTTATTGTAAAAAAGAAGTCCTGATTTTTAATTGTATCCCCAAAGATATGGGGTACATATATTTATTAGCAAAATATCGAAAATTTGGCTTACTAATTTCTATCAAAAATTGCATTTCTAGCATACAACTCAAATATAGGTCCATTTTAAAATTATAATATATGTATATACAAGTACACATTGTAAATTTTGCAACATTCCTAAATTTATTAACAAAATACTTCTATTTTATAAATCAAAGCTCCTTGTCTTTCCTCATACTGGAATTGCTTTGTAGTTTGAGCAATAATTATAATGAAATTTTGAGATCAACCTGGCAACATAAACAGCGGGATGGGGCAAGGGGTGTTCATACCAAGGATTCTTCTTGTTCCTGTAATGACAATGCATCCTCTTATTACATTTTATCATCAGAAAAAAATTAGTTAATCTAGATTTAAGGAAATATAGTTAAAATGTAAAAATTTCTCTTCACTAGGGAGTATGATTACCAGTTTCTGGGTGCCAGCCCTTTCAGAGCCTTCCTCAGAAGCAGGGAGATGGTTTGAACATAGAAATATCATGCCCCAGAACCGTCTGCATGTTGTGCAGGTGAGCTTATAGAAGACCAGGGATTCTGACATAATGTTAGGAAAATCTGACATTTATCATTTGCTTCAACATTACACATTGAATTGATCAAGGTTTAGAGGACTTGTAGTGCACATTTCTTCTTCTTTCACCCAATTCTTCTTTCTCCCACTTTTCTTCAGAGATATTGCTCCCTAAACAATATTTTGAGTCTTGAATCTTATCTCAGAATCTGAATTCAGAGAACTTTACATGTGAGGCCTATTAATGCAAATTATAACAGCAGTATATTGACCTATACACATCTATGTGAGTACATTCATAGTGTTATTGCAAATCTTACAATGCTTATTTAACAATTTGGGGATATGCTAGTAAACTAACTCTTAATTTAAGATATTGGAAAATAATCAAGTATCAATCCAGCTTTTCTATAAAAAATATATAGAGAGTGAAAGTCTTTCTGTATAGATATTATATTCAAATTCAGAATTTGAATATCACAATTTTACAATCTCTAATTCAGGGATTACATATCAAAGGCTGCTAGCATCACATTAGATACATCAGGATCATATGTTGCCTCCCCATGAAAAACAAACACCTGTGAGGTAGTTTTCCTCCCGTTGTTTCCCAAATAGAATATGAACTTGATTAATTCTCCCTACATAACCAAAAATTTCCAGGAAGTATAGATGAAAGCAGAACAAGAGAACTGCACCATCAGGTATAATTACAAAAATTCAGATGGTAGTAAATTCTAAGAAAATTTAACTCAATTTTTTCAATAAGTGAATTACAATGAGACAAAAATATTTAAAACAACTTACAATAAATTGTAACATATAAACTTTATTTGGATTACTTTTTTTGGAAAAAAAGAAACTCTTATAACTTCAGCATTTGCAAAATAAAAATTCAAACATTGATGGGATATTTAATACCATTAAATTGTTAAGTTTTCAAGTGATAATGGCATTCTGGAGTTGTGTTTCAAAATAAACTGAATCCTTTTCTTCTAGAACTACATATTGAAATTTTGTCAAACACAAGGAAATAATTTCCAGGCTTTTCCTTTCAATAACGCTGAGAAAAGAATGGTTGGCGTATGGATGCATCACACTGACCTTGAGTTGATATTGCTGAAACTGTTTTATGGGTTGGAGCATCACTTTGTCCTATATCCTTCATCGCCCAGAGCAGTCTCTGACACCACTGACTCTGGACTTCCCCTCAGACGTTTATCTAACCAATGCAACTTTCTATGCTGTTATGAATATATTCAAATTTCTATTTAAAATAAAGCATAATGTACATCCATGTTCAATGCATTTCTACTCTTAGATCAATGATAAAAAAACAGAAATGTAATTTTGTTTTTAGCTGGGACAGTTATTCAATCAGTATTTATTTGTAATACTTGTTAGAAGACAAACTGTCATTAAGAAGACTCTAGTACTTCAAGTAATTATTATTTTGGAACATAGTGAGAGGTTAACCTGTATTTATTACACTAAATTCCCTTAATGTTCATCATTAATTTTTTAAAATTAAAATGTAAGCTTTGGAGGCATTCTTTGTTCAGAAAGCAAGAGACAATACAAATTTATAATGAAAGGTGTAATTCTATGTTTAACAGTTCTTACAAATGAAGAAAAAAAAACATTTCTAAAAGAGAATGAAATATATATATATTTTCTCTAAGATATTAGTTTAGAATTTGTTAGCTAGTGTAGAACAACAAAATAATATATCTTGTGTTTTGAGATGTTGTTAATATCTTAGGGCTAGGTTTATTCACATTTAAATCCAATCATAACACAATAATAAATTTCAAAATTTTTGAGTATGTTCTTTAATTTATATGAAATGCTGGTGTGAAAAAATAGAGCAAAAATCTTCCAGGTGACTATTATTATTTTTCTAGGTGACTATTTTTCTTGTCCTAGGTGTATTCATTTCTGATAAATATGAAAAACAAAAGTTTTACTGAAAAACTGTGTACCTTGGTCATGATGTTTCTTTCCCAGCGGACTTCTGAGAATCATCACATTCTTCCACAGTGTTAAGTGCAGCATTCTAACACTACAGGGACCCAAGATCTGTTATTGAAACAATATTAATAAAGGTACAGAAATCAGGTGCAAAGTCAGTTTGATTAATTATTTCTTTTTATAGAAAACAAAATATTTCTTAGATAATTTATCAAGTATCTCTGAAAATCACCCAATAAAGGCTAAAACAATTAAAGCTTTCTATTGCACTAAAAAATACAGAGCTTTTTCACAGTATTTACAATAATTTTTTTAATAGCAGGATTCAAACTTGATACTTTCCAAACTAGAGAGTAAAAGCTTTAATAAATTATTCTTTTAATATAGTTGAAGTATAATTATTGAGTGTAATTCTTGAAAGAAAGGCTTTATAGAGCTTAATTTGTCTGACTTTGCATACATTGAAATTATTGGAGTTTGGATCTGAACCTATACTTAAAAATAATGACTGTAATCTCCATTGTGTCTTTGCAAAGAATTGAAACAAACAGTAAAAAGTGCAATTATGAGATTTTTTTTATTTGAAGTTACAAAAGTCAGATAAATCAATGTTTAATAATTTTAAATAGATTTGTTTATGTCTTCTTACTCAGCAGCATGATTAACAAGGCCAAAAAGTAATACTATGATGTATAAGCTATAATGGATGCAGATCATTAATGTGCACTTCACAAAATAGCAATTGGACAGGAGGGTGAGGCAGAGATGAATGAATAGAGTGGACTAATTAGCAAGCTGAAGTGTAGGAGTAACTGGCAGTGATAATGTGGCAGGACAGAGGCTGCAATCAATGTGGTATAAATAATGATGACTGTAAAACTGCAATAAAAATAAAAGTGCTGGTGAGAGAAGCTCTGTGGCAATCTGATTCAAGTTCATTTATTTATTTATTTATTTGCAGTAACTGGATTTACTTCTGAAGATACAAGTTAATTAACCAAATGTAGATAAAATTTGACTCTATCAAATAAAATGAAAACCTGTCATGATTAATGAGTTGTTGTAGTTCACTTGTTTCATCTTCATGAATAATTTTTCTATTTTAAAAAGATTCTATTTAAATATTGCCAATAAAACAGTAATGCTAAAGACGTGCATTAAAGGCTTAATTTAGGATGATAGCTTTTTTTTTTCCCAAAATTTTGAGTGAAAAGTTGTACTCAAATGCGTTTTTTAATAATAGTATGTAAATTTACTGTGTATATGTATGCACTTAATATATTTGTAATTCTATTATATTAAAAAAACTTAAATGATCATGCTGACCTACATAAATAAAATTCCAAATTATTCAAATACCATTGCATTTCAAATTAAATAATTCTATGGAAAAATGAAAGATAACAATAAATCTAAGATCACAAAGATAATCGATATACATTTTGTTACCTATATATAAATGTTAGGTATTTCTTAAATAATTAAGTACACCCACAGCCCAAGATATTTTAAGGCATTATTTTCCAATAATAAATTTTATTAATGTGTAATAAAAAATGTGGAAATACACTTTGAATCTTATTTCCTGTTTTTTTTTTCAGGTTTTTAATAGCTGCTAAAACAACTGAATAAGCTACAATGAAAATGAGAATAAAAAACAGTTTAATGTTAAGCATTATTTAAATGGGTCACAATAAAATATATTTCTTCATAAAGAATGCATATTGATTAGTAGTAGTAAATTTCATAGGTCTTAAACAAGTTATTTACAATTGGAATCACATGAAATATATGTATATGTGTACTTCTTAGAAGTTTGCTCAGCTATAAAATGAGCAGCAGATTTCAATTTCCTCCCCTGTCATCCCATGAAAAATGAGTTTTATTATAGAAAGTGTTATAAACTTTAGCTTACCACTTTAAATGAATGTTTATTTGGCATCCTCAAAATATGATTTTTTATACTTCAAAATACCCATTTACATTATAATAATATATGAATATAAGCTGTTTAATTCCCAAATTCTACAACTTCAAATTCAACATTATATGAATCTATGATTTCCTAGCACTATGCTAATTTCTTATAACAAAATTGTATTAATTTCAATGTGCCTTTTCAACTTTATGCCTGTGTGTGCATTTTCACATAAATTATTTAAAATTACTTTTGGCATGCATAATAAAGAAATTGTGATATTAATTTTATTTTAATTCTTTCACTAACATCATAATGCAAAAATATTATTCATCCTATCAATTAGAGTGCAGTAATAGATACAAGTGCATAAATTTGTATTAAAGTTTGTAATATATAGTGCCATATAAACTCAGTTAATTTTGACTTTTTAATTTTTTTGTATTTTTAATGGAAATAGAAAATAGAATATTTCTTCTCTATTTTAAACAACAGGATCATTTATAGGCTGAATCTCCTAAGTGAATTTTATATTAATAAAATAATATTTTATACTGTATTAATAAACAACTTTGAGGAGTATTGCTTTCACAGTTCTTTAAAGAAATATTTACATAGTTTATATTTTTCCCTTATGGTTTTATACTATTTTTACACACAAATAAGTGTTTTATTCTATAGTATATTTTCAGAGCACTGTCCTATGTACAGAGTGTTATAACACTAATTTCCAATTTGATATTTAATATATCCCTGTGATTTATACAGTACTGGTTCTATTATCTCAAGTATACAACTAATGAAGATAAATTGGCCAAAATCCTTCAACTTCTAAGAGGCAATTAGTGCATATATCTACTAGACAACAGGCGGGAACAAAACTGAAGTTCATGAATTTCATTGTAATTAACTTCTAATGAATACTTTTTCTGATGGTGATGATGATGATGATAATTTTGCAGTACTGTGGGTTGAATCCTGGGGTGCTTTATATAAGCACCTGGGGTGCTTTTATCATTTAAGTTTTTTAATATAATAGAATTACAAATATATTAAGTGCATACATATACACATTAAATATAAGGCTGAGTTATATTTCCGGCCATTATTTATAACAGAGTTTTCTAAGTTTCTCAGGTTCACCTTGAACTTGGAGTACTCCTGTTCAGCTTTCCAAGTTACTTGGATTACAGGTATGCACCAACATGACTGGCATGATGCATGCATTTGTTGCATGCTGCTATATTAGAAGAAAATATAGTCTTTGCATTCTCTGAGAAGACTCAACAAAATTGGTTTTCCTATTTGTGTGTGTATGTGTGTGTGCGTGTGAGTGTGTGCGTGCAAGCGTGCATGTGTATGAAGCATAGTGGTCTTAGGCTTTTCATTTGTTTTTGTTTCATCAAGAATTAAGCATTTAATTTTGTATTAGAAGTTCATAATCTTAGTAGACAAATTTTTACAATACTTTATCAATGCCACATGCATAGACTTAAAAAAAATATGATCAAGGCACATTTGACCTCCTTATGTTTCTACAAAATTGGCAAAAAATTTGAAATTGGGGGAAAAATTTTGTTAATAAAAGTTATTAAAAATTTAACCTGGGATGATATATCAAAAGATGCAATGTAGCAATCGTTCTCAAAATTTTTGGTTGTGGCAACATGAAAATTTTAATTATGAGTGTTATATTCAATTATTAAGTGATGTGGTAAATATTTAACAGCAGGTTTTTGTTGAAGAGGATGCATGATAAAACTGCAACTTGTTACAATTGCTGATTTTTGTAGTGCGAATAGTAATCATTGCACTGAAGGTCAAGACAACAATTTGATGTTGCTGACACATAATTTGTAAAAGATGCAAACAATATTTCTCATAATCCCATTCAAACCAGTTTCAAAACATTGAGCTGGGGTAATAGCTCAGGAGTAGAGTACCTGCCTAGCATGTATGAGGAACTGGGTTCAATCCTCAGCACCACTTGAAAGTAAAATAAATAAAATAAAAGTACTGTATCCCTTGATAACTAAAAAAGATTTAAAATATATGTATATTTATCATAGGGAAATTTAACAAATTTTTTAAAAATTATAAATTAATTTGTTTTATAACAACTATAATCTATTATCTGTTAAAATAAGCATTGTCTTTATGAAGAATAAGTCCAGTTTCCAATCTAACAAAAATTGCTAGAGAATGAGTGGCATTGCTTTAAATTTTCTCCAGTTTCTTTAATATATCACTTGTTAGAAGAAAATTGGATTCTTATATTTGATAAGACATTAAATCCACTGCAATATCACAGATTATATACCCAGTGAAAAACCAACTATGCACTTATGAAAGATTGTGAGAGGGAGACATTTTGGTATTATTCATGAATATTAGTTTGATCTCACAAACCTGCTGGATGGATTTCAGGACTAACCGGAATCTGTGGATTGCACTTTGAAAAATGTTACCATAGAGATAAAATTTGAGCCAAAGGGGAAAAAAAATAGCCTGTGTATAAATCTTCTAAATAAAAGGAAAGTGGAATATTCTAATCTGATTGTTCTTTTTTGTGAAACTGGAAAGGGAGAGGGGGTACTGAAACATGTTATAAGAACTTTTAAAAGACCACAAACTAATCAGGTTATTGTAATCTGAGCAATGACCAAATAATGTGAGGAAGCACAACAAAATTAGTTTTTTTAATTTGTAGAGATGTATAAACAGTGCCCAGATTTTTTTTGTGTCTCCCAGATTTGTATTAGAAATGCTGATAATCACAAAGAAAATCCTATGAAATTCATAAAAAAAGATATTAAAATTACTATTTGCTTAGTTGTAAGTGATAACAAAGTTGCAGTTGATTAGGTGAAATTAAAAAATCAACTGTATTTCTACATATGAGTAATAAAGAATTAAATTTAAAAATTTTAAAACTATATTTTAATGTAATGAATTACTTAGGAATAAATCTGACAATGTGCACTATCTGTGCACTGAAACTAGCAGAGTATTACTGAGCTAATAGAAAAGAGCTAAATAAATGGAGAGATCATGTTTATAATTTATAAGGCAAAGCAATGTTATGAATGCAGTTGTCTAAAAATTGAGCTTTGAATTCAACACAATTTCTAACCAAACTTCATAATGCTTTTTGTAGAAATTGACTGATTCAAATTCATATGGAAACACAAAGAACTTAGAATACCAAAATAGCTGTGAAAAAGAGAAAAATTAAATGATTTGAGCTTTCTGATTTCCAGAAAAACCAGTTTCAATAAGAATATATTAATCCAAAAAGGTAGCTTATTTGATTAATGCTCACTGTGATGGAATAAAGAATCCAGGAATCCACCCATATATATGCTCAATTGCTTCCACATAATGCACATGAATAGCACCCTGACCTGAAAATTTGTTTACTTGCCTATAATTAGCAATTAATACCACAAGAATTCACTTTTTGATGGCTAAAGAAATCTAATGCAAGCCATGAAAATCTATTCATCTTCTTCCTAGTCTTGGAGAACTCCAATTTGAAATAAAGTGTGGTGAGCCGTTCTAATTAGACCGTGGCCGCCATTAGAAGATGGCGCCGGCTTCCACTGTGGCCTGTGATAAACAACTCCTAATATGGAGAATTGGCACGCAATCCCTTCCCACCCTATGAGAAAGGTCCACGTGGCAGCTTTGGATTGGACTTGAGTAAGCTTTATTAGGCTATGCTTGGGCGCTCGGCGGGGGGTCACTAGAAGATGATACTTGAATCAAGGCCTGAATAAACTGCTGAAAGAAGAATCCTGTGTCGTGTTTTCCCTTGCCGGCGAGGGGTCGCGACAATAAAGTCTACATGTAACAAATCTGAAGACCCTGAAACTGCTGTGCTGGAGCAGTCTTATGTGGTTGCTTCAGTAGACAGCACCCTCAGAAGCCTCAGCAGACGGGCTGAAAAAGTAAAAAAGGAAAAAATAAGGACCTCATGATAATGAAGGTAGAACACTCGAGAAGACACTGGAAATTCCAGAGAAAGAAGAAGGGAGGTATATCAGTATGATAATAGCAAATTGTACCATGTGCAGATTGAATATATCACAAATAAATTTATGTCACCATAGACTCATTGATTTTACCTAGTACATTCAAGCTGCTATAACAGAATATAATAGGAAGCTGGACAAATAGTTTTACCTAGAACTACCCCAGACATTTGATGCAAATTTTCCCAGATCAAATTCTAACATAGATTTGAATCCTTTTTTTCCCCTTATTTAAACGAGTTAAAGATTTTTTTCTCCCTCATTTAGAAAATAGGGATAAAGTAATCTTTCTTTCCAGAGAAGTTTGTAAAGCTCATGGTATAAAAGTCAAAGTTTAGTTGTTTTTTTGAAAATCATCATCATAATCAATCTTGTTTTAAAAGAACTGAAAATTGGTATTTGTTTCCAAAAATTTCCTGTCCTTTATTTTCATACAAATAAAAATGAAAGTTTATCCTTTTATAAACTAAGATCTTTATATGGTGTGAAAGTCTATTTCTATTATGTGTGTGTATACATATAGTATATATACTATATGTATATATAAATAGCACAAGCAATGTATTCAAATAACTTAAGAGAACATGAAGAATGTATAGTTCCCTAAAAGAGAAAACTCAGAAGAAATTATTAAGATATTAGTTGTACTTGTAAACAGATAAATTTTCAGAGTGCAGATAAAATCAAAATATTCCTGTAATATTTGTAAAACAAAATTGGATATTTTTCTATAATAACACAAATATTGTTAATAATAAGGGGATCTATGCAGACATTTTTATGTCTTCTAAGATTTCCTGTGAGGCAAAAATGATTCCACTATACAAAGATTTATTTCACTCAAAATAATGAACCTCCATTTCTCAGGATGATCAGCAAACTGTTATGTGGTTTATTTAAAGATATTCTTAACAGTTCCCAGTAGGTTTAAAAATAATTAAAATGACTATATTATTTCTATGTTACAGTATAATGAGCTGTTAGAAGTACCTCCAGGGTTGAGTATTGATATTGAAAGACTGATTAGTTTTCTTCACATTGAGAAAAAAAATCCTACATGTATAAAAGTTTATTGTGCTATTGAAATACTAAGACTATGATGCATAATTTATAAGCCATAACTTCAACAAAATTGTGAATGTTTTGATTGTGAAGAATTAAAATATCTTTCCTTAATAAATTACAATGTTTTTAATTGCTTTTTGTAATAAATATTATATGAAGAATTAATTTGTCTGAATAATAAGTCATTTAAATTTTGATACAATTTTCTTTTTAGTTCTTTGAACTAAATAAAAGACTTGATGTTGAGCATACCATAAAATGTAATAAGCCTAATAGTATCTCGCTAAACATTTATAAATGAATTTCATATATATACATGTGTATATACATAAACAATCATTTCATAAGAATCGAGTGCTTTTGTGAATCAGCAATTGTGTAAGTAGACAGTGATGAGTTTATATAATGGGAAACTATTATAAGCACTGTGCCAGAGAAAAATAGGTGAGATACAGGAAAATACAGCCAGGGTATCTTTATAATTTCTAGGTGATCAGGTGATGTATAGATGTCAGTGAAACAATGGAAGTTTTATTTTAATATAACAATAATAAATTTGTATTTAACATGACAAAAATTCTGTGTACTTTTAAAAAATTTTATTTATTTTGAAACAATGTTAAATGTACAGAAGACTAGGAATGGCAATAGAGTTACAAATTCTTTCACCAAATTTCTCTTAGGATTAAAATTTCACATAACGTTGCTGTAATAAGGAAACTGAAATATGTTGACATGCCACTTTAAACTATACATTTTTATCTGATTTCCCCAGTTTTCCAGTAATAAACTTTCCTTCTTCTAGATCCAATTCAGGATCCCGCACTCCCTTTAGTCATCATGTCTCCTTAGTTTTCTTCCATCTGTGAGAGTTAAACTTCCCTTATATTCCATAACAAGGATGCTGTTGAGCTCTTATCAGTTTTTTTTTAAGTTTCCTTCAGTGTACACTTAAGTTAATTATTTGGAGCAAAAGTACAAGAGAACTTATATGATCTGTGGTGGCATCTTATCTTTGCTTGCGGGATATCAATATGTTTTATTACAAGTGGTGTTGATCTTCATCACTTGATAAATAAAGTCCACCAATCTTCTGCAGAGTAAATATGCCACTTTCCCTTCCCATATTGTATTTTTTAGTGGGAATTTCCTCCAATCCACATTGAAGGAGAAAGGAATTCAGTCTCCCACTCAAAAGGAAGATAATCAAAGAATGTTGATTGTATTTTGAAACCACTAATGTAATTAACAAAAATTTCTGAGCAGGTACATTCGGTTATGCAAATATCTCATTTCTCTTTAAAGTTGTGTTCATTAATTTTAATATTTATTAATGTTTCTTGCTAACCCTTTGAAGATTTTCCATGAAACTTTTTTTTTTTTAGGCTATGTCATACTGTTGTAAAGGAATCATGATTGAGAGAGAGAGAGAGAGAGAGAGAGAGAGAGAGAGAGAGAAAACAAAAGATATGGAATTAGAAAAAATAATGAAGGTTTTGACACTAATATTTGAAAATACGTTTGTTGGGTTTTGAGACCAATAAAATCCTTCATTTAGTGAAGTTCTTACAAAACAAAATACCCTGAGGGAAAAAAAAAGACTGTGGAAAGAAATTCGACAGCACACTCTTTTAGGGAGTGTCACATTCCCTGGGTACTGCACTGAAATAATAGTGCACAACCTACAGTCTTAAAATCATATGAGAACTGATGATTAAATGGGAGGGGTGAAGTTGGCTGCAAAACTCTCACTAAAGGCTGAAAAACAGTACCAAACAATATAGTCACAAAAGCAGGGATGGGAAAAATATCATTTAATTGTTTTCTGAATTGACTTTTGTCAGTGATATTTATTCCTATATACCTCTTGATGATCGAGATTTATATAAATAAAACTATATGATATGCTTTTATATTTATAAAGAAAATATCACATGACAAAATAAAATAATACCTCGAAATTCTTTTCATTTATTATAAGGATATTTTGAATTTTAGCAATCCTACAATGTACCAAATTATTCAAAACTCCAAAGGGGCACTCATTAATGTAGGAGCAAAACTAAATGTCACTATGAAGGAAATCACAATTATTTCTAGATAAATAAGAACAAAATAAATGGGGATACAAAACTGTCAGCAACATTAAAATAGTAAAAAGTAATGTGCTAAGAAATTTACTTTCTATAGCAGTTTAACTTCAGATGCCTTCAATATGCATTTTAGTTTGATTCTTTTCAGAATTATATTGGTGTTTAAGAGATAAATATGAAAATAATTTACTTCTCATTCTGAGGAGTACACAAACAAATCTAGCTCTATGAACATTTTCAGACATGCATTTCTTATTTTAATCTTCCATAAGATTTAAAAACATCTTTGCACAGAATTTTCCTTTATGAATTGCTTAGACAGATCTCTGTTGATCTCTGCAGGCCTACTCTTTATGATATACAAAGTTAAACTGACCTTTGAAGAAAATAATAGCAGCTTGAATAACCTCTTTACTCTTTATTTCTAGTTTATTCCTTCCTCATATATTTTAGCAAACTTTACTTTTCATATCCTTTCTCTAGAGACACAAAAACTTGATCATCTTCAGCAGTCACAATATTAATTCATAACTGAATAGTACCCATATTTTTTCTAGTTCTGGCCAATTAACATAAAGTTACCCAAATTGTGATATGATAAATACAATTCACCAAGTGATCAATTCAATGAAAGCAAATTAGGCAAAAGGTAGTTTCTTGAATCCATTATTCTCCAAATGAACATTCACTGAACTTTTGAAATATTTTTCAAAGTACTTGTTTAGAATAGCTACAATTACTCTGCAAGGAGTAATTGTAACCCCTTTGTAGGGTTTACTAGCCTAGCCAGGTTGATTCTCAGATGCATGTGTTTTCTCTGTGGAATTTTCCAAGTTGATATGTGTGTAGTGGACTTTCTCCAGAAGGTTTGTTTCTGCAGTCTCATGATTTGTTCCTCTACTTTCTCTGCTCTTAGGTTTGCTTGTGCTCCAATGCCTTCCCAGCAGACAGCTCTTCTTCTGCTTGTATATATCTGTATTAGGGTTATCCAGAGAATGAGTGCTGATAGTATATATAAATAAAGAATTGGTACCCATAGTTATGAAGATTAGGGTTCCCAAATTCTCCAATTGTCAAGGTGGAAACCCAAGAGAGCCACTGTGAGCTGGAAGACAGGCAGAAGAGTGAATTCTCCTACATTCTACCTTTTATACTTCAGGCCTTTAACAGACTGGATGAGGCCCACTTGCACCTGAAGGAAAAAATCCACTGTATTCAGTATATAATTCAGATGTTAATCTCATCCAGAAGCACCCTGAAAGACACATGCAAAATAATGCTTCCTCAAGTATCTGGGCCCACTATGGCCCATCAAGTAGACACATAAAATTTGCCATTGCAACATCTTTTTTCTTTTACCCAAATCTTTAATAGGATAATTTAAAAATGAGGAGTAGAAAAGGTTGTTGAGAGACTAAGCAGACTTAAAACAGAGAGAATATTTTAAATTACATGAGTCATTCTCCAAGATTCTTTCACTTTCTTTTTTCATACTAGCAGACATTGCAGAAATCTGACACTTAGCTTTGCAAATATAGGCACCGGATGTCATTAAGAAGTAATATTCCCTTTCATCTCAAGGAAAGGATCCAATTTTGGCCTGTCTTGGAAGCAGTGGTATCATTAAAGCACTGAATGGTTAAGAAAGTATTCTAGGACATTGCCTAGAAATAAACAAATATAATAAAACATCTAAAAACTTCAGAGCACTAGCAGGATCCTATTATCTGCCAGGTAGCTTTCTAAACCACCTGACAACTTTCTTTCTATGGTTATTTCTTATTTAACAAAAAGATCATCCTACCTGGTCTAAAATAGAAAAACATGAAAATGTTTATATGTTTAAATAGAAGCCATTGACAATTCACTGTTTACTAAAAATTTAAACATAGTAGACATTTCATTTGCATAATTTTGCATCATGGATTATCCACAAATCTTAAATATGAAAGTTGCTGTTTGTAATCCAAGATTGGAACTAAATGAATAAATATCAGTACAGTGTTCATCAATATTTAAATAATTAATTAAATTTCAGAATCAAAACATGTTTAGACACACTTTGTTACAAAATAATGTCAACAACAAATATAAAATATGACCAAGAATGTTAACAAATTTTTAAATAAAAACAGTACCTGGCCCTGTACTTGCTGACCCTGCCTCACTCATCTCATCTGAATTCTAGTTCTAAGTTAAGCTATTAAACCCTCTGCAAAGAAAATGGTGTTAATAATGACATGTTTGACTGATAGTAACAAATGGCATTATCTATTTAAAACTAAATGATATACCAAAAAGTGTCAAAAAGTATAGATATTATTGCTGTTTTCTTGTTTTTTGTCACTGTCTCAATCTTGCCTATCTTTTTCTACTCTTGACCTTGCATTTTGGGAATTTTCAAATTTTCTTCTATTGTCCTCTTCTAAGAAAGTAATACATCTTCTGGATAGGTAGACATACATTAAGTGGCAAACCTGAAATACATTCTATAAAAGTGTCTCAAAAATAATTATTGGATAAGTAATGAGAAGGTGAATTATTTTTTTTGGTAGGTGAAGGGGTAGGAATCCACAGTCTACCAATCCCTGAAAAAGGAAAGTTATTTTTGGTAGATTTCTTGGGTGTCTGCAATGTCTTTTATGTACAGTCCTATTCAGGGCTCTGTGACAAGTGTAGTATGTATTCTTAGAAAGGAAATAATATCTCCTTCTGGAGCTAAGGCGAGATTCCATTGCTTAGGAAGACAGCATTCAAGCAGGTGTGTTTGCAACCACTTTAATGGATTAGGGGGTTCTTAGCTTAGAGTTCTTCACTGTGAAGTAAATTATCTCTTGTGCAATATCAACATGATTACTGAAGTTCTTTGTTTCTGACATGAGAATATCATGTCTTTTTCCAGAATTCATAAAAATGTGGCAACCTACGTTACTTGCTTGTTATATCTCAGATATCATCTAAGTTTTTAACATCAGTCATCACTTTATATAAAATATTATGAAGAAGATGAATTTTTAAGTTTCTTAATTCTATGTACAGGAGACCTTCAAAGAACATTAATTTTTCAAAGTTAGTGACACCTGGAATTTTACTTGAGGAGGAGAAATATGTTCATTCTTTCATTCATTCAATTCCTATTTTACATATTTGAGATGAAGTAGATTTCTAGACTTTTAGGACAATATATTACTCAATATTGCTTAATATAAATTGTAGTAAAGAGTTAACCCTCAAATGTTAACCAATAAATGAATCAAGGAATACTACACTAACTCAACATGTATACATCCATATTGGTTGTTCCAGAGTAAGACAGAAATATTTGCTGATTTAGTACAGAAGTGAAAAATATCATTTAGATATCTTTGCTCAGTAATAATCACATAAGATCCACAAAACTTTGTGCATCCAGGACAGACGAAAATAAAATCAGTTTTAAAAACAAGGTAAAATTTCTATCTTTAAAAAATTAGACATCAGTAAAAAATTACTTGATGGCAGTATCAATGTAAATTTCAGTGTTAAATTATTACCAGTGATTTACATGACTTTATTTAAATGCTAAATCATTTGAAATGAAAAACTTATTTTTGAGAAAAATCCACAAAGCAGCACTTTTGTGTTAGTTAAAACAGAAAAAGATATGTACACACACTTTCATATAAAAATTATGTGTAGGGGTAATTTTAAAATAATCTTTTAGTCAGTCTATCCTAGTTTCCATGGTGTCCACTGGGGCAAAGTGACATGCCAATTCAAAATTGACTTCTAACTGGCTAAATAAAGAAATGTTCCAAATGAACAATGAGAATTGCTTAGTAAATGATAATTGCTAATGACATTGAACAAACAGGTTAATTGACATGGGGAATTTGAGACATTCTGTGTGTCATTTTCTGATAAAGGTGATAATATTCCTCATTTTTTTCCTTAACTGTACTCTCAACCCTGCCATATGGGAGGCAATTTTCCTAGTCAGAATTGCTCCTTCTGCGCTCTAAGCTCATCTTCATATCAGATAACTCTGATTCAAGATTAGAGGTCTGTGCCAGACAATAATGAAACAAAGATCTAGGGCTTCTTTAGGAGCAAAAAAAAAAAAAAAAAAAGAGAGAGAGAGAGAGAGAGAACATCGGTTGCTGTTGGGTTTGTTCCTAGTATCCAAAGCACTCTGCTTCTTATTTAAATACCCAAATTGACAGCAATAATTTCAAGAATTGCATATAATTTGAGCTCTCCTCCTCCCATGGTCTGTCACTCTCTAGTTTTCCCTGTTTCTGCTAACAGTCTACCTCCTTCTAACAACTGCTCAAGCCACAGAACAGGGATTCACTGTCATAGACAGCTAATTCACCCTTAACAACCCTTCAACTCATCACCAGCTCCAACCAATTCTTACCGCCTAATATATTTCAAATTTAGTTATCATCACCTTTCTGAACCCCAGTAATTCTCTTACTTAGGTTATTGTTATAGTATGTCTTAAACAGAAGTGAGCTGCTCTTCATACCACTTAGCTTCAAATGCAAACATGGCATTATCAGTAGCCTCCCAAGCCTCCTTGAGAATGTCTTATGCATTTAACAAAATAACAGAGAATCCAGAATCTGGTTTACATGGTTCTGCATCAGTTGATTTCAATCCACATTTCTAAACTTGCTACTTCCTCTTTTCATTGATTATTAAACATTCTTTCTCCTTTTTTTGTCCAACTAATTCTTATGAAGCCAATTGTAATTTCCTTGGTGACATCTTTCCTAGTCTACCTCTTTTACTATGTTTCTTTTATATTCCATATTTGATATACTAATAGTGTTAATGAATAATTTAGAATTTAATTTTCTGTTTTTAATTAAATATCATTTCCCCAATAGACTATTTAATTCACTGAATACCTTATATTGGAGAACAGTTTCTAGAAATAGAAATATGTTTATTAGATAAATGAGCAAAAATTTTAATTTTGTTTCATTCCATTTTGTATTTTAAAACCATAATCAAAACAAAGAAAGGTATGTATCCAATATTTAATTTTATATTTAAATTTTCTCTTTAAATATAGTATCCCTTTAACTTAAAAACAGAAGCCCTAAACCAAGTATAGACTTCTCTATACTTGTTTTATCAGAAGATATTGATTTGCTTTTACTGTTTTAATATAGGAAATATATTTACGTAGCTTCAAAATTCTTGCTTGACAAAGTGAAAAGTCTTTTTCCTGCTTGGGCCCCAGCTTTGTTTTCCTCCCAGAAGACAACCTCCTCTTACTGGTTTCTGTCAGTTGTATCACTGATAATCTGTGTATTTACATGAAAAAGATTATAGTCCCTCCTCCTCAATCACTTCTCAAATATCACAACATCTATATTCTCTACCTTCATAATGCATATGCAAGGCCATTCTAAGTACAGCAAGATGGGTGTTTGTGGACTCTGCAAAATCTGATATGTGAGAAATTATTTCCTAATAGCTATATTAAATATCCTGTTCTGTAATTTCAAAACATGTCTTCCTAATATATTATCATAAAGAGTACTATAAGAAATGATTCTTTAAAAAAGAATCCCTTGGGAAAATGTTTGATATGAAAGAAGGAAAGAAAAGTAAGCACCTAAATTTAATAAAGACTTCAAAACAGGCGATGGTGGTTGTAACCAAGGAAAGAAAGTCAGAAATAAAGAAGGTGATGTGAACAAACTTTTGATATGAGGTGAATAGATTGATGATTATCAGGAAATCTTGAAGGTATATTGAGGTTTCTGTATATGTTACCTGTGTGTGCACATGTGTTTACAAATTGAAACACACCATATCAAAGGATACATGGTGTGCTGATTGACATTGAAATGAATAAAGAGAAAAATATTTCCTTTAATTAAAATATGTCTTTAAAAGAAGCCCACCCACATTCATTTCATGTGATTTATTATTAAATTGGCAGATATCATAATAAATATACAAGTGATTGATTTGGAGCATAATGTAAAACTTCAGACACTAATTTAACCTTGGAATAAGAACAGTTAGGTAAATCTAGAGTGGTTTTTTTTTTTTTTTTTTTTTTTTTTTTTTTTTTTTTTTTTTTGTGCAGTGACTGAACTGGTACAGTGATTTAACTTGATTGAACAAATTCATCTCTTACAGATGGCAGAACTGAAACTGCTTGAAGTCATTTGGGCTGACAGCATTGAGATAGAAAAGATCCTTGAATTTCTATTGTGGAAAATGTGCTGTACATAGAAGTAGCTTTCAAAGCACTTCAATGAAAAGAAGTTGCTCAGTCAAATTCAGGCAGACTCTATTCTTTTCAAAGTAACTATACAAAATGAAGGTCATGATCTACAGAATCAGTATATGTCCAGACCGATTTGAGCCAGCTAGACCTGCTATAGAGATGTGGCCTGACTTGCTGATTTGAAAGATGGGAATAAAAGATGGCAGTTCAGGGATCTTTGTTTCCATTGGTGACTTTCATTCTCAATAGAGGTATCTTTCAGAGAAATTCATAGTTTAATGTGACATAACCTGAACCTAATCCCTCTTCCAAAAGAAGGTGAATTTCCTCCAGTAATTCTTATCCATATCCAAGCTGAAACAGCATTCCTAAGTCAAATCCCCTGATCTCCCCAAGTGTAACTTTTTAAGTTCTGTCTTAGAATTTATAACCATGGTATGTTTCTAGTGTGTCTGATGTTACTACTTTGCTATCTACCTTCATTTTTCACATTAATATTTTCCTATATATTAACATAGGCTTTACTTTTCCAGCAATACTAAAAAGGATTATCACCTTAGACCAAAATATAAGTAGAAAACTTACTGAGATTACCCAGCCTTAGACTAAGGAGTCACCATTTCCTAATTGAATATTTTCATGTCTTACTACATGATCCAAAGGAATTTGTAATTTCAGTTCTAGTGCTATATTTAGTGACTTGTGGCCAAAATTTAAATGTGATATAACTTTATAAAAGTTACCATACCGCAATAATTATTATTATTACTCTGAGAGAGCTCATGTGGAATTGCTATTCAATTACCATTTAAATTCTGGTATTGAGAGCTGGGGTTGTGGCTCAGTGGTAGACTGCTTACCTAGCACACGTGAGACACTAGGTTCAAACCTCAGCACCACATAAAAATGAAATAAAGATATTATGTCCACCTACAACTAAAAAAATAAAATATTTAAATAATTAAATAAATAAATTCTGATATTTAATTTATTATTTCTAGTTTATCTAAATCACTCCTCTCTGGAACCTGAGTTCCACACACCACCCATGTATAAGGCCAAGTGAACAGTAGTTTTGTGGAATATGTTCAAGTGTGTGCATATGAAATTCCTTCCTAAATCTTACCCTCCCTTGTATTGCCTTTCATCCTTCCAGTTGTGGAAGCAGAGCAATTCCCTTGTCTTTTGACTTTCACTCACCAACTTGCTAAGAAATCACTAATATCTACAGAAGATAGCTACATCTGAAGTAGCTTTCCTATTCATCTACTTTCCTTCTTCAGTGTTCTCTTATTTTATTTCAGCACACCTTCTATTTTCATTTGGATTCCTGCAACAGTTTTCTACTTTTTCTCTTCTTGTACACATTTCTTAAAAATCTTTTCCTAAATGAGTGAGTTTTACAACATGCCAAATTGTGATTCTCTTCTAATATAAACAAGAGCTTAATAATTCTCCTTGCTTTCATTTAGATTCTCTCAAAAGCAGAATTTCAAAAAGATTTCCATATGAAGCATCTAACTTGAGAAGTGACCCAATGGAAAAAAAAATAGATGACTAGGGAGTAAAGGCAATGAAAGGAAATAAGCTGTAAAGATAGGTTAATAAATCTGATGACACTGCATGCAATAAAGAACTTAATTCTCCTGTAAAGCTCTAAAACAATGAGGAAAAGCCCTTAGTATTTCCCTAACCCAGCGATGGAAAGCCTGTTGTTTCAATTACACATCTCTGTGTAACAAACACCCCAAAATTAAGAGGCTTAAATTGACTGCCTTTTCTTCCATGCAACTTTGAACTAATTAGACTCAGCTGGGTGATTTTTCTCCATGCCATCTCTATTGCATTCTATTGGTTAAGGAAAGTTATGAAGTCAGCTGACCTTGTGAAGTGAGGTGAGTACAACCAGAGATCTGTGACCTTAGTAGTACTGAAGTGAAGAAACCAAAGGTCAGTGCAGACCAGTTTTGATAACAGAGTGAATTATCCACTACTATTTGATGGCTGTTTCTGAAAACATAATCCTTAGACTCTCTGATTTACCTGGATATTGGGATGACTTTTATCCAGATACCAAAAAGCAAAAATAAATGCCTCCAAAGCAAAGAGTCACAGGTTTCTATAACATACCTTTTCTAGTGTATAGAGAAAAATATTGTATGAATATGGACAGACTACTGGATCATGTGCACCAAGAGGCTAAGAATTTTTTTATATGTCTCTTAAAACCACTCATGGTGTTCTCACCTTCCAGATTGTTCTCAAAGTGTTGATGGATTAGCTGCTTCTATCTATTACTATCTTATTGTATTTTATATTTAATGTAATTTCTATAATTTTTATATATTATATAACAAGTTTAATCTGGCTTATAATGGAAAGAAGTAGTAGTACCTTGCCTCAGTCCTCCTCAATCAGATTTCCATTTACCCCAGGCAGTCATTTTCAAATCATTTTTCATTTCATTTCTAAATATGATAATCCTTTGGTACCCCTGGTGTTGGTTCCACACAGTCCCCCACAAATACCAAATGTGTACATGTTGGAGTCCCTTAAAAATGTCATAGTATTTGCATACAACCTACACATATCTTCCTACATATTTTAAATCATTTCTACAATTGCTCTGAAGCTGAATGCAATGTAAATGTCAGCAAATAGTTGTTATAATGTATCTTTTCAAAAAATAAGAATGAAAATTTTTGTACATGTTCAGCAGGGTACAATTTTTTAAAGAAATGAATCCAGGTTTGTGGAAACCACAGAAATTGAGGACCAACTGTAATTTAATAACACTGCTATTTATTTTTAAAGTTTAAATATTACTCATTGACTTTTCATTATGAACATTGAAATACTCTCTCCCTCTACTTACTTTATCTAATTTTCCCTGTATGTACTTTTTGGGTTAAAATATTCAGTTCTTACATTATTATGGTTATGTAAATAACACCAATAGTAGTGCAGTAAATTATGATTGCATTTCCCTTTCTTAATAAGATCTTGTGTTTTTCTCAAGCATGAACAAGTGTTTTGTTTGTTCATTTGATTAGTTTTAAATGTACCTATGAATTCTTTCTTCTTGAAATAAACTCAAACCTGTGTGATTATGTCTCCATTTTATCTTCTTGAAAGTGTCCCTTGTGTAACTCTTTGTTCTCCTGCTCCAATCTTGGCTGTGTTTTCTACCAGCTGCTCACAGATCTTATCTTCAAACTTTTCTACACCCTCAATTGTCTTGAAAATTTTCTTTATTGTCTTCTAAGTTAGATCCACTGCTTCAAGGATCACAGGTCTTTTTTTTTTTTTTTTGAGATTTCTCTATTGTTTTGATGAGAACAAAGTATCCAGTTATGCAGAAGAATATGAGTTTCTAAAAACTTGTATACCTGAAGACATCCTCTTAATTCACTTCCATAATTGTTTACATAGTTCTATATGGAAAATGGTTTTCTTTAGAATTTTGAAGACATTTTTACTAGGATTATCCAGTATCCATTATTGTTATAAAAGAATTTCGGAGATCAATGACTTTAACATTGGTTATGGCTGGATCATTTCAGTATCCATAAGTCTTCTATTTTATCGGTCAGTTTTTTTCAAAGAGGAATCTGAAATTTTTCTCATTAGATCCATAAGCCTAGTTACTAATTTTCAAGAAACAGTCAAGTCAAGTTGAACGAATTGTTAGTAGTCTCCTCACGTGCTGAGGAGTTCAACTTAATCCATGTAAGTACAGGATCTGTGTTTAGAGTAAGATCTATGCTTTCTTCAACTGGGCCTAGTTTCTGTGAGTCCCAAATTTATCTTTTGCTTTCAGTTGAGAGAAGGGGGAAGTTACACAGTGTTTCAGGTTCGATAATCAGGAAATCTAACTACTTTATTTATAGACTTTTAACTAACTCTCCTGTTTTGTAACTTAATCAAACTACTACATTCAGAAATAACATCCAAGTTATAACTGTTTTTGAAGATCTCTTGTACAAGTTAACCTGTTTGGGGACTTCTCACTATGCTAGCTTAAGTTTTAGATTTGTCCCTTGCCAAAATTTACAGTTTTCCAACACATTTTTTTTTACTATATCATAACTTATAATTGATTTAACTTCATTTTAGTAAAGTTTCAAGAAAGTGCAATTGGATATATAGAAAGTTAGGTAGATATATATTCCGATCAATCAATCAGTCAATCAATCTATGTCTCAATCTTTAACAAGCTTCTAATCACATTATTTATTTCCTAAACCATGGGATAATTTATATGATGTCCTTCAAGAGTGCTCCTCTTATATCTTATTTTTATGACTGGGATAAATATCATTCCACATGATATGTTATCAGACTCGCAGCCTATTGACTGCAAACCCTTTGAACACATAAAATCATCACATCCTGTCATAATGACTGTTGTGTTGAAAATACTCAATAAGTATTTGTTAATTATTATTACTTACTATTACAAAAATATTGGGCTTCCACAATCTTACTCCTTGTCATTTTTAGTCTATTTATGAAGAACAGAGTTAATCTGTCCTAAAATGTCTTCAAATACAAACTATTTCTTCTTTCATTGTTTCTTAATAAATTTTCAACATTTTCTCTTAACAATTCAAATGCCAGGAAATATATATTAGCCAATAACTGGTCATCCAGTAATTACAGAGGTGAAAGAATTACAAAAGGAGCTGTCATTTCATAGTTAAATTATATTAAGGGAAAAAAGATGGATACCTAAACAGTGGAAACACCATTAACCCTGCTTCTAGGATTTAAATTCATTCAACAGACAAATATCAAAGAATTACTCTGTGTTCAGCAATGCTATAAATACTTACAGGTATAGTGGTGAACAAATCCTACAAAATTTTTTAACTTTTGTGCTAAATAAATGAGTTATAACTCATAGTAATAAGTCACATAGAGAACCCTGATAGGTAAAAATGCAGAATATGGAGAGAGGACGGCTTACCAATTGATGTAGGATAGTCTATAAAGGTCTCTCACTGATATGAGTCAGTGAGTAAGAGCTGAGAGGAGAACTAAAAGAAGTTATGTGGATTGGAGGGGGACAAACATTGTAAGCATAGAGAAAACCTGTGCAGTGGTGAACTGGGGACATGTTCAACCTGTTTTAGGAACAATCAGAAGGACTCTGGCTTTAGCGCAGTAACTGGAGGATCAGCTTAAGAAATATAATGGGACCTAATTTATGTATGTATAAGCAATTTAAATACTTTGCATTTGCACTGACTTAGATGGGAAGGATGATTTTGAGCAGTTAGGTCAAGATGTGATTTATCCTATAAAGGATAAAACTTTCCTTAATGGTTCAAGTTTGAAAGAGAGAAGTGACACAGCTGTAGGGAAAGGCACAAAGTTGTGTTCAGTTCAAAGGGAAAAAAAAACACTTTTTTATCCATTTTAGGAAAACAGCAAATGCTGCCACACCCAAAGCATGCATAAAATTAGATTTAAAATATTGATGAATTGGTTAATGCAGATTTATAGCCACCTTCTTTAAGATTTTGAGATTTTTGTAATCCTAGCATCCTTTGCTTATCTTAAATGCTCAATTTAGTGTCTTTCTCTGATGCAGGCAACATTTGCTAAATTCCAGAACATAGGAAATATTTGGACTTATAATACATATTCTGCCATCAGAATATGTATTATAAGTTTAAATACCTTGAACATATGCAGTTTGTTAAGATTTCTACATGTCATTCTGGGGAAAGATAGGTAATCTATTATCTTAAAATTATTGTGACCCTGAAACACATAAAATATGTATGACAAGTAATAGTTACCACACTGAAAATCTCTTATTAAGTCTTGCTCTTCTTCTCCTAGCTAAAAAAGTCAAAATTCTTCACAGGCAGCCTCTTATATATCCTACTCAAACTTCAAACATTTTGATTATTTGTGCAATACTTCTCTTCACTAGTTATTAGATAGGTTGTAAGTCCAAAAGTTAATTTCAGAGAATTTTTTAAAATTATCTTAAAATAATTCTAAGAATTTTTTTATTCCTAGAAATTCTAAGAAATTCTTAGAAAATTAAATATTTTTTAATTCTCTGAAAAGGGTTTTTAAGTGTGAGAGAATGAAGACATAAGTATTAATTTTCAGAATTTTGACTAACTTGAGGGAGAGTGATTGTGGATGTACGTGTTAAATTCTATTATAATAAACAACTTTTAATTTGTTATGTTTTTTAGGTGCCCATGCTTTTCTCAATTTTTACCATAAACTAGGGGAGTGAGAATGCATAATAGTGGTAGGGAGCCAAACCTTATTATTTTTTTTTTTTTTTTGGCTCTTGTAATGTTTTTGAGACAATGAGTATTCTTTTAATTCCTTATTTTCTTATATTCACCAAGCCACCTATCGCTTCAAATAGGCATGTAAAAGTGAGTGGTTAATTCTCTTTCACTTAATATGTGTAATTTGTGTAATTAACTGTGGTTTAAAACACATAATAATCGTCTCATCATTTTCTTCATGCTATTGTTTCTGTATGTACCCAGTGATTTTAACAAGCCACAAGAATCGCAGCATTATGCCCTCAGTACAGATCTACATTACCCTTCCCATTACAGGCCTATTATCTTTGCAACATAAATAAAGCTGTTCCCACACAGTAAACTCCTCTCTAGAATACTAATAATTCCGCACAAGAATACCTGATGTAAAATGGTGACACAGAGCAGCATCCATGTGTTTGAGTTTATTAATGGATAAGAATGCAGTTTTAAAATGAATTCCCTCGTTTTATGATTTACCCATTATAACCAAACCAACTGTATCCAGACCAATTCGTTCATCTCATTTTGCCTAGTTAAATAAAATGTTTTCAATTTCAATATGGGATGGTGAACTATTCCTAGAGAAGGAGTTCAAAATATGTTAGTTGAAATATATATCTGTGGCCAACTTTCATTATTATATGTGGGGGGGCAAGATATTGAGATAAAATATAAGAATTATAATAAAAATTTACTGCATTATTTCTATGTTTAAAGCATTGTTTTAACTGAGTTAAAGGGAAAAAAAGAGAAGTCTTATGTATTCCTTATAGTAACTGTGGGAATAATATATATTATCCTTTTTGCTGGGCATGATAGTGCATGCCTATAATCCCAGCAACTCAGGAGGCTGAGGCAGAAAGATCATGAGTTAAAACCATCCCCAGCAATGGTGAGGTGCTATCACGAGGGGGCAAAATTGCAACGTATGCAGTCAAGGGGAGAAATAAAGAATGTCCATGCACTTCTGCCCCTTTCAATGCTTTATTCACTCAAATTACTCAATATAGTTTCACTCTATAGGTTCTTAATCAAGAAAATGACAATCCTTAATGCTAGGCACTGCAATAGACATAATCAATTCATAGCAAACAATTCTAGATTAATTAATTCACAGCAAACAATTCTAGATTAATTCTAAGCACTACAAAACACACTTAATCATTAAGGTCTAATGACAGACATTCCCTCTGCATACTAAGTTCAAAAGTCTGAAGCCTTAGGCTTTAAGTCCAGCAGATGCACACTCACTCAGACCATGGTGATTAAATCCAGAACCAAGGCAGACTTTCCTGGTGTGGAGTGGATGACCCTTGAGGAGAGGGTTGTAGAGAGAAGTTGCAGCTCTCACCAAGGTCCATAGGAGGCGGTAGAGTTTGAGAGCAGTGAGGATCACTCAGAGGCTCAGGAAATGATGACAAGTGATGGGATGTCAGGTCCTCATCAGGCTCTCAGCTTGAGGGCATTCTTGTTTTGGCTGGCTGAATCCCAGTTCTTTGCTCTATTATTCATACTAAAATTTGGGGGCTTTTTGACCCCCATTTCAATCCTTATCAGCTACCACTTAATTTCTCAGTGACATCATTTACCCTGGGATCAGAAACATATGGTCTGGTGATCTCCAACCTGATCGTCTCACCTTTCCCTCTTATCAGGTGAGGACAGCCTGTCAGGGGCTTCACTCTGTTTATCAGGATGAGGGGAAGTAACTTGTTTGTGGCCATACTGGAAGGCTCTGTGGGTGTGTCTGGTGAAACTGCAGTTTTTAAACTGGAAATTTAAAAGTGGAGTTGCTTAGTTTCAGGCCTAAGGCCATCCTAAAAGGGCTAAGCAACTCTGTGAGACCCTGTCTTTAAATAAAATACAAAATAGGGCTGTGGATGTGGCTCAGTGGTTGAGTGCCCCTGAGGTCAATTCCCAGTACCTTCCCCCCAAAAGATATTATTATCATTTTTGCATAAATAAGGAAATGGAAGAAAAGAGAAGTTGAATAAACTATCTTACATCATAATACTAGTAAATTGAAGTTGGGATTTTAGCCATGGAAGTTTGGATAAGATAATGTAAAATATGTTCCTAGTATTTTGCTAAGCTGTGATGTCCATGAATCTTCTCTAAGAAGACTAGGGTATAACTGGCCTAAAAGATCCTATGGCTTCATTCTCCTCCAACTTAGCATTTTAAGCATTCATTAATCTAAATTAATTTGAATTTAAAAATTAGAAGAAAACATTTCTCAATGCAACTGTTTAAGAAATATATGACAAATACTGAAGCAAAATCCTTGCCCTGGAGCTGTGGAATGAAGATCTGAGTGGTCTGGAATACAGGTGGCAAGCACAGGCCAAGGGTGTTCGTAGTCCATAGTGCCAGCATGGGCCTGAGGCAGAGCAAGCCAGGGCTGAGGCAAGCCAGTGCATAACAAACAACCTGCCCCACTGAGGCAACCTGGCCTGGTAGGTGTGGATGTCCACTCCGCACAGCACTGCATTCCAGAATCCCCAAGCACCCATATTCCAATCAATAACTTTATTATCCTGCTTCCTGACCAGCAGTGGGAAAAAGGAAGTGGGGTAGCCCTGAATGGGAATTCAGGGCTAACTAATAACATCAGTATTTTTCCAAGCCCTGATTAGCATCAATTTGGATCAACAGTGTTGACCTAAGTGCTACATAAACCCCTAGACTAGCACACATAAGTGGAAAATTTATTGTGTTCCCTCTTGTGCCTGCAAGAATTCTCTTTCTTCACACTTGAATAAATCCTACTTTTTTTTACTTTGCCTTCAGTTGTTACACTAATTTTACTCTTCAGATTTGCAAGACAAAAACCTGAAAAAAGTTGGTGATGAGCTGCTGGGGTAAGTGACAATACTGGAGGGCATAGCCTCCATTTGAAGCTGCAACACTGAGAGCTGCAACCAGTCCCTTAGCACTAAAGGAAAGAATCCAGCTTTGCAGGAATCTTTGGGAGGCATCTCCTTCTATAATTAGCTTCTAACACATAAATGGGTTTTCTTAGCCCAACCTGTCAGCAGAAGGAGAGAAAAGAGTTTCATGTTAAATTATATTTTCAATACTATATACATAGATGCAAATATGCATCTATGTATGTGTAAATGTACTTGTTTTAATTTTTATCTAAATTTTCCTTTGAAATACAAGCTCAATGAGCTCTAAGTCTTCTCTCTTAATTACCACGGTGCTCTTAGTGGACCCATAACATTATCTATAATGCAGTAGACATCAAAAATGGTGACTAAATACATGCATTTACTACATATATGTATACATAAATATATGCATTACTATATAAAATTTCACAAAATGATTGAACACATGGTATTCTTAACTCAAGCATCTTCTCAAAGAATTGACTGCAAATTGGTGCAACCACTATGCAATTCATCTAGGTTGGTTCCACAGTTTAGCTATTGTGAATTGAAGAGAGGGTTGTAGAGAATTGACTGCGAATTGGTGCAAAGAATTGACTGCAAATTGATGCAACCACTATGAAATTCATCTAGGTTGATTCCACAGTTTAGCTACTGTGAATTGAGCTACTATATACATTGATATGACTGTGTCACTGTAATATGCTAATTTTAAGTCCTTTGGGTATAGACTGAGGAGTGGGATAGCTGGGTCAAATAGTGCTCTCATTCCAAGTTTTCTAAGGAACCTCCATACTACTTTCCATTTGTGGTTGCACCAATTTGCAGTCCCACCAGCAATGTATGAATATACCTTTTCCCCATGTCATCATCAACACTTATTGTTGCTTGTATTCCTTTAAAAAAATATTTTTAGATGTAGATGGACACAATACCTTTTTTAAAACTTTATTTTTGTAAGGTGCTAAAGATTGAACCCAGTGCTTCACACATGCTAGGCAAGCACTCTACCACTGAGCTACAACTCTTACCCCTGAATCTTGTTTTCCTAATAATTGCCATTTTGACTAGAGTGAGATGAAATATTAGAGTAATTTTGATTTGCATTTCTTTAACTGCTAGAGATGATGAACATTTGTTCATATGTTTGTAGATTGATTGTATATCATCGTCTATGAAGTGTCTATTTAGATCCTTAACCTATTTATTCATTGGGTTATTTTTTAATGATTTTTCATTTTTTATTAATTAACTTATTTATGTTACAGTAGAATGAATTTGACATATAGTACATAAAGGGAGCACAACTTCTCATTCCTCTGTCTGTACATGTTACAGAGTCACTCCAGTAGTGTATATAGGGTAATAATGTCTGTCTCTTTATACTGTCCTTCCCATCCCACAATCCCTCTTTTCCCCTAGCTCCCCTCTATACAAATCACAGTTCCTTCATTCTTCCCTATCCCTTGCCCCACTAATCTCCAGGATATATAAAGAATTCAAAAAACTTAACACCAAAAAATACAAATAACCCAATCAATAAATGGGCACCTGCACTGAACTGACACTTTAAGGAAAGAAATACAATCAATCAACAAACATAATTTGGTCACTATTGTCATCTCACATATCTTAATCTCAGTTTTCTGCTTGATGGTGTAACTTCCCCAGAACTTCATCTTTGGGCCAATAATCTTTGTTTTCTTTTGACATGGTAAGCTATCTAATAAATGACAAGATGCTCTAACCCTCAACAATGTGCTATGGTAATCACAATTAAATTTCTACATATAAAACAGGGAAATAAGAACCAATACACAACAGGTAAGAAAAGTACTGCATATACTTAGCAGAGATGCCAGAAATCATAAGTATAAATATGTATAAATGTATCTATCAAGTACAAATGAACAGTAGTTAAAAATTTTTATCAACTTAAGGCAAAGAAATAAAGCGGAAGTTTGAAAATCAAAATATAATTAAACATATATGATATTTAATATGTAACAATATCACCATTTCAAAGTAAGACAAACTATTTAACAAGTAATGTTATAACATGTCTACGGAAATTGTTAGGACAAAAGTACAAGAAAAAATAATTTGAATTCCATATACTATATAAGTAAACATATTTCAGATGTGCTAGAAAGATAGAAATAATACATTGTTAAAAAATGTAAAAGAAGGAGGAAAATTAGACTGTAGAGTCACTGATTGGAGACCTATTGGGAGGCAGGCAATGACAGGGAAAATCTTTCTCTCTGACTCAGGGCCTTACTCCTCTCTTAGCTTAACCTAACAAATTTCACATTCTAGGATGTGTCTTTGCATTTCTTCGGATTTTGTACCACTGACACAAAGCAGAGATGATATTAAGATAAACAGACTCCAGGGACTGAGGTGTTAGAATTTTCTGATCTTCCTTTTCTAGTCCTGGTCATCCCTTTGTGTCAAAATAATTCTCTGCTACTGTTAGTACTTTTCTCTTTATGCCAGGAACATGAAAATATTTAGCTCTGCTTTTTATTCATGCATTGTAGTAGTCCTAGATGATAAAGTATTATTTTTTAATGTTAGGGCATTTAAAAAGTCTGAGAAGGACTCATATTTGTCTACTTCAAGTCCATTTATTACATCTTAACTCATACTAAAATAGTCATATCAGATAAAAGTAAAAATATGAATAAATATATCACATACAAATGACCAGCAGTTAAAGCAATTTGAATCAATTGAAAGCAAAAGAGACAGAACAGAAAATTCATGTATGGGACATATATCATTTAATTGCAGGTAGATAATGCTACATTAAAAAACCTTATAAAATCTCAATAAACAATAAACATTTATTGTTGCAAATCTATGGGCCCCTTAGCGGTTATGGTCAATTCAGTCTGCTCTACACATCCCTCATCCTCCTAGAATAGGTGTGGTTCTTTTCATAGTGAAAGCAAAGGCAGAAGCTACCAAGGGTAAATATTCAATGCTTCTTTAAGCCTGAGTTTTGATCTGTCATTCTATCCCTTTATCCTCATTTTATTGCACAAAGCAGTTCATGTGGTCAAGCCTGAAGCTAAGACAGAGGGTTGTATTCATTGGGTATTTTTTCAATATCCCTCTTGCAGAAAATTAAAAATCCTGGGCAATGAGCATCGAACAAGGAGGAGTAAAGAACTAGAGTGACTAATGCAATTGAATCCAAGGAATAATGAATATCTTCACTAAAGCTTATACTCTCCCCTGCAGACTTGGGAGTTGAGTCTTTTGTCAGTAATGAGAAAACAAAGGGAGTTTGCTAGAGCTAAAAGTACCTCAATCACATTAAAAAATTATATAGGTAAACATAAAAGAAAGTTAGTTTACAGACTGATATAATAAGACTCATATGTAATAATTTAAAGCAAAAAGGTGCTTCCATTGTTAAAGTGTGTGATGATCCACACAACTCTCATTCTCAACAGTTTCCACTTCTTTCTTCTGATATCACAGTGTCTTTGGTGGTATGAAGGGAGGAGGGACGGGGAAAGTATTGGGGACTGGATTAGAGCAAATTATGTTTCATGCTTGTAGAGCTGTCAGAATGAACTACAATGTTATGTATAACTGTAATATACTAACAAAAATAAATAAGAAATTAGTAGACAACAATCAGAAAGAGTATTGAACAAGATTAGCCAGAAATTGCCATAGGTCTATATTTTTATCCAACTAACAGAAACTAGATGTTACCCTTGTCATTAAAAAGGAAGTAGAATAAACTCTTCTGCTGCTGTAGGACATGCCAAGAATTCATCCAATTTTTATTAAACACTCTTAACTTATTACTTTTTATCCAATCTCTTCTTAGCACTTACAAATATTTTATTTTACTCATCATTTGTACCCTTACTAAGTGCAAGCTTCATGAAAGGAAGAAAAATAGACACTGTGTTCTCTGCTGTATCCCCAGAAGTAGACAAAATATTGATTCATAGTACAAAACTAATGAATGTTTGTTGAGTCAATTTGTTATCTCTCATATAGTCAGCTTATAAACAAAAGAATTTAGTCAGATGCGGTGGCACATGCCTGTAATCCCAGTGGCTCAGGAGGCTGAGGCAGGAAGAATATGAATTCAAAGAGAGCCTCAGCAATTCAATGAGGTCCAAAAGCAACTCAGTGAGACCCTGTCTGTAAATAAAATATGTAAAAGGCTGGGATGTGGCTCAGTGGTTAAGGACTCTGGGTTTAATCCCTGATACCAATACATAAATACATAAATATGAAGAAACATGGTTAAAGAAGAAAGCAAGATAAATTGGAAGTTTGTTATTGTAAATTCTGAGTATTACCCTGTATACGTGTGTGTGTGCCCACATTTATACACATTTATGTGTTTGTATATTCCCCTTTCACCATCTTTTATGGATCTTATGTAAACTTACCCATACCACTAACTAACCATGACCTGAAAAATTAGTGTTTACTCAAAAATTCTTCAATTCTCACAGGAAGGAATTTACACATTAAGAGAACTTACTGTATTATAAAAGATGATGTGTACAATTAATGTGAAATTGTAATACCAAGTGTATTCTTCCCTTCAGTGCATTACATGAAAAATAAAGAGTTAACGTGGCTCTAAAAATACACGATACGTTCTGACCCAAGGTGTTAAGGATGGTTTACATACCACCAGAGAAAAAAAATACTAAAACATAAATAAAATAAATTATGGTACTATTTAATTAACTAGGAAGTTCAATGTGCTCTAGAGACAATTTATTAGAATAAATAGAGCATCCTATCCTTGCAGTGCATTGTAATGAATATAAATCAAGGAAAATTTTTATCAAAGAAAAACATTTACCAATTCCTTATAAACTGTACCTAGGGGCCTCATTAGATTAACACTTCTCTAGAATGCTTCATCATCTTGGCAAACTTAGTGTTATAGGGCATCTCCGCCATGTTTGACATCATTGATCACTTACTCTTCTTTAAAGCACTCTTTCTTTGGTTTTACTCTCTTGGTTTTCCTGTTGACTTTCTAACCATTCCCTCTCAGTATTCCTCATGACTGCTGCTTCTAACAATCATCTTTTAAAATTTTTTAAAAATATTTTGTTTTAGTTGTAATTGGACACAGTACCTTTATTTTATTTTATTTTATTTATGTGGTGCTGAGGATCAAACCCAGTGTCCCACATATGCTAGGCAAGAACTCTACCTCAGCCCCTACAATCACCTCTTAACCACTGAAAGTTTCCAGACTTTTCTCCTCACCATAATTCTCTCCAAGCACAAAATATTTTAAAAGTATGTATCATGATCCTTCCTAAAACTATTAATCTTTCAGTATTGCGTGGAATGATCATCCAATCTGTTGCTTAAGGTATAATACTTGGGTTCACTTTAAATTTTTCCACTTTTTAAAATCACATCCATTTAATCAAAAATCCTATATGCTTTGTCTCCATAATATTCTTTAAATCTATGCTTTCCTTCACAATCTTGCCACCAATCAATTGATCTCCTCATTTATTTATTTATTTGAATTGCCTCCACAATAATATAACTAATTTTGTTCTATTCCCTAAACAGCCAATATTCAAAAAACATTAAAAAATAAGTTACTTTGCCACATCTCTAGAGAATAACAATCAATATATAAGATTTTAAATATGTAAAAACCCTAGGTGACTAGTATAATACTTAATTCTTCCTATGCAACTTATTATTTTTAGTTATTCAAAAGCAATGTGTTTTCATAATGAAACTCACCCATTCAAAAAACTTCTCTTATTATTTATTGCTTTGAATATTATGCATAAATTAATCACTGAAAACACTGTCAATTTGCCACATCATATTATTGAATCTGCACCCTACTCTGCTTTTTCACACAACTGTGATATAATCAATTTTTTTGCATCATCAAAATTGCATGTTTTTCACTTCTGTTCCTTTAATCACTTTTGCTCATAATGCCACCAATATTTCACTTTATCTTCCTAACTCTCAAACTTTCAAAGCCTAGATAAAGATCTACCATTATTCATGAACTCATCCCCAAACACTTTAGTGTCTTGACCATTGGTTTTCCCTTAATTTGGAAAACTTAACATTTTCACTTGTTAATTAATTGCATAAGATTTATATAATCTTTATAAATACTGATGTACATTTTTACTATATCTATTGCCACATTTTGTTCCTGAGGGTGATACTCTACTGAAAAATTATCTAAAATGTATTCACTGCCTTACATAATATATAATGACCTTGAGCTTTACTTTAAGGATAAAAATTTAACTTACTTGTCATACTACTAAATCCCTTGTCTCCCCATGTTTAAAGTTTAGTAATAAAACAAGTTTTAATATATTTAGATTGTTTTTAAAAAAGACATGCTTAAATAGAAATTATGGGGGAAAATTGTGCAGCATCTCCACATTTCTTAAATATAAAAGAAATGAAATATAACTGTGTAGAAATAAAAACGTGTGAAATTTAAATCATTTTATAAAGACATGCTAAATTTTCATTTCATTACCCTTTTAAATAATATAGATAGATAAATAGATAATTCTATTAAGTTCACCCACCACCACTCTTGATAGAGTTTAAAGTATTATTTTTGAGACAGTAAAATAAAATTCATTGATTCGGTGCATATATACTACTTTAAAATTTTGTTGTACAGCAAGCAAGGCTAACTGACCTGCATATGACAATAGGCCAGTAAATAAAATGGACAAAATGGAGTATCATTAACCCATCTTACAACCCAGTTCCAAAATATCAGCTGAAATTTCTTTATGAGATAATGAATCACTAGGGTAAGATGCTCAATAGAATGTAAAAACTTAGATGTAATTTCAGTTTCCAAGAATACAAACAACAACAAATATTGGTGAGCATGTGGAGAAAACAGTACACTTATACATTGTTAGTGGGACTGCAAATTGGTGCAATCTCTCTGGAAAGTGGTACAGAGATTCCTCAAAAACTAGAAATGGAACCACCATTTAACCCCATTATATGACTCCTAGTTATATATCCAAGGGAATTATACAGTAACACACACATAAATATTTATAGCAGCTCAATTCATAATAACTAAGCTATGGAATCAACCTGGATGACCTTCTATAGATGACTGGACAAAGCAATTGTGGTGTATATACACAATGAAATATTATACCATAAGGAATAATGACTTCATGGCATTTGCCAGGAAATGGATGAATCTGGAGACTATCTTGCTAAGTGAAATAAGCTAATTCCTCAAAACCAGATGTCAAATGTTCTTTCTAATACGAGGATGCTAAAACACAACAAGGGGTTGGGGAAATTAGAAATTCAGTGGATTAGACCAAGGGAATGAAGGGAAGGGAGGAGGATAGGAATGGGAAAGACAGGGGAATGACTCTAATATGGTTTTCCTATGAACATATATGAATACACCACAGTGAATCTTCACATCATGTATATCTCCAAGACTGGAATCCTAATGAGGATAAGACATACTATATGTTTTCATAAACATGTAAAAATATATTCTACTGTCATGTATAAGTAAAAAGAATAGATAAAATTTTTAAAAAAGAAAACTACAAAGAGATTATGGTTCATGTCCACTAGAATTGTAATAATAATAATAACAATAACAATAATAATAGCTATTATTTTTTTTTCATGTTCCAAAGCTGCATTTATTTGTTTGTGTTTAACTTTGCCTCATTCCAAAACAAAACAAACAAAAGAAAATTAAGGGTATTGGAGGGAATACAGCCATTGTAATAATTATTTTTCAGATTTTTTTTATTAATTTTTATTGTTGGTTGTTCAAAACATTACATAGTTCTTGATATATCATATTTCACACTTTGATTCAAGTGGGTTATGAACTCCCATTTTTACCCCATATACAGATTGCAGAATCACATCAGTTACACATCCATTGATTTACATATTGCCATACTAGTGTCTGTTGTATTCTGCTCCCTTTCCTATCCTCTACTATCCCCCCTCCCCTCCCCTCCCCTCCCCTCTTCTCTCTCTACCCACTCTACTGTCATTCATTTCTCCCCCTTGTATTATTTTTCCCTTTCCCATCACTTCCTCTTGTATGTAATTTTGTATAACCCTGAGGGTCTCCTTCAATTTCCATGCAATTTCCCTTCTCTCTCACTTCCCCTCCCACCTCTCATCCCTGTTTAATGTTAATCTTCTCATGCTCTTCGTCCCTACTCTGTTCTTAGTTACTCTCCTTATATCAGAGAAGATATTTGGCATTTGTTTTTTAGGTATTGGCTAGCTTCACTTAGCATAATCTGCTCTAATGCCATCCATTTCCCTGCAAATTCTATGATTTTGTCATTTTTTAATGCAGAGTAATACTCCATTGTGTATAAATGCCACATTTTTTTATCCATTCGTCTATTGAAGGGCATCTAGGTTGGTTCCACAGTCTTGATATTGTGAATTGTGCTGCTATGAACATCGATGTAGCAATGTCTCTGTAGCATGCTCCTTTTTAGGTCTTTAGGGAATAGACCGAGAAGGGGAATAGCTGGGTCAAATGGTGGTTCCATTCCCAGCTTTCCAAGAAATCTCCATACTGCTTTCCAAATTGGCTGCACCAATTTGCAGTCCCACCAGCAATGTACAAGTGTACCCTTTTCCCCACATCCTCGCCACCACTTGTTGTTGTTTGACTTCATAAAGGCTGCCAATCTTACTGGAGTGAGATGGTATCTTAGGGTGGTTTTGATTTGCATTTCTCTGACTGCTAGAGATGGTGAGAATTTTTTCATGTACATGTTGATTGATTGTATGTCCTCCTCTGAGAAGTGTCTGTTCAGGTCCTTGGCCCATTTGTTGATTGGGTTGTTTGTTCTCTTATTGTCTAATTTTTTGAGTTCTTTGTATACTCTGGATATTAGGGCTCTATCTGAAGTGTGAGGAGTAAAGATTTGTTCCCAGGATGTAGGCTCCCTATTTACCTCTCTTATTGTTTCTTTTGCTGAGAAAAAACTTTTTAGTTTGAGTAAGTCCCATTTGTTGATTCTAGTTATTAACTCTTGTGCTATGGGTGTCCTATTGAGGAATTTGGAGCCCAACCCCACAGTATGTAGATCGTAGCCAACTTTTTCTTCTATCGGACACCGTGACTCTGATTTGATATCAAGCTCCTTGATCCATTTTGAGTTAACTTTTGTGCATGGCGAGAGAAAGGGATTCAGTTTCATTTTGTTGCATATGGATTTCCAGTTTTCCCAGCACCATTTGTTGAAGATGCTATCCTTCCTCCATTGCATGCTTTTAGCCCCTTTATCAAATATAAGATAGTTGTAGTTTTGTGGATTGGTTTCTGTATCCTCTATTCTGTACCATTGGTCCACCCGCCTGTTTTGGTACCAGTACAATGCTGTTTTTGTTACTATTGCTCTGTAGTATAGTTTGAAGTCTGGTATCGCTATACCACCTGATTCACACTTCTTGCTTAGCATTGTTTTTGCTATTCTGGGTCTTTTATTTTTCCATATGAATTTCATGATTGCTTTCTCTATTTCTACAAGAAATGCCATTGGGATTTTGATTGGCATTGCATTAAACCTATAGAGAACTTTTGGTAATATCGCCATTTTGATGATGTTAGTTCTGCCTATCCATGAACAGGGTATATTTTTCCATCTTCTAAGATCTTCTTCTATTTCTCTCTTTAGGGTTCTGTAGTTTTCATTGTATAAGTCTTTCACCTCTTTTGTTAGGTTGATTCCCAAGTATTTTATTTTTTTTGAAGATATTGTGAATGGAGTGATTGTCCTCATTTCCATTTCAGAGGATTTGTCGCTGATATACAGGAATGCCTTTGATTTATGCGTGTTGATTTTATATCCTGCCACTTTGCTGAATTCATTTATTAGCTCTAATAGTTTCTTTGTAGAGCCTTTTGGGTCTGCTAGATATAGAATCATGTCACCTGCAAATAGTGATAATTTAAGTTCTTCTTTTCCTATTTTTATGCCTTTAATTTCTTTCGTCTGTCTAATTGCTCTGGCCAGTGTTTCGAGAACTATGTTGAACAGAAGTGGTCAGAGAGGGCATCCCTGTCTTGTTCCAGATTTTAGAGGGAATACCATCAATTTTTCTCCATTTAGGATGATGCTAGCCTGAGGCTTAGCATAGATTGCTTTTACAATATTGAGGTATGTTCCTGTTATCCCTAGTTTTTCTAGAGTTTTGAACATAATGGGATGCTGTACTTTATCGAATGCTTTGTCCGCATCTATTGAGATGATCATATGGTTCTTGTTTTTAAGTCTATTGATGTGGTGAATAACATTTATTGATTTCCGTATATTGAACCAGACTTGCATCCCAGGGATGAATCCTACTTGATCATGGTGCACAATTTTTTTGATATGTTTTTGTATCCGATTCGCCAGAATTTTATTGAGGATTTTTGCATCTAGGTTCATAAGAGATATTGGTCTGTAGTTTTCTTTCTTTGAAGTGTCTTTGTCTGGTTTAGGAATCAGGGTGATGTTGGCCTGGTAGAATGAATTTGGAAGTTCTCCGTCTTTTTCTATTTCCTGAAATAGCTTGAAAAGTATTGGTATTAGTTCCTCTTTAAAGGTTTTGTAAAACTCTGCTGTATACCCATCCGGTCCTGGACTTTTCTTAGTGGGTAGTCTTTTGATGGTTTCTTCTCTTTCCTCAATTTATATTGGTCTGTTTAGGTTGTCTATATCCTCCTGACTCAATCTGGGCAAATCATATGACTTAAGAAATTTATCGATGCCTTCACTATCTTCTCTTTTATTGGAGTATAAGGATTCAAAATAATTTCTGATTATCTTCTGTATATCTGAAATGTCTGTTGTGATATTGCCTTTTTCATCCCGTATGCTAGTAATTTGAGTTCTCTCTCTTCTTCTCTTCGCTAGCATGGCTAAGGTCTGTTGATTTTATTTATTTTTTCAAAGAACCAACTTTTAGTTTTGTCAATTTTTTCATTTGTTTCTTTTGTTTCGATTTCATTAATTTCAGCTCTGATTTTAATTATTTCTTGCCTTCTACTTCTTTTGCTGTTGTTTTGCTCTTCTTTTTCTAGGATTTTGAGATGAAATATGAGATCATTTATTTGTTGGTTTTTTTTTTCTTTTTTTAATGAATGAACTCCAAGCAATGAATTTTCCTCTTAGAACTGCTTTCAATGTGTCCCATAGATTCCGATATGTTGTGTCTGTGTTTTCATTTGTCTCTAAGAATTTTTTTAATTTCCTCCTTGATGTCTTCTATAACCCATTGATCATTCAGTAACCTATTGTTCATTCTCCAAGTGATGCATGATTTTTCCTTCCTTCTTTTATCTTTGATTTTCAGTTTCATTCCATTATGATCAGATAAGATGCATGGTATTATCTCTACTCCTTTATATTGTCTAAGAGTTGCCCTGTGATATAATATATGATCTATTTTTGAGAAGGGTCCATGTGCTGCTGAGAAAAAAAGTGTAACTGCTTGATGTTGGGTGGTATATTCTATATATGTCAATTAAGTCTAGGTTATTAATTGTGTTATTGAGTTCTATAGTTTCCTTATTCAACTTTTGTTTGGAAGATCTGTCCAGTGGTGAGAGAGGTGTGTTGAAGTCTCCCAGGATTATTGTATGGTGGTCTATTAGACTCTTGAACTTGAGAAGAGTTTGTTTGATGAACATAGCTGCACCATTGTTTGGGGCATATATATTTATGATTGTTATGTATTGTTGGTGTATGGTTCCCTTGAGCAGTATGTAGTGTCCCTCTTTATCCCTTTTGATTAACTTTGGCTTGAAATCTATTTTATTTGATATGAGTATGGACACTCCTGCTTGTTTCCGAAGTCCATATGAGTGATATGATTTTTCCCAACCTTTCACCTTCAGCCTATGTATGTATTTTCCTATCAAATGCGTCTCCTGTAGGCAGCATATTGTTGGGTCTTGTTTTGTGATCCATTCTACTAGCCTGTGTCTCTTTTTTTTTTTTTTTTTTTTTTTTTTTTTTTTTTTTTTTTTTTTTTTTTTTTTTATTGTGGGTTGTTCAAAACATTACAAATTTCTTGACATATCATATTCCACACTTTGATTCTAGTGGGTTATGAACTCCCACCTTCACCCCATATACAGATTGCATATTCCCTTAATTGGTGAGTTTAAGCCATTAACATTTAGGGTTATTATTGAGATATGGGTTGTTCTTGCAGCCATATTTGTTTATTTCTGTTACTAAACACGGTTTGTTTTCCTCTTTGATTATTCCCCCCCCCTTTACTGTCCTACCACCCATTGTTGGTTTTCATTGATATTTTCCATTTCCTCTTCCTGTAATGTTTTGCCAAGGATGTTTTGAAGAGATGGTTTTCTAGCTGCAAATTCTTTTAACTTTTGTTTATCGTGGAAGGTTTCAATTTCATCTTCAATCATGAAGCTTAATTTCGCTGGATACACAATTCTTGGTTGGAACCCATTTTCTTTCAGTGTTTGAAATATGTTATACCAGGATCTTCTAGCTTTCAGAGTCTGTGTTGAAAGATCAGCTGTTATCCTGATTGGTTTACCCCTAAATGTAATCTGCTTCCTTTCTCTTGTAGCTTTTAAAATTCTCTCCTTATTCTGTATGTTGGGCATCTTCATTATCATGTGTCTAGGTGTGGATCTCTTATGATTTTGCACCTTTGGCGTCCTGTAGGCTTCTAGGATTTGGGATTCTGTCTCATTCTTCAAGTCTGGGAAGTTTTCTCGTATTATTTCATTGAATAGACTGCTCATTCCTTTGGTTTGGAGCTCTATACCTTCCTGTATCCCAATGACTCTTAAGTTTGGTCTCTTTATGTTATCCCATATTTCTTGGATGTTCTGCTCATGGTTTCTTAACAGTCTTGCTGAGCTGTCTATGTTCTTTTCAAGTTGAAATACTTTGTCTTCATTGTCTGATGTTCTATCTTCTAAGTGTTCTACTCTGCTGGTAGTATTCTCAATTTTTTAAGTTGGTTTATTGCTTCCTGTATTTCTAGGATTTCTGTTTGTTTGTTTTTTATAACCTCTGTCTCCCTGTATAGTTGATCTTTTGCTTCCTGGATTTGTTTATGTAATTCATTGTTGAAGTGATTTTTCATTGTCTGATTTTGCTGTCTAATGTCTTCCTTGAGACTCCAGATCATCTGAAGCATGTATATCCTGAATTCTTTATCTTACATTCCATCTGCTGCAGCTATTACCTCTTCTAATGTTGAGTTGACCTGCATTGCTTGTGGTCCTTTCTTTCCTTGTCTTATTATACTGGTTGCATTTCTTTCTGCTTGGTGAAACTGTTGTGTTTTTGAGATTTTCCCCCTATATGTTTATATTGCTCTTGTATAGTTGAAAATTCTCCCTTGCAGGGTAGGGCGGCGGCTGTGCTCCTCCTCCAATTGGGGTGATCTCTCTACCATGCTGACGGGCTGCTGTGCCTGGTCTGCTGGTCGGTCGCAGGTCTGCCTACCTTGCAGGCGCGGGCAGCGGCTCTGCTCTGCCCTTACTCCAATTGGGGTGAAGTGTCTACCACGCCGGCGGATCGCTGGGCTTGTTCCAAGTGAGGGAGGCGGCACTGCTCTGCCCCTACTCCAATTGGGGTGATGTGTCTACCATGGCGGCAGGACGCTGGGTCTGTTCCGCCCGTCGGTTGCAGGTCTGCCTACCTTGCAGGTGTGGGCGGCGGCTCTGCTCTGCCCCTCCTCCAATTGGTGTGTCCTGTGTACAACACCCACGGTCCGCTGGGCCTGTGCTGCCAGTCGGTCGCAGGTCTGCCTACCTTGCGGGCACGGGCGGTGGCTCTGCTCTGCCCCTACTCCAAATGGGGTGACGTGACTGCCTCGCCGGCAGGCCGCTGGGCCTGTTCCAGGCGTGGGCGGTGGCTCTGCTCTGCCCCTCTGGCTTGATGACAATGTGAGAGAGACTCGGATTTTTGTGACTCACTTTCTTTACCAGGAGACCAGCTGTTTCTGTCGCCACTGGTATCGCTGAAGTTCTCTCCTCCGCCGCTTTCTGATGACATCAGATCTCTGCCATGTTGGTATCCCATGCGAATGGCAGCATTTCGTTCCCTTTGCCGGGTGACCAAAGCAATGGGTGAGTCCTGACCAGCCCTCATAAGCCCCGTCTCAATCCTGTTGCCACTGCCTATGAAGGCTCCGTTGGTATTTACCTCCTCAGTATTCAGCAGGACCTGGACCGAGAAGCAGTTTCCGCGGGTTCTGTATCCCTGGGCCAGAGCAGTTCCGGGAGCCGGAATTCAGCTGCTCCAGGCCCGGTGTATGTTTTGATAGGAGCAGGCTCCAAGAAGCAGTTTCCGCAGGTTCTTTAGCACTGAGCCTGAGTAATTTGTCTGCGAGACGCAGGCAAATGGCAGCCTGAAATTACCTGTTCTATGGCTGAATGAACTGCGATCAGTCGAAAACAGAGATGGTGACATCAGCTCTCCAAGATGGTTGCCTCTGGCTTCCTCTGTGGTCTGACCAGTGTGGAGAACCAAATTGGACCGCTTCCTTCCCCCGTCTCAAACCCAGAATTCAGCACTGAGCATGGTGATTGCACAGCTGGCAGAAGCCTGCAGAATCCGCAGCGCTGTATCTTTGCATTGCTATCTTGTCATTTCCCAGCGCGCGCCGCAGACTCTAGCTGAGGGGCAATTTGCTGAATAAGCAGCGTGACCCTCCGTGCGGACAAATCTCTCGCATTTGAGCCCCCGTAGCTGATCCTCGTGCGATGGAAATCCTTCCTGTAGGTTTTGGAGCACCCCAATTTTGCTGGAAATTCCTAACAAGATAGATTTTAGCCATTCTAACTCGTCATTCTCCCGCACAGTGACTCAGTACACTGGGGTGATGCACTCCCTTTGCCGCCATCTTCCCGAGTCCATTCAGTAGCTATTATTATTACTATTAAAATGATATTTACAAGTATTGGCAGAGATGTGGGTATTTTGGAACCTTCATACATTGCTGATAAGTAAATGATGGAAATTTCTCAAAAAGGAAAACATAAAATTAGCATAGGAGATATCAGTTCTACTCCTTATATATACTCAAGATAATTGAAAACAATTTCCTCAAGAAGAATTGTACAAAATATTGACCATAAAAAGTTTAATGGACCTCATAATGCCTTGTTGCAGGAAGCCACCAGTGAAATGTGCGTGGACCACATCGGCACTGAAGCCATGGAGTGGGCAGATCTGGTGTCTGGGAACTCACAGCAGAACTTCTGCTGGTGAGATGACCCAATATGTTGTGAACTGCCACACAGCTCTGTCAAAAGGTCCTGTGCAACACCAGAGATGGGCGTGACCTATTAAGAGTCTAACAGCCTGCCTACCCTCACCTATATCCCATTTATATTGAAGAAGCAAGAACCAAGACAAGACTCCTCCCACAATGAAACCTTAAACCTACTAATCCATTTGATCTCTACTGCTATAAATAAAGCAAACTTGGGCTTTATATATTTAGTTTGACCTGTTGTTGCCCCTGCTCTGAAACTACTTCTGTGTACTGTGGTTGTTTTGTAGTAGTATTTATTTAGCTTTAATTCCTCAGCCAGCCCATCCTTCTGGAGGGGAACTCTTTCCCTCGCCCACAGGACATGAGCGCAAAACCTTGTGACTATTAATTTATTGCTATAATCTTGTATGATATTGTAATTGTACTTCAATATTTTCATTTGGTAAAAATGTCCCATAATTTTACCAGTAATAAATATTCATTAATGATGACAAATGGTAGGTTTCATTGTGGACCTTTGAACATATACATAACATAATTTGATCAACTTTATTCCATATATCAATTAATGTTTTATAAAAACAATGAAAAATAAAGTTTTATTAAGACAAAGGTTATTGTTCCATGCCTGGCTAATACAAGTTTCAAGCAGTAGACAGTATATAGCAAGGCATTTTCATTTCCCTAATAGAAATTCTATATCTAACATCACCTCCTAACAACGAATTACAATAAAGTCAGAACATATACAGATATGCCACTGATTAAAGAATATGTGAAATTTATAATTCAAAAAATTTTGTTTTGATTCCTTTAGTCACACATATATTTGAATGACATTTGCATCTAAAATAGTTGAGTGAAATTTTTAAAAAATTATCTTCCCTGAACTTTTTAATTGAGTTTACTTTAAGAGCAGTTTTATATTTATAGAAAAAGAGAAATATACAGAGAGTTTTCATATCTCCTCTTCCCTCCTATACAAATACAACTTCCCTCTTCATTAATATCCACTACTTGGGTGGTGCATTTGTTACAATAGAAAACACAATACTGGTACATCATTATAATTCAAAGTCAATAGTTTACATTTTGGATTGTCCATTGCATTATAAATTCATTGGGTTTTAATAAATGTATAGTGGCATAGGTGCATCCTTATAATATCACACACAATAATTCCTCTGCCCTACAATTTCCTGTTTTCTATTTATTCATTCATACCTACCATTCATGCTCCTCGAAACCATTGATTGTTTTATGGCCACCATAATTTTGCCTTTTCCAGAATGTTATTTTGTTGAGAATCATACAGTATATACATTGTCAGCTTTCCATCATTCACTTAAGCAGCATGAATTTAAAGTTCCTCAATTATTTCTCAGGCATGATAGCTTACTTCTTTTAATTGCTGCACTATTTCATAGTCTGAATATACCATAGTTTATTTGTATATTCATCTATATAAGTACTTCTTGGTTGCTTCCAAATTATGAAAATTATGAATAAAGCTGCTATATATATTTATGTGCAGAATTATGTATGGATATAAGTTTTAACTCATTAAAATAATTATCAAGGAGTGTGATTGTTGGATCATAAGTTAAGTATTTATTTTATTTTGTACAAAACTGCCAAATTTTTACTAAAGTGACTGGACTGTAGATTTTATATTTCCACTGACAATATATAAGAGTTCCTGTTGTTCCACACCCTCATCAAAATTTGGTGTAGTCAATGATTTGAATTTTAGCCATTCTAATAGGTGTATTCTAGTATGTCATTATAAAATTTAGTTTAGAAACTTGAACTCATATGAAGTACTATTGTGCTTTTATGTCTTCAATCATATATCTAAAAATCAATCCTCAATTCTTGCTTAATATTATATCTTTTTTTATTCCTTATCCTATCAACATTTATTTCAAAATATTGTTTAAAATGCTAAGGCTTATTTTTTTATTAGTACTGCAGCTTATAAACCAGTTTTCCAAATACTGGCCTTTTCATATAATCCATTTTCTAGTCCAGACCTTATAGGTCATCCAGGATCTCTTTGGCCTAAATAATTGCACAATTTACTAAATAATATGATTTATTCAGAGATTTTCAACAGTCATAATCAAATACTAAGTAGTTAAATGTTTTTAATGATCAGATACAGATGCAATAGGAAAACTCACTTTCAGTAAATCTTTCCTGTAAAATCTATAAAGAAGGTTATTTCTACATATTCAACATCTCTTCCTTGGTCATTGTTAATAATACCTTATTAAAAAGTAACTCCTGGGGCTGGGGATGTGGCTTAAGCGGTAACACGCTCGCCTGGCACTTGTGGGGTGCTGGATTCGATCCTCAGCACCACATACAAATAAAATAAAGATGTTGTGTCTGCCGAAAACTGAAAAAATAAATATTAAAAAAAATCTCACTCTCTCTCTTCTCTCTCTCTTTTCTCTCTCTCTCTCTCTTTAAAATAAAATAAAATAAAAATAAAAAGTAACTCCTATGTAACCTTTCTGGTGTGTGTGTGTGTGTGTTTTGTGGGGGGGTGGAAATAGGAACCTTCCATTTTATTTATGGATTTGGCATTTCTGGCCTATTGTAGATTTTATCTTCTAAAAGTAATTTAGGGGTGAAGGGAAACCACCCTGCAAATCCAAAGACTTATTCATGTAAACCAGAAAGAGTTTGATTCACAGAGAAATAAAATTATAACATTATGAATGTTCACCTTGACAAAACCATAAGTTAATTTTAGTCACATCCTTAACTCTTATAAAGAAGTGACTGAATGCAAAAAAATGATACCAATAATAGAGGACTTGTGGACAACAGAGTTAATCACTATCAATTAACAGTCTGGAAGCTTCATCCAGTGAGGAAAAAATAATAAATTTCATAAGAAAATAAGAAATATATATGTAAATATTAAAGAGTCACATATTACTCATCTTTGAAGTACAGACACTAAAACAGGTATCTCTTCTATTTCTCCTTTGGACAGATTAAAAAGAAGATTTTCTTATGAGAATTTCTTTCCTTTTGAGTTCAAATTAAACTACATTTTCAAATCAAAACATACGTGAAATTGTCAAGACATTTCCAAATTTCACTTGGTAAAATTATGTCAATTAGATAGATATGCATTTGAATTAAAACATGAACAAGGTTATGTTTTACTCACAGCGTGAAAAAAGTCTACCTTAAAGAACTGCAATAATTGGTGAGAATGATTTTTAACCCAAATATCTCCAGACACTATCTAAAGAACAACCAGCACCAACTGTGGTGCAGGGGAAGATGAGGGGTGCTAGATAGAAGCAACCAAAAAAAATCTCATCCATATACATAAATAAACAGCTGTGGCTTACAAGCCATAGTTTAGTAGTTTTATACAGACAAATAGAAAGCATAAAAACAAAGACAAAATTTAGAAAATGCTTCATAATGCTTTGCAAAGTTTACCAAGTTAGTAGTCCACCCTATAAAGATCAGTTTATGGTAAGTACTTCTTGGGATCATCTTGAAATATAGCCTTCTTAGTTCTTTGCCTATTCTGCACTAAAATCTTACTGCTAACGACTCAATATTTTATAAGAGACCTATCCTCATTCTTAGGAGATTTAAAAACCTCTAAATTTTAAGATGTAGATAAGAGACCAATCATCTTTCATGTAAAGGAGCAGATAGAAAACATTTTATCTGTGGGGTATTGTCTTTGTCTGATTATCTAGTTCTGCTATTGTAGCAAGAAAGGTCACAAACATACATGAACAACTTTAGCCTGCAGACATCTGCTTGACAATTAATAATCTAGATAAACAGAAATCAAAGATCAAATCAAATATGGAACATACCTTACCATCACAGTCAGAGAAATTTCCAAGCCTATAAGGCTTCAGGAAAGTGCATTATGGTATTATGTAGTGTGAATAAGATATTTAAATATTCTTGGTCTGCTATATATGATTGACAGTTTTAAGTTCTCCTAAAACCACCAGAAAATATCTGTTAGTTAAACAAGTTAAGTTCATTAAAGTTGTTATAACAAGGGACAACACTACCTCAACAGGGTGGAAGTTAGTGAATGTTTCTTATAGAAACTTAAAACATCAGAATAAGTGGTGAAATAGGCCTTTTGAGATAAGTAACTTTTTAGATTTGAAAAAAAACTTAACAATACTATAATGTTGGTGGAAGAGATTGGGTGAGGATTTTGAGAGGTAAATTTGGATGTAACTATAGTCATGATCATTGAGCATTTTCTTTTATTTTTTTATTGGTTGTTAAAAACATTATAAAGCTCATGACATATCAGCTTTCATACATTTGATTCAAGTGGGTTATGAACTCCCATTTTTACCCCAAATACAAATTGCAGAATCACATCGGTTACACATCCACATTTTTACATAATGCCATATTAGTGAGGGGAGGGGAGGGGGGATAGTAGGGGATAGGAAAGGCAGCAGAATACAACAGTCAGTGAGCATATTCTATGCATGTGGAAAATGTCTGACAATTTAGGAGAAAAAGAAATAAGCAGGTGATAATAAATACTATAATGTGAACATCTGTAATATCAGGTACTGAGATTACCAATTTTATCACCTTTTTCCAATAATTTCCTGAATCAAATAATGAAATTTTATTAGTATCTTAACTTACTGGGTAATCATTTATTCGAGCAAGCATCTAAGTTATGTGGACACAGGAGCTTTTATTTATAAAGCCGTATGAGAACAGTGCCAATGAAATGGTACGATAGATGTCCATACTACAGTATATTTATTGTCTGCTATTTCTCTTTCTCCTAAAGTAATCAGTAGAATATGGAACCAGAAATGTCAATAATTTAATGTTCAGATACTTAATCATCAAGACAATCAACTTTGAAAATACTTTTGCTTGATAGAAAAAAGCAAGCAAAAGACAAATATATGGATACTATAATATGTAGCCAAGATCTCTACTGTGAAATGTAAAAATTACTACCTGTACCTACTGGGATTTTTGCCAATTAACAAGTCTTGGCTGTAAATCTTCTTTGAGGATTGCCCTAGCTGAAAAAAATAAATTACTTTTCTTGAGGTCATGACTCCTTCTGTGGGCAGACTCCTCTTATATATGTTGTTTATAGCATGACCCAACCTGAATGTGTTGGGTATAGGAATAGTAAAAATAAATAAATAAGAATTTAAGGCAACATTTTGGAATATAATCAATTTCTTAATTGACAACAACTTTGAGAAAACTATTACTGGAGGTAGCTGAATCAGATATAGTTCCTGAAAAACAGTAGCTATATAATTAAAAACTTCATGGGTGGAAGCTTACTCAGTATACTTTGGAGTGAACATATTCACTGATGTTTATATGATGAATATAATGTCATTGAAATGGAGGCTATGAGGACAATGGAAATAGGTGCCTATAGCTAAATTCTATTTATAATCTAGATAAAATAAAAATAGGAATCCTGGTTTACTAATTAAAAGTTGTATGTCCATCTGCTATTATATGCAGCTACCTAAAGGAAATCTACTCTCACTTTATAATATACATTATATTTAAGTGAGATTAACTTCAAATTGAAGATTTTTTCTGTATTCATTGCATAGCTGAGGATGTGCAGAATAGCACATCCTCATTTGGCCAAAAGCAATGATTTTTATTGGGAGAAAATAAAAGAGTATTTGCTCATCTGAATTAGAAGCAAGTGGACATTAGTAAGAGTTCAAGAAATATATTTGAAAAATTGGAAAAGGCTAAATACAAGTTAACAATCAATATAAATTTTTATGGGGCTCCAGAAAAAGGGGAAGTTTATATACCCTTGTATGTCTTTCTCCACAAATTCTTCTTAATGTTCATAGATAAGCTCAGAAAGAGATATAACAAGTTTTCATTGAAGGGAAATCTGGGATTGAGGAATAATAATTATGCAAAAAGTGCAAGTAGTTATACCCAGCACTTTCTCCCCACTTGTACTGAAAAAGGAAGATGAAATCTGTTATTGTAAAGACATGAAATATTGCTCTTTTTAACATGTTGGTAAAACCTGATTGAAGCTTGTGAGGAAAAAAAGTGAAAAATATAAGTCTTAAGGAAAAAGCAGAACACACACCTTGTTCAAAGTTTTTGGAGGATGAGAAAAAAATAAAACCACTTTACTGAGACATGAACACAGATACACCTAAGACTGAGTCTAATCAGAACAGAGCATGAACTCCTGAAAGGAATAAGATGCAATCGCAAATTACTCCTGGAAAGACAGGAAAGGAATAAGAGAATGCATGAGGTACACAAAAGCAAGACCTAAATTGTATACTATAACAGATATTTCTTTGAAAAAGTCAATTAGTGCCATAAGCAAAATTTGTATATAGGAACTGGAAACGTAGGTTTCACTAAGGATTTTTATGCCAACCAAAAGTAAAACAAAAACACAAAAAACACACCATTGACCCAACTAACTCTCAATTAGATTAGCTTAAAGCTCTGCACTGAACTTTCAGTAGAAGAGGGGCGTCCGATTTCAGTCATGAAGCTGTTTACCCCAGTTTATATTGTCCTACTCAAAATATCCAGCTTTTCATGACCACAACGAGAAGATATAATAAAAAATAAAGTAAAAAGTCATTAAAAGTTACAAAATAACCAGAGCTACCTACAGACAACATTGATATTAAAACTATTTGATAAAGAATTTAAAATAATTATGATCATGTTAATGGCTCTAAGTAAATGCATGGAAGATCAGGTAGGCACTTTGAGAAAAAAGATAAAAACTAAAAGGGAAATCAAATGCAAATGCTATAAAATTATGATGAAAAATGCCTTAATGAATTTAATGCCTCAATGAACTTATAGATGAGTCACTAAATATTATGCATACTGAAAAACAAAGCAAAAATAAATAAATAATTAAAGAGGTGAGAAACAGAAAAAAAAAAAAAACTTAAAATGTCTACAGAGAGCTGCAAATCACTGTCAAGTATACAGTATATGTAGAACTGAATCCCAAAAAGATGAAAGGAAATTATTGCAAAACATAAAGTCTGTGACTCTGTAATATACTGATTTTAAATCCTTTGGATATATACCAAGGAGTGGGATTACTGGGTCAAATTGTGGTTCCATTTCTAATTTTTTTTTTAGGAATCACCATTCTGCTTTCCACAGAGGTTGCACCAATTTATAGTCCCACAAACAATATATGAGCATTCCCTTTCCTAACATCCATGAAAACGTTTATTGTTACTTGTATTCTTGATAAGTGTCATTCTGACCAGAGTGAGTTGAAATCTCAGTGTAGTTTTAATTTGCATTTCTTTAATTGCTAAGTATGCCACATGAATGTTTAAGGCAGCTATGGAAGGAACCTAGATGCCCATCAACACATGAATGGTTAAAGAAATTGTGTAATATTACTCAGCCATAAAAAATGATCTTATGAAATTTGCCAGTAAATGAATGGACATGATGACTATTGTGATAAGCCAATCCTCAGCCAAAAGTTGAATGTTTTCACTTATAGGTAGAAGTCGAATCACAATAAATATGGGGAGGGAAACAACAGAATTTCAGTAGATTAGACAAAAGGGAACAAAATGAAAGGAGTGGGGATAGGAATAGGTAGAACAGTAGAACAAATCTAATATAATTTTCCTATGTACACTTATAAAAAATACCATATGAATCCCACCATCAGGCCCACTCACAAGAATGGGGTCATAATTAGAAAAACATATATTCCATGATTTTATAATCTTATTAAAATGTTAAAATGGATTCTACTGTCATGTATAACATGACAGTAGAACCAATAAAGAAGACAAAAAGAATGAGGATTTTTAAAAATTATTACTAAAGATCAAATCACAGCTCCAAGAATCTAAAAAAAAAAAAAATGAAGATTGACATCTATTGCGAAAAAAGTCATCTAACTCTATCACTTCTATAAAGAAAATATTAACAAAATTTCTTGAATGAATATTGAAAAAAATAATATCATGTGAAGTGAAAAGTTGTCAGAAACAGAATATTTCTAGTTTAAAACTATGTAAATTAGAGGACAATGGAATGACATCAATGAACTGGTGAAAGAGGAAAGATAACCTGACAACCTACTATGAACAATTCTACATATATCAATAACAAAAAGGTTGAAAACTGGAAAGGGGGCTGGGGATGTGGCTCAAGCGGTAATGCGCTTACCTGGTAATGCGCTCACCTGGCATGCGCGCAGCGCTGGGTTCCATCCTCAGCACCACATAAAAATAAAATAAAGATGTTGTGTCCACTGAAAACTGAAAAATAAATATTAAAAAATTCTCTCTCTCTCTTCTCTCTCTCTCGCTCTCTTAAAAAAAACTTCTTAAAAAAAGAAAAGAAAACTGGAAAGGATCAAAATCAAATAGACCATGAAAGAATAAAGCATAAAGAAGAATAAAAAGGAAATAAAAATTCCTTCTCATCTTATGGGGACTCATTTCCATGTATATTGTATATTTGATATTTATTCACAGCTATCTGTAGATTTTCGAGTTTTTTTCCTGTTTCTCCCATTACTTATCTTTCTGTGTTTCAATATGAGCAATATTTAGTGACTCGTTTTTAAGTTTATTGATAATTTCCTTGGATGGGCTTAGTCTACTGAAGTTTCTGTCAAAGACATTTTTCCTCTTATAAAGAACTGAAATGACAATAATTTATCACAATAGTCTAAAACAAAATGTTACAAGTTTAAGAAGGATATAGAATAATGATTAACATATCTATTTTCATGAAGATACAAAAAAACACAACTATTTAAGCATATTAAAACAGAAACACAGATATTTAAAGGCAGAAACAGGTAAATAAAAATAATAGATTGGTAGCTTCAATACCCCACTTCCAATGATGGATACATTTACTACAAAAGAAAATGTATAGGAAACATGAACAGCAAGAACAAATGGAATGGTGAATTAAGACTAAACTAAGAAAGACTGGTACCCAACATCCTAGAAACCTCAGGGATGATATTTGTGGTGCAACCATTAGGTCCCCAGAAAGGGATGAAAATAAGGAATTTAGAGCAGAGGATGGAGATAACAATTGTCCTGTTGTGGTCCTGAGACTAGATCCAAGGACTGTTACTTGTTCTGTTACATTTCATCTAAGCACTTCAACAAGATAGACCCACTTGGATCTATGGGAAACTTATCCTTGGAACCCATTCAGGTAAGTAGATATTACTTGACATTATGAGGTACTACTCAAATGTCCTTTCAAAAGTAGACCCTTGCCTTATCAACATACCTTAACATCTGCTGCCCAAAGACATCCCTGTTCTTATATCCAATTTGTGCATTACTCTTCTGACGAACCCTGCCATAATCCACCTGAGTACTATTTCTGTGGGTGCCTCTCAACTGGTTGATCAATAAATAGGAGAGTAAAATGGTGTGAGAGTTTTCCCCAAATTTGGGGCAATTCTGATGGGTGATTGAAACTCCAGAGCATCCTGTACTGTCTTTGTTTAAAGTGCTTTAGAACCAAATCCATTTTTGGGGTTCATTAACTCAATTGTTTATTGTGTTCCATTCTCAAAATAACTTCCCCCCAAAACATCCTGCAGGACAACCACTATCACAGAATTTTCCTTAGAACTAGAAACCCAATATGTTACAGTAAAGTCGGGGATTTTTCCCCCTCTTATTTTCAATATAGAGAATGAGACCACCTTCTCCTCTCAATAGGTAAAATTCTTTCCATTTTTGTTTTTCCATATTTTTATTGGTGCATTATAGTTGCATATATTAGAGATTTGTTGTTATATATTCTTACAGGCATACAAAGTAACAATATAATTTATCATCACTCATTTTTCTTTTGACACTTAGCATTTATAACATGCATTTTTTTAGCTTTCATTATTTTTAAAATCTCATCTCAGTTTTACCTAAATGAAAATATTTGATAATTTTTATAAATAAGCTTTTATTGTAACCAATAACTCGAGAAACTACTCACATTTTTTGAGACCTGCATTCTTTTCTTTCTCTAGAATATTGCCTCATATTGTTTTGTCAGAATTTCCTCAACACATTTTCCCATTTATTTTAAGTTATCGTCAAACATAATGTCTTTTGAAATTGTATGTCACATTTGTGTGACCTTTTTGAAATCCATTTTCTAATATTATTTGTTCAAGTCTGACAATTCTTCACATTATTTTCCTTGTCTATTATGACACTAAAATGAAGCAGCCTCTTTCTTCTATGTTTCTTCCACATGCTAAATATTTTTCTCATTTCTTGTTTCTTTAAAAGATGCATAGCAATATGTATTGTCATTTTTACTTTCAGAGAGTTAAAATACTTCTACTTTTCTATCAGTGGATTTGTAGTAGTTCAGCATAAAAATAAAATACACTACATGTTTATAAATATTAAAAGTCCTATCATATTATTTGAAAATTCTTAAGTAATTTTTTATTATGATCAACTGGTCAGCCTTTATAGTGCCTATTATAAATACTTTTATATACTAGTTTTTATCTTTTAATTTTGTATATGACTATTTTAATAAAATGCCATACTTTCTTTTAAACAAATATTAATTGGAGAAGAGAGAAATACATCAAAAAATTATCAGCTTTTTATCCATTCATTCCACTATACATTAATATTATGTGCCTGTTGTGTGGCAAGCAATAGTAATATGTAATAGAGATATAGAAATGATAAGAAGAAAAAAAAGACAAAATCTCTGCTTATGGGGGATTTATCATCTAGTGAGGTGAGACAAAGAGTTGCCGCAGTCCGGCTGCAGCAAAATAACCGGGGGGTGACTAGCAACTTGTGTAGATTGATACAGCAGGAGTGGGAGCCGTTTATTGTAGGACAGGAGGGGTATATATACATTACATACAGCTTATCTTAATTAACATAAACTAGATACAGCAGTCAACCAATAAGGAATCTCCACACTTAACGGCTCACTGGCATTACTTCACAAACCACTCTCTCTGGCAAAATACCAGGAGCCATCTTGACTTGTTTACAGATCCTAACAAAGAGTAACCATAATAAATCGGTGAATTATTTATATTGTGAAGTGGTAAACTCTTGTGGGTAAAGAACCAGAGAGTAAATATTCCTTTAGCCACTGCTGGCCACATGACTTCTATCACAACAATATAAAACTGCGCCAGCATTGTCGTAGCAGCCAGAGACAATTCCCCAAATAAATGGGCCAGGTTTGGTGACAATACAATTTTATTTACAACATTCTATGAAGAAATATTAAGTTTAAAAAAAAGTAAGATAGAAATGTGTTTGAAATTTGAAATAGTGTGGTAATTAAATGGTCATTATAAAGATTATTTTTGAATAGATATCTTGGTTAGCCAAGGAATAATAGCCTAGACAGGAAAGAAGAATTTTAGAGATATACATTAGTTACTACAGGATAGCATGACTTACCAAGGGTAATATATATTAAGTTGTACGTATATCATTTTTTTTTTAGTTTTCAAATCTACTGTGTTCTGTGTGTATAACATAAAACTTATTGAATATTCAAACATCACCAAAGAACTACCAGATATAAAAGCATGCAACTGTCAGAGATGAATTTGGAAATGTGCAAATTATAACTTTAACAAAAATATTATTAATTTTATAATTATGTCCCATTTAAGCAAATATTATACATACATGAAGCAAATACATTTATAGTTTTCTTTTTAATGTTTAAAAAGTAAAATGATAGATTCAATAGAAAAGGATTCAGAAAAATTCTATTAAAAATAGAATTTTTTCGAAAGTAAGTTGTAATGACTGCAAAACTACCATTGTATTTAAAATACAAGAGAAAAGATAGTAAGTTTTCTTTTCTAATGACATCCTCTATAATTCTGCTCATGAGTAATTCAAATTTATAAGATATATGTAACACCAGGAGAAATAAAAACTAAATACCTTTTATCATCTTTATCAGTTCTTTTACAAATAGGAAATAGTTTGAAATAATGAGATGCAATATCAATTGAAAAAGAAACAAATGCAATTGTTTGAAAAGGTAAAGGCTTGATAGTAATTTTTATTAATTTGATAATACCAGAAATAATATCCAGAGCTGGGGAAAAGTTCATTTTTTATTTTACTTTTAATGTCAAACTTTCTAAAAACAGACTGGATAAAATGGCAAAGCATTTGAAACTTTAATTATAGAAATTAAAAGATACTGACACTGGCATATTGATAGTAATAAAATGATTCAATGTAATAGGAAATGCTATTTTTAATTTTTTTATTTTTTTTTTAGTTATACATGATAGTAGAGTCTATCTTGATAAACAAACATGAATTATGTCTTATTCTAATTGGGATCCTAGTCTTGTGGCTGTACAGAATGTTGGACTAATCTTAACATTATAGTTTCTACTTCATTATTAAGTTACTTTAGTAGACAAATATCTATGTAAGAAGAATTTAATTGAAATGAGTGCTATATAAAAATATGGAACAATGTTATTTAAAATGTTAATAGGACATTTCCACAATTTATTATCATATTTCATTTCTCCAATTTTGTAGCAAGGGGTTCTAAGATTATCTTAACTATGTAAGATGATTTTATGTAGTTCATGCTTCCAAACATGCTAACATCCTAGAGTTAATTAGTACTTATTGCTTTCTTTTCTTCCATTCTCTGTCCTGGTACCTTACTATCTGCTATATACAAAGAAAAATGCCCAATTCCATTTGTGCTCCAATTTTAAAAATAAAAATTAATAGAGAATTCACAAATTCAAGCATCTACTAGACAATTTTAGTTCAGCTATTTATTTTTTAAGAACATAAAGAACATGATTTGAAAAAGCAAAAGCCAGATGGTAAAACTGAAGAATATTTCTTGACAATCAAAATGTATTGACTATATTTAATTCTTGCACTAATAGAGTCTTATTAAGGAAGTTGGGACCTAATCATAAATGATAGAGATTGGGGCCTACTTTTTCTTCCATTAGGCACAAGGTCTCTGGATTAATTCCTAGGTCCTTGATCCATTTTGAGTTGAGTTTTGTGCATGGTAAAAGGTAGAGGTTTAATTTCATTTTGTTATATGTGGATTTCCAGTTTTCCCAGCATCATTTGTTGAAGAGGCTATCTTTTCTACAATGTATGCTTTTGGCACCTTTATGTAATAAAAGATAAATATAGTTATGTGGGTTAGTCTCTGTGTCCTCTAGTATGCACCATTGGTCTATAGGTCTATTTTGGTACCAATACCATGCTGTTTTTGTTACTATTGCTCTGTAGTGTAGTTTAAGGTCTGGAATAGTAATGCCACCAGCTTCACTATTATTGCTAAGGATTGCTATGGCTATTCTAGGTCTTTTATTTTTCCAGATGAATTTCATGATTGCATTTTTATTTCTTCAAGGAATGTTATTGGAATTTTGATTGGGATTGCATTGAATCTTAATAATGCTTTTAGTAGTGTGGTTATTTATCTAAGGTCTTCTTTAATTTTGTTCTTTAGTATTCTTTAATTTTCATTGTAGAGGTCTTTCACTTCTTTCATTAAATTTATTCCCAAGGTTTTTTTTTTTTGTTTTGTTTTGTTTTGTTTTGTTTTTTGTTTGTTTGTTTGTTTTTGAGGCTATTGTAAATGAGGCAGTTTTCTTAGTTTCTCTTTCTGGGGATTTGTCACTGACATACAGATATCCCTTTGATTTATGGGAGTTGATTTTATATTCAGTTACTTTTCTGCATTCCTTTATTAGCTCTAGGAGTTTTCTGGTGGAATGTTTTGGCTCTTCTAGGTATACAATCATATAGTCTGGCAAATAGCAATAATATGAGTTATTTTCCTGTCCATATCCTTTTATTTTATTTCGTCTGTCTGATTGCTCTGGATAGAGTTTCAAGAACTATGTTAAATAGGAGTGAGGAAAGAGGGCGTTCCTGTCTTGTTCCAGTTTTTAGAGGGAATGCTTCCAATTTTCTCTATTTGGAATGATGTTTGCTGGGGCTTAACAGAGATAGCCTTTACAATGTTTTGGTATGTTCCTGATATCCCTAGTTTTTCTAGCATTTTGAACATGAAGGGATGCTGTATTTTATCAAACGTTTTCTCTGCATCTGTTGAGAAGATCATATGATTTTTATCTTTGAGTCTATTGATGTGATGAACTACATTTATTGATTTTTGTATGTTGAACCAAGCTTGCATCCCTAGAGTGAACCCCACTTGATTGTGGTGCACAATCTTTCTTATATGTTTTTGTGTTTAATTTTCCAGAATTTTATTGAGAATTTTTGCATCTACATTCATTAGAGATATTAGTCTGAACTTTTCTTTCTTTCATGTGTTTTGTCTGGTTTTGGAATCAAGGTGATGTTGGCCTCATAGAATGTTTTTGGATGTGTTCCCTCTTTTTATATTTCATGAAGAAGTTTGAGAACTACTGGTCTTAGTTCTTCTTTAAAGGTCTTGTAGAACTCAGCTATGTATCATCCAGTCCTGGGCTTTTCTTGGTTGGTAGGTTTCTGATGGACTCCTCTATTTCCTTTCTTAAAATTGATCTGTTTAAATCATGAATATCATCCTGATTTAGTTTGAGCATATCATATGCCTCTAGAAATTTGCCAATGCCTTTGATATATTCTATTTTATTGGAGTATAAATTTTCAAAATAATTTCTAATTATCTTCTGTATTTCTGTAGCATCAGTTGTAATATTTCCTTTTTATCATGGATGTTAGTAAATTTGAGTTTTCTCTCTTTTTCTCTTTGTTAGCATGGATATGAGTTTATCAATTTTATTTATTTTTTCAAAGAACCAACTTTTTGTTCTGTCAAAACCAAGAATCAATAAATGGAATGTATTCAAACTAAAAAGCATCTTCTTGGCAAAAGAATAATCAGTGAGGTGAATAGAGAGCCTATAGAATGAGAGCAAATACTTACCACAAGCACATCAGATAGAGCAACTAATCTAGGATATATAAAGCACTCAAAAACCTTAACACCAAAAAAAACCCCACAAATAACCCAATCAATAAATGGGCCAAGGAACTGAACAGACACTTCTCAAAAGAGGATGTACAATCAATCAACAAACATATGAAAAAGTGTTCAACATCTCTTGCAATTAGAGAAATGCAAATCAAAGCGACTCAATGATTTCATCTTACTCCAGTCAGAATGGCAGCTATTAAGGATACAAGCAATAATTGTTGGTAAGAATCTGGGGAAAACAGTAGACTATACATTGCTAGTGGGACTGCAAATTGGTGCAGCCAATCTGGAAAACAGTATGGAGATTCCTTGGAAAACTGGGAATGGAACCACCATTTGACCCAGCTATCCCACTCCTTGCTTTGTACCCAAAGTACTTAAAAACAGCATACTACAGGGACAGAGCCATATCAATGTTTATAGCAGCACAATTCACAATAGCTAAATTGTGGAACCAAACTACATGCCATTCAGTAAATGAATGGATAAAGAAATCATGTTATATATACACAATTGAACATTACTCAGCATTAAAAAGAGAATAAAATCATGGCATTTGAAGGTAAATGGATGGAATTGGAGAATATAAGTGAATTTAGCCAATCCCAAAGAAACAAGTGCTGAATGTTTTCTCTGATATGTGGATGCTTATCCACAATGAGGGTGAGGGGAGCATGGGAGGAATGGAGGAACTTTACATAGATGGGGCATAGAGGTAAGAAAGACTGTGGAATGATATGAACATCATTATCATAGTACATTTATGAACACACCAAAGGTGTGTGACTCTACTTTGTGTACAACCAGAGAAATAAAAATTTCTGCTCTATATGTGTACTCTGAATTGAAATACATTATGCTGTCATGTATAACAAATTAGAATATTTTTTTAAATTAAAAATTAGAAAAAAAGAAGTGAATGTTAAATATATGTGGGTTTTGTGGGGGAAAATAGATAATATATAGTATTAACATAAAGGAGTAGGTACCTAGTAAGGAAGAGAATGGTCAAAAGTATCTGTAATTTTTCTATGGTTGGGACTTTACCAGAATAAAGGAAAGATAACATGGTACTACCATTAGTATCAATGTGCACATTTCTCTACTCTGTTGTAACACTGTTGCAACTCTATACTACAGAAATAGAATGCACAATCAGAGTGTGTATTACCTTATTTGGGAGACAAAGAGATAGCATGAATAGAGGAACAAGAGGTATATAAGGCAACACAGGCATTGGTTGTTTGACCTTTGGACAAGAATCTGCTAAGCCAATGCCAGTGCTAATAAACGATGCTTTCTACTAAAGACCATGGTGTGTCCTATCTCTCTCTGCAAGAATTCTACAATATTTCTGAAGAGCTTATCTGGAATGTGGATATACTGATTTTACCTCCCTTAGTGGCTGAGCATGGCTCCTTGGATGAGAGGGTGACCTTACCAGGAGCCAGTGGACCAATTGATGTGTAAGGGACTAGCCCTCCCTGTGTGCTGGGGCAAAAACCCCAGGAGCACATAGGAACCTGGTGAGGCCCAGGAATCAGTGCAGGGAGCACCACCTCAGAATAATAGAAAATAGGGAACAAGAAGTAGACCTCCCCTTAAGTGGCAAAAGGAGCCTGATAACCTCCCAGAGTTTGCCAGAGTAGTCTTGATAATGCAAGATAAAACTGCAACTCTAAGGGGCTCAGCAGTGGACTGGAGATGCTTTTTAAATGCAAGTAAATATTACTGAATGAGATGGGCCAAGCAAATGTATGTTGAAAAACTTTAAAAAGGATATTCTGGAGACTATTGAATTAACTTTACTCCCCCAAATCTCTAGACCTTCTGTGAAATATTTGGCCTCTGTTCAGAGTAGGTGGGCCCCCTAAGGGGTTTCTAAACAAAGTGATACAGGAGCAGGTACCCAAATTAATTTGACACCAGAGAAAAATGAGTGTTGCTTTTAAATTCAAGCTGCAGGGACATAAAAACTTTATCTCTTCTTATTCTCTAGAATTCTAACAAATTTATCCCTAATGGTTGAAAGCAGGAGAGACAGATGGATGGGATCTGGAAAGGCCAGCCAGACCAAGTCTTGGACCTTTTAAGGACATTTACAAGGTCTATATTCTGCTTTGGGACAAAACAGGCATTGAACCCAAGATGAAGGGTTCATCTCCATAAGAAAGCCTGATGGATCCAGAAACATCCTGGGATGCCATATTTCCTGCCATTTTCCTGTTCACTCCAGGTGAGTATAGGGGTGAAATGGAAAGATCCAATAAGTACAAGTTATCTTTTTCTTTGAAAACCTTTCTGAGGACTTCACAGGCTTCCGTATTCTTTAAATATTTGGACTGACTCTACTATAATGCAAAGGTGTATTCTGGTCTGATACAGATATTTCACATGTTTCTTTACTAGATTAATTATGGCAAGGCTCTTCTTTCAGTCCATATCTTTTCTGGGCTCATGTTTTTCTGATGAATTCACCCTGTTTTTGCACATATTAGTCTTATTTTTTCTAACTTAAGCTACTGCCCTCTGTTTTTCTTTCTTCTGTTCTTTTTCAGAGGCCAGTTGTCCAAGGGTTAATTCTCATCCACACTAGAAAAGAGAAAGGGGGTGAAGGGGTGGGGTTGGGAAGGGGAATTTTCTCCTTTGAAGACTCCTAGGCAGGAAAAGACATCAACAAACTTATAGAGACATATGATCTACCCAAATTGAACTGAGATTATTTTCAAAATTTAATTTAAGAAAAAGCAACTAACAAAAAGACATAAAAGGTTTTTGTATAAAAATATATTTTAGTGTAACAATTAGAAGGAAAAACAAATATTTTTGGATGAAAAAATAAATGTTTTTCTATGGCAAAGTAAACAGGTTATATACAATGCAATGTCTAAATAAGTTTTCCAAGGCTTAGGGAAGATAAATCTCAAGAAATTTTGTATGTGATTAAGTTAGCTGTAGTTATCACAAACAGCTGATCTTATATAAGGTTTTCTCTAATGTCAAATATCAATGTACTGATATAAATCAAAGTTTAATTCTCTGTGTATTGAGGTAACAAGGATTTCTTAAAACATTGATCTGCTCTTATCTATTAAGATAATTTCTTGTGTCTGTTAGGTTTTATTCTTTAGTGGAACCAGTCTTAAAGGAATTAAGGTTTGTACAATTCTGGTGAAACAAACAACTGTCATTTTAGTTTATTACACTATAACATAAATTCTAAATTTTCTTTAAAATTAACCTTGGTTAATAAAAGGACATTTTCAGTAAAATTGTGATGCTGATTATTAGTAGATATCCATATGTCCTATAAATTATTTATAGAGATTTTTACCAAGCTGGTGTTCTCCAAAGTAAAGTTGTTTGTAGGGGTACTCTCTTTCACACTTGTATAGAAATAACAAATTTAGTTAGAAGTTTATTTATATCATTTAATATTTTGTAATTGGTTTAAAATGGCCTGTCATCAATAAGTTATATATAAAATGTTGTGTTACTCCTTTGTGCTGGGATGGGATAGAAATTTAAATGTATTTTTGGTTAAAAAGGTAAAAAGGAGAGTTTGGTTTGTTTACAGGTTGACAATGTGGAACACAAAAGCATTTTTCCACTGTCCCACAAAAAGACTGTTGGGAGTTCTCTTAGCTTTTGTTTGATTCATGTTTCAGTTGAAATGTTTTATTGTGTTAATTGATATAGGCTCAGAAAACAATGTATGAGAAATCTGTAAAATGATATTTAAGAGACAAAGATCAGTTTCAGAAATAAAACAACTTACTATGATTTGTAAAAAGACCACCTCATCTGACTTAAAATTCTTTCACTTTATTCCATGTTAGGATGACTCCAAACTAAGCTATACTTAAGTTCACTTAAAGTTAAATTCAAAGGACATGTTTTTGTTATAAAAAGTATAGTGATCTCAAAATAAATAGGGGAGATAATATATAACTAAGAAAAGGATTGAAGCTATAAACATGTTTCTTGGTATATGACTCTTATTAATTCCATTTTGTATTTTCCTTAGCTTTATAACTGTTGCCTGTTCATGCATTACAGAAGTACAATTTGTAATATAACAACCTGAGTTAATTCAAAATAATAAGGCATCATCTGTAGGACAGAATAAATGATTGACTTTTAGTTCTTATGCTAACCCCAATTAAATGGAAGAGATAAATAACTATAAAATTATAGACATTTAAAATAGAATCCATTACTACATTAAGACTGGTGAAACTGAACTATTACATGTTTAAACTCAAAACAAATTCAAAAAAAGTTACAGGGCTAAAGAAAAATACACAGTATGTTGACTCTTGCCTCTGAGATCAGTTAGAACCCAGGCAATGATAAAACTTCTATCTCTAAGGACTTTACAACTCTGGTCCCTCCCAGTCAGGGGATAAAAGGAACTCTGGAGAAAGGAAGGCAACCAGTGCACATTCTGCAAAAAAGGTTGTCATTGGAGAAGGAAATGTCCCTAATGCCATGTGGTCAGCAAGAACCTGACCCATTCTGGCATATGGCACAACTGATATAGAAAGCTAGAGGAGCTAAGAGACTTCTCACTTGTCCCCAGTAATAACCCCCTGAAGAATCTTAGCTGACTCTTACCAGTAGATAGGAGCAAAGTCATATTGACAAACTTAGTCTTAAACACCTGGCAGGAAATTTATAACCAAAGCACAGCCACACATGGCCAGGCATTCACAGCTGATGGCAAAGGAGATGAAGATTGCTTACAAGTCACAAATAAGCATATAGTGACAGAAAACCTACCAACACTGGGACCAAATGTTGCCAATTGCTTTATTAGGATTAGATCTAGCCCTACTATAGAGACAGGGTTCTCTCTTTATGAGATTCTTTATGGAAACCCTCATCCCATTATAAATGTTATAAGAGGAAATGAAAAGATGTAGGTACCAGTACTCTGAGGCAGCAGATGCAGGCCCTTGGCTCAATTCTGACCACTATACACTATTGGGGTAACTAAAAGCTAAGTGAGCCAAACCGCAGATGCTCAGATCTTTAAACCAAGAGAACCTATATAAATGAAAAAATGTCTAACCCCTAAAGCTTCTTTAGAGGGTTCATTCAGTGTCATGTTATCTACCCTACTAAAGTAAAGTTGTCTGAGTTGATCCTCTGGATTCATCACAGAAGAGTAAAAACAAATTCTTGTGACTGGGAGCAAATTCCTGATCCAGGTATACTGTGCAAGTTGCACTGGTTCTCAGGGCAGAATTAGATTAGATTCCACCTGATCCAGTATTTTAAAAGGGGAATGTGGGAGAAAAAAAATTGGATGAAGGAGGAACAGAGATGGAGCATAAACCAGGAGGCATTTTTTTTTTGACTCTCACAATAGAGTATTACTTCAGTGTGTGAATTCAGAAATGCTAAACCTTCTTCAAGAAACAGGTCAATGCTTACCTCCAATCATTGCCCCCCTTAAAGTCCCAATAGTATCCAAAAAACAATGTGTTTTTCCCTAAAATTTTAAAGAATGTCATTAGATTTAGAATTTTGTAGAAAGTATTTTGTCAAATATGTTTTACAGTGTTCTCCAGAGTCTTCATCACTTCCTTACTCACTAAATGTTTTCCTTCATGTTTTTGCACCAAAATTAATTGGCAATATGTTCTTCCCTAAAAATGTGCAGCACTTAAAGAAAAATATCTATATCCCAGAAAGTGTTCCATTGAAAAATTAGAGAATTTGTGTCACCAATGTTGGAACCATTTTTATTTGAGTCGCTACTCTTGAGGATAATAAATCAATGGATTAGAATCTAAGTAAGAGAAATTTTTAAAAATAATGTTTGAAAGAATTTTGCATTTCTCTTCAATATCAAAATAGTATATATAGGGGCTAGGGTTGTGCCTCTGCAGTAGAGCACTTGCCTAGAATGCATGAGGCCTTGGGTTCGATCCTCAGCACCACATATAAATAAATAAAATATACATATATTTTTTAAAAAGTATATTTAGACAGTTCAGAACAGAAGTAGCAGTACTGATTTTTCAATAACTTCCACATATGTTCTCTTCAATCATTAAGTGACCGTCCTCCTGCTGACCTCAGGGTTATAAGACAGTAGCTGGGTTCACACCACGACATTTGTTTGCCAGGCCAAAAATAAAGACAAAATCGCATATACCAACTGACTTTCCACATTCGATTTCCTTGAGTTCCCAGTGATCATTTAAAAAAAAAACTGTTAAAAGTTAATTGTTCAGGATTTTGTTATAAGGTCAGGTCAGGGAGGGAAAAAAATGCAGTACTTTGGCAAGTATGTTCCATCCAAACAAAATCAGCTTTGTTGATGAAGAAAAAGATGAGACTGTGTAAAGTCAGGTCAAGAACTGAAAGCAATACATCAGAAATTCAGGGATTGAGGTTGTGGCTCAGTGGTACAGCGCTTGTTTAGCATGTGTGAGGCCCTGGGTTGGATCCTCAGCACCACATTAAAATAAAGACATTGTGTCCATCTACAAATATATATATATATATACATATATATATATATACACATACATATACATATATATACATTATATATATATATATATTTAAAATGGGGAAAAAATCAACTTATAAATCAGAAATTTAGAGTAAATGATAAGGGGATTTCTGCATTGAGAATTAAAGAGCTAGTGACTCACCAAACAATTGCAAATGTATTTCTACCTTGATTTCAGTATTTTCCTGCAGTGTAAATAACTTAACACATTAAAAGTGATTTTTTTTTATTCAAGAGCTATCAACAAATTTTCTATTATCTTTTCAGCATTTTTTTCTGAAAACAAAATGAATTAAACATACTTTCTGAAAAATTCTTTATCTTCCATTTATATGTAACAATGTACCTAATTTCAGACATCTAAGTAACAGAACCAGAATTCATATCAATTTTTGTCTCAAGCCAAATCTACATATTAACTACTATATCATACTGAAATCTAAGAATTTTCCTAACAGCAATCTTAATGGATGTAAAATTGATTAGATGATGCTCTCTGAGTATGTAAAACTATGTTTGAACTTGGGGGAAGACCATTGTGATTATCACCAGCAAATTATTGGACACTTCAGATGGACAATGGACAGAAAGCACAAATGCAGGGCATATTAAAGAAAAAAATTGCTTTGAATATACAAAATATGAATACTGCTTATGAATAAGAGTTTAGAAATACTTGGGTTCATCTCAAATTGCAAAACTAGGTCTGGCTGGTGAGATCCATATATAAAGTAGTTTGACCCTTAAAATCCTCTTAAGTACATATGGACATCCTGAGTCCTCCATGTTTGGGGTTGCATAAACTATCTGGATAATTATCTGAGTAAAATAAAATTTATTTGTTGGTTTGTTTATAACAAGAATTCATATAAAGATTTAGTAATTGCACTAACCCCTTACATTTTTACAAATTGTGGCATTATATTTCTTCCATTAACTATTTGCGTGGCATTTTCAGGGATTTTGAGAGAACAGAAAGCATGCTACAAACAATGTGTTCAAAACTATCATTTCACTGCCATCACACTCATGGAAATAACAGTTGATCAAGAACCCTGGCCCTTATGTATGAAATAATGATCTCAGGGAGTGAATATTAGCAGTCTAAAATTTTTATGAGTTAAAAAGATAATTCTTAATTCATATTATTAAGAAACTAGATTGATAAATGTTAGTATTGAAGACTAACAGTGTTTTATTACTTTTTCATTACACTTAACTCATGGCAAATATGACATGCAAGCCTATTCATCATGTTTCCATGCCAATGGGCAAAATTACTAATGAATATTGTTCATACTGAATCTTGTTTAAGCTTTGGAATCCTTCTCAGCACTGATTTGCTCATTATTCCTTATCAATTGGTATATACACTCAAAGCTACTTATTGAATAAGTGATGGCAATCTTAATATATTGATAGAATTATACTAGTTAAAATTTCTGCTGTGTATTTACATCCCTTTGGTCATGCAAGCAAATGTGAAGTTTCTTGATAGTCTCCACACTAAGGAAGAAAAAAAGAGGTCTGATTTGTATTTTCTTTCTTTTAAATAAAGTAACATTGAATGCTAGACTAATTTTTGAGACTTATCTAATTGAAATAGCTACAGCCAGTGTGAAATTAAATTCTCTACTATTAATTATGAACTAGCTTCTGAATCTGAAAAGTAGACAATCTTAGACACTGGAGGTCTAGTGTTAAATGAAATTGGGGACTGAGTAAAACTTTGAGAACCCAAAGTCATGTAAAAACCAAATATTATGAGATGAAGACACTAAAAATACTGTAAGCAGAAGCAGGTTTCAACAGAAAAGAGGAGGCAATTAAACTGCAAATCTCAGTGACAAACCCCAAGTTTTCGTTACTCTGTGATTTGATTAAACTTCACATTATACTTTATTTCTTATATTTGGGTGTTCATAAGGTCAAATCTTCTATTCATTATTAAAATTCTTTTTCTCTGAGTAGTTTTTTTTTCTATGCTACTAAACATGTCATGGAAAATAAAGAGCACACTTAAGGATGCAAAATAAGCCAGTACAAAAGTCGAAGGTCTTTAGATTTCAATAGAAGTAGGTAATGCTTTACCATTTAAACGTGAAATACACATTTATATGGTGAGAGGTTTTTATTTTTCATGGTTTGTGGAGATGTGACTCATATGATTCTGCAATATGTACACTCAGAAAAATGAGAAATATATCCTATCTATGTATGATACATTAAAGTGCATAAATGCTTCCTACTGTCATATATAACTGATTAAAACAAATTAAAATTAAAAAAAGATTTTTGGACTTCATTTTAAAAAATCATGTGATTTTGAAATCTAAATATCTGTTATATATTAATTCAAAGCACTTTAAGAGCTTAGAATGAAATAAAAGAATTGTCAGGGGATTGGGAAGATGGCGGCGAGGGGAGTGCATTGCCCCCGTGTGCTGCTTCACTGTGTGGGAGTATGACAAGTCAGGACGGCTAAAGGATATCTTGTTAGGAATTTCCAGCAATAGTGGGGTGCTCCGGAACCTGGAGGAAGGATTTCCATCGCACGAGGATCGGCTACGGGGACTCAAACGCAAGAGGTTTGTCGCACGGAGGGTAACACTGCTTATTCAGCAAATCGCCCTGCGGCTAGAGTCTGCAGCGCGCGCTGGGAAACGAGGAGATAGCGACGCAGGGATACAGCGCTGCAGTTTCTGCCAGCCGTGCAAGCACCGTACTCAGGGCTGAATTCTGGGTTAGAGATGGGGGAAGGAAGCGGTCCATCTCGGTTCTCCACACCGGTCAGACCACAGAGGAGGCCAGCAGCCACCATGTTGGAAAGCTGACGTCACCATACCTGTTTTCGACTGACCGCAGCTCATTCAGCCATAGAACAGGTAATTTCAGGCTGCAATTCGCCTGCGGCTTGCAGACAGATTGCTAGGGTTCAGTGCCTGGGTGCTTCTTAGAACCTGATCTTATCGGACCGAACACCGAGCGCGGGGCGGACGAGTTCCAGCTCCCGGAACCGTCCCGGAACCGCCCTGGCCCAGGGCTGCACAGCCTGCGGAGGCTGCTTCTTGGACCCTGCTCCTATCAGAGCATACACCAAGCACTAAGCGGCCGAATTCCGGCTCCCGGAACTGAGCCCGCAGGGACTGCTTCTTGGAGCCTACACTTATAGGAGCTTACACCGAGCACGGAGCGGCCGAGTTCCGGCTCCCGGAACTTCCCTGGCCCGGGGCTAGGAGCCCGCGGAAACTGCTTCTCGATCCGGGTCCTGCTGAGGGCTGGTCAGGACTCACCCGTTGCTTTGGTTGCCCGGCAAGGGGAACGAAATGCTGCCATTCGCATAGGATACCAACATGGCAGAGATCTGATGTCATCAGAAAGCAGCGGAGGAGAGAACTTCATCAATACCAGCGGCAACATAAACAGTTGGTCTCCTGGTAGGGGGGGTGAGGCACAGACACCTGAGTCTCCTCAATTTGTCGTCGAGCCAGAGGGGAGGAGACGGGCTGCCGCCAGCGGCTCGCCAGCGTGGTGACCGCGTGACCCCAATTGGAGAGGGGGCGGAGCGGAGCCGCCACCCGCACCCGCAAGGTGGGCAGACCCGCAACCCAGTGGTACATGGGCGTGGTAGGAGGGGCAGGGCAGAGCCGCCATTCGCGCTTGCAAGGTAAACAGACCTGTGACAGCCTGGCGGGTCAGGCCCAGTGGCCTGCCAGTGTGGTACACACATCACCCCAACTAGAGTAGGGCAGAGCAGATCCTTCTCCCACGCCCGGATCAGGCCCTGCCGGTGTGGTGGTCACGTGACCCCAATTGGAGTGGGGGCGGAGCGGAACCACCACCCATGCCGCAGGGTGAGCAGACCTGTGACCAACCTGCAGATCAGGCCCAGGGGTCCGCAGGCGTGGTAGGAGGGGCAGGGCAGATCCGCTGCCCGCGCCTCCCAGGTAGGCAGACCTGCAACAGACCTGCGGATCAGGCCCAGGAGCCTGCCGGCGTGGTACACACACCACCCTAATTGGAGTAGGGGCAGAGCAGAGTCACTGCCCGTGCCAGGAACAGGCCCAGGGTCCTGCAGGCGGGGTAGTCACGACACCCCAATTGGAGTAGGGGCAGAGCAGAGCCTCCACCTGTGACCGAAAGGTGGGCAGATCTGCAACCGACCAGCGGGACAGGCCCAGTGGCCTGCCAGTACGACAGGCACGTCACCCCATTTGAAGTAGGGGCAGAGTAGAGCCGCCGCCCACACCTGCAGGGTAGGCAAACCTGCAACCGACCGGTGGATCAGGCCCGGTGGCCTGCCGGCGTGGTACACTTGTCACCCCAATTGGAGTAGGGGCAGAACAGAGCCGTCGCCAGCGCCCAGAACAGGCCCAGTGACCTGCCGGCGTGGTAGCCACGACACCCCAATTGGAATAAGGAGAGAGCAGAGCCGCCGCCCGCACCTGCAGGAAAGATACGCAAGCAGTATGAAAAGACAAGGAAAGAAAGGACCACAAGCAATGCAGGTCAACGCAACTTTAGAAGAGGTAACAGCTGCAGCAGATGGAATGTCAGATAAAGAATTCAGGATATACATGCTTCAGATGATCTGGAGTATCAAGGAAGACATTAAACAGCAAAATCAGACAATGAAAGATCACTTCGACAATGAATTACGCAAACAAATCCAGGAAGCAAAGGATCAACTATACAGGGAGATAGAGGTTATAAAAAACAAACAAACAGAAATCCTAGAAATGCAGGAAGCAATAAACCAACTTAAAAACTATATGGAGAATACTACCAGCAGAGTAGAACACTTAGAAGATAGAACGTCAGACAATGAAGACAAAGTATTTCAACTTGAAAAGAACATAGACAGCTCAGCAAGACTGTTAAGAAACCATGAGCAGAACATCCAAGAAATGTGGGATAACATTAAGAGACCAAACTTAAGAGTCATTGGGATACAGGAAGGTATAGAGCTCCAAACCAAAGGAATGAGCAGTTTATTCAATGAAATAATACGAGAAAACTTCCCAGACTTGAAGAATGAGACAGAATCCCAAATCCTAGAAGCCTACAGGACGCCGAATGTGCAAAATCATAAGAGATCCACACCTAGACACATTATAATGAAGATGCCCAACATACAGAATAAGGAGAGAATTTTAAAAGCTACAAGAGAAAGGAAGCAGATTACATTTAGGGGTAAGCCAATCAGGATAACAGCTGATCTTTCAACACAGACTCTGAAAGCTAGAAGATCCTGGAATAACATATTTCAAACCCTGAAAGAAAATGGGTTCCAACCAAGAATTGTGTATCCAGCGAAATTAAGCTTCAGGATGCAAGATGAAATTAAAACCTTCCACGATAAACAAAAGATTAAAGAATTCGCAGCTAGAAAACCATCTCTTCAAAACATCCTCGCCAAAGCATTACAGAAAGAGGAAATGGAAAATAACAATGAAAACCAACAGTGGGAGGTAGGACAGTAAAGGGGGGGAAATAATCAAAGAGGAAAACAAACCATGTTTAGAAACAGAAATAAACAAATATGGCTGGAAGAACAACCCATATCTCAATAATAACCCTAAATGTTAATGGCTTAAACTCACCAATTAAGAGACACAGGCTAGTAGAATGGATCACAAAACAAGACCCAACAATATGCTGCCTACAGGAGACGCATTTGATAGGAAAAGATATACATAGGTTGAAGGTGAAAGGTTGGGAAAAATCATATCACTCATATGGACTTTGGAAACAAGCAGGAGTGTCCATACTCATATCAAATAAAATAGATTTCAAGCCAAAGTTAATCAAAAGGGATAAAGAGGGACACTACATACTGCTTAAGGGAACCATACACCAACAAGACATAACAATCATAAATATTTATGCCCCAAACAATGGTGCAGCTATGTTCGTCAAACAAACTCTTCTCAAGTTCAAGAGTCTAATAGACCACCATACCATTATCATGGGAGATTTCAACACACCTCTCTCGCCACTGGACAGATCTTCCAAACAAAAGTTGAATAAGGAAACTATAGAACTCAATAACACTATTAATAACCTAGACCTAATTGACATATATAGAGTATACCACCCAACATCAAGCAGTTACACTTTTTTCTCAGCAGCACATGGATCCTTCTCAAAAATAGATCATACATTATGTCACAGGGCAACTCTTAGACAATATAAAGGAGTAGAGATAATACCATGCATCTTATCTGATCATAATGGAATGAAACTGAAAATCAACGATAAAAGAAGGAAGGAAAAAGCATACATCACTTGGAGAATGAACAATAGGTTACTGAATGATCAATGGGTTATAGAAGACATCAAGGAGGAAATTAAAAAGTTCTTAGAGATAAATGAAAACACAGACACAACATATCGGAATCTATGGGACACATTGAAAGCAGTTCTAAGAAGAAAATTCATTGCTTGGAGTTCATTCCTTAAAAAAAGAAAAAACCAACAAATAAATGATCTCATACTTCATCTCAAAATCCTTGAAAAAGAAGAGCAAAACAACAGCAAAAGAAGTAGAAGGCAAGAAATAATTAAAATCAGAGCTGAAATTAATGAAATCGAAACAAAAGAAACAATTGAAAAAATTGACAAAACTAAAAGTTGGTTCTTTGAAAAAATAAACAAAATCGACAGACCCTTAGCCATGCTAGCAAAGAGAAGAAGAGAGAGAACTCAAATTACTAGCATAAGGGATGAAAAAGGCAATATCACAACAGACACTTCAAAAATACAGAAGATAATCAAAAACTATTTTGAATCCTTATACTCCAATAAATTAGAAGATAGTGAAGGCATCGATAAATTTCTTAAGTCATATGATTTGCCCAGATTGAGTCAGGAGGATATAGACAACCTAAACAGACCAATATCAATTGAGGAAATAGAAGAAACCATAAAAAGACTACCAACTAAGAAAAGCCCAGGACCGGATGGGTATACAGCAGAATTTTACAAAACCTTTAAAGAAGAACTAATACCAATACTTTTCAAGCTACTTCAGGAAATAGAAAAGGAGGGAGAACTTCCAAATCCATTCTATGAGGCCAACATCACCCTGATACCTAAACCAGACAAAGACACTTCAAAGAAAGAAAACTACAGACCAATATCTCTAATGAACCTAGATGCAAAAATCCTGAATAAAATTCTGGCGAATCGGATACAAAAACATATCAAAAAAATTGTACACCATGATCAAGTAGGATTCATCCCTGGGATGCAAGGCTGGTTCAATATATGGAAATCAACAAATGTTATTCACCACATCAATAGACTTAAAAATAAGAACCATATGATCATCTCGATAGATGCGGAAAAAGCATTCAACAAAGTACAGCATCCCTTTATGTTCAAAACTCTAGAAAAACTAGGGATAACAGGAACATACCTCAATATTGTAAAAACAATCTATGCTAAGCCTCAGGCTAGCATCATTCTGAATGGAGAAAAACTGAAGGCATTCCCTCTAAAATCTGGAACAAGACAGGGATGCCCTCTCTCTCCACTTCTGTTCAACATAGTTCTCGAAACACTGGCCAGAGCAATTAGACAGACGAAAGAAATTAAAGGCATCAAAATAGGAAAAGAAGAAATTAAATTATCACTATTTGCAGATGATATGATTCTATACCTAACAGACCCAAAAGGCTCTACAAAGAAACTATTAGAGCTAATAAATGAATTCAGCAAAGTGGCAGGATATAAAATCAACACGCATAAATCAAAGGCATTCCTGTATATCAGCGACAAATCCTCTGAAATGGAAGTGAGGACCACCACTCCATTCAAAATATCTTCAAAAAAAATAACATACTTGGGAATCAACCTAACAAAAGAGGTGAAAGACTTATACAATGAAAACTACAGAACCCTAAAGAGAGAAATAGAAGAAGATCTTAGAAGATGGAAAAATATACCCTGTTCATGGATAGGCAGAACTAACATCATCAAAATGGCGATATTACCAAAAGTTCTCTATAGGTTTAATGCAATGCCAATCAAAATCCCAACGGCATTTCTTGTAGAAATAGAGAAAGCAATCATGAAATTCATATGGAAAAATAAAAGACCCAGAATAGCAAAAAAAATGCTAAGCAGGAAGTGTGAATCAGGCGGTATAGCGATACCAGACTACAAACTATACTACAGAGCAATAGTAACAAAAACAGCATGGTACTGGTACCAAAACAGGCGGGTGGACCAATGGTACAGAATAGAGGACACAGAAACCAATGCACAAAACTACAACTATCTTATATTTGATAAAGGGGCTAAAAGCATGCAATGGAGGAAGGATAGTATCTTCAACAAATGGTGCTGGGAAAACTGGAAATCCGTATGCAACAAAATGAAACTGAATCCCTTTCTCTCGCCATGCACAAAAGTGAATTCAAAATGGATCAAGGAGCTTGATATCAAATCGGAGACGCGCTGTCTGATAGAAGAAAAAGTTGGCTACAATCTACAGTCGATGGGGTCGGGCTCCAAATTCCTCAATAAGACACCCATAGCACAAAAGTTAATAACTAGAATCAACAAATGGGACTTACTCAAACTAAAAAGTTTTTTCTCAGCAAAAGAAACAATAAGAGAGGTAAATAGGGAGCCTACACCCTGGGAACAAATCTTTACTCCTCACACTTCAGATAGAGCCCTAATATCCAGAGTATACAAAGAACTCAAAAAATTAGACAATAAGAGAACAAACAACCCAATCAACAAATGGGCCAAGGACCTCAACAGACACTTCTCAGAGGAGGACATACAGTCTATCAACAAGTACATGAAAAAATGCACACCATCTCTAGCTGTCAGAGAAATGCAAATCAAAACCTCCCTAACATACCATCTCACTCCAGGAAGATTGGCAGCCATTATGAAGTCAAACAACAACAAGTGCTGCAGAGGATGTGGGGAAAAGGGTACACTTGTACATTGCTGGTGGGACTGCAGATTGGTGCAGCCAATTTGGAAAGCAGTATGGAGATTTCTTGGAAAGCTGGGAATGGAGCCACCATTTGACCCAGCTATTCCCCTTCTTGGTCTATTCCCTAAAGACCTAAAAAGAGCATGCTACAGGGACACTGCTACATCGATGTTCATAGCAGCACAATTCACAATAGCAAGACTGTGGAACCAACCTAGATGCCCTTCAATAGACGAATGGATAAAAAAAAAATGTGGCATTTATACACAATGGAGTATTACTCTGCATTAAAAAATGACAAAATCATAGAATTTACAGGGAAATGGATGGCATTAGAGCAGATTATGCTAAGTGAAGCTAGCCAATCCCTAAAAAACAAATGCCAAATGTCTTCTTTGATATAAGGAGAGTAACTAAGATCAGAGTCGGGACGAAGAGCAGGAGAAGAAGATTAACATTTAACAGGGATGAGTGGTGGGAGGGAAAGGGAGGGAGAAGGGAAATTGCATGGTAATGGAAGGAGACCCTCAGGGTTATACAGTGGAGGGGGTAGAGAGAGAGGAGGGGAGGGGAGGGGAGAGGTGGGGAGGGGGGAGGGGGGAGGATCGGAAAGGCAGGGGAGCACAACAGACACTAGTATGGCAATATGTAAATCAATGGATGTGTAACTGATGTGATTCTGCAATCTGTGTATGGGGTGAAGGTGGGAGTTCATAACCCACTTGAATCAAAGTGTGGAATATGATATGTCAAGAAATTTGTAATGTTTTGAACAACCCACAATAAAAAATTAAAAATAAAAAAAAAATATATGGGAGAAGTTTATAGGTTGAAAATATTTTAATATATACATTTTTTTAAACATATATGCCTATTGTATATGTTAATGTTCCCAAATAAGAAGAAGGGGAAGAGGAGGAGGAGGAGGACCACAACAATGACATATGTACATAACATTGATACTAAGATATTTTTAATTCACATATGCAAATAAATGAAATTAATATAACATGGTTAAGAGAAAAAAATTTAAATAAGCCAAGACAATTTAAATAAAGATTCCCATTTACCAAAAAAAAAAAAAAAAAGAAAGAATTGTCAACAGATTTTTAAGCATGAAAGCCTCATCTGAGTTTCCTAAGCCAAGTTAAGGTCAGAAACTGATATGAACTATATGTCACCATTTATATTCAGAATTTATAAAAAAATTGTTAGTCAATTTCTTTTTACATTAACTACATTCAGATTTAAGGAATTATTATTTTTCAGTTTAGAAATCTTCTAAAATGTGCATATTAATAAGTGACAAGGAATTAATACTTTTTAGGAAATGTAATCCTTTGTAGGACTCAAAATTAACATCAAAAATCACACAGCCACGCACAGTGGCACATGCCTGTAATCCCAGAAGCAGTGGCACATGCCTGTAATCCCAGCAGCTCAGGAGGCTGAGGGGGAAGGACTGTGAGTTCAAAGGCAGCCTCTTCAATTTAGGGAGGCCTTAAGCAATTAAGTGAGACCTTGTCTCAAAATGAAAACATTTATATGTAAAGGTCTGGGGATGTGGCTGAGTCATTAAGTAACCATGAGTTCAAGCCCCAGTACCAAATAAAAAAGAAACCCACATAAAATCTGCCTACAAATATTGTGAGTACTAACATACACTTGCTTTTATGTTTAATGAGTTCCCCTGAAAAGGAAAAAAAAAATCTCTCAAAGTTTGTTTTTAAAATTAATTAATATCCATCCACAAGAATTATTTGTTATATTTATATTTTTCTTTTCTACCAAGACATTTTTGGGAATACTTTCTTTAGTTAACATATTACAACTACTTTTACTTTAAGTTGTGAAGCAGAAATTATTCACTCTGTGAAATATTTTAAGTAGAAGAATAGAAAAACTACCAGAGAAGTGAAAAGTTGTGCTGCAATTGTGTCCAATGAATAAAAATGGATTCTGCTGTCATATATATCTAATTAAAATAAACAAATTAATTAATTAAAAAGAAAAGTGTATGTTTGTGTGTGTGTGTGTATACACAAGCTGTACAGAAATAAGCATTTTCTCTCCAATACAGAAATATTACCACATATGCAGAATTACCGAGGGGATAATCAGCCCTGCCATAATGAAGCAGTACTGCACTCCAGCACTGTTTCTGAACCTGGAGGAAGAATGTTAGTCTCTTTAATTTATGCTAAGCTCTCTCTGCTCCTGTCTCCTGCTGTGTCTGATTCAAGCTCCTTGTTAACTTTCCTACTTTAGCTAACCTCAGAACAATTCTTAGAAGGTCAGCATGTTCATACTTACTTCCTGAAAGGGCAAATAACAAAGCTTTTTTCTTCTCTCTCTCTCTCTCTCCCTCTCTCTCTCCTCTCTAATCCCCATCTCTCACTTTTTCTCCCTGTGTTTGATCCCCAACACCTCAAAAAAAAAAAAAAAGAAGAAGAAGAAGAAGAAAAGAAAAGAATAATTTCCAAAAACCCACGTATGCTCCTTACTTACTCCTCAAATGTTATTTCCTCTAGACCTTTTCAAAGGACAGAGCTCAGGGCTAAGAAATCCATATACACACATGTACACCAACACACGCATTGCATATACATTTACCTGTATGTCTGTGGCTGTATACCTCAAGGTTCCCTCTAAGAGTGTTAACAGTGTTCTACCTTATGCTTTGACCTTGTTGCTCTGCCACTGAGGCTTATTTTAAAATGGACAGGTTTTCATTTCCTCTTCTTCTTCTTCCCTTCTCTAACCTTGGGGGCCACAAGACACAAGATTACCTTTTTTCTATCCTAGGCCCAGTTTTCTGTCTTTGAGCAAACACCCACCACAGGAACCCAAATATATAATCATCTTAATTCCCAAATCTTGTGATTATGCTCTCCTACATGGCAAGATAAACTTTGCAATGTGATTAAACTTAAGGAAATATATGAATATGATTTAGTCATAGTCATGGATAACATTAAGTTCTGGAGAATAATTTGATGAAATCTAATACAATAGATGTACTTGAGAAACACTTAACTATAATATATGTTGTAAAATAAAAGTAGATGAATAACATTATACAGAAAAGGAGAAGAAATAGTGTAGTTTTTTTTTTTTGTTGCTGTTGTTGTTTTTTTCATGTTTCTTTGTTTCTTTCACTGTGCCACATCGGAATCTTTCTGATAAGTCCAAGAAAAGGTTGACATAGAACATGGCATTCAAGTAAAAAGAAGAAAGCATACTACCAAAGAACAATAGTGCCTTTTCTCAGGATCAACATTTTGGAAGGAACAGGAACCTAGAAAGCTATAGGACAGCAATGTGGTAGAGAGGTCCTGAGAATGTTGGGTTTCTATGTCATGATAACATGACAAGATATCCTAAGCAGATTCTTGGATTTATGACATTTACTTGATTTGAGTTCCTTTCCTTTTCTATAACTGGGTAACTTAATAATAAATTATATAGGCTTTATGATAGGTTTTTAATGAATTTTACCGTAAAAATTAGAGAAGTTGTTTTTATATTTTTTTTTGTGAATTATGCCAACAAGCACATTTTTCTTTCCCATTATTATTAAATTCTCAAATTCTTAGTGCTTTCCTTGTTCCCAAATCCCAAAGTGAGCCTTACTGGGCTTATAGCAGTTACTATAAACAAGGATGTACCTTGGTAGTTGGTCACATAAGGGCACATAATCCAATCTTGGCCATTGTGAACTGAGGCAGTTTTTTGTGTTGTTTTATGTTTTTTTTTTTTTTTTAATCATCTGTTTTGCTGTGGTACAACTGTCGTTGCTATCCCACAAATACTACAAAAAGGTGAAATTTAGAGAGCAACATGTATCATTCAAGTCAAGAGATGGATTATCTTATTTTAAAATGAGTCAGAAAATCCTAGAGTTTTATTTAACCACATTGTAGATGCTACAACAAACTGAAAAAAAAAAATCATCTCTATATAAATACATAAATTCACCTATTTGTGTGAGTTCATATTCTAAAAAGTAGCAGGTAGCAGAAAAACGAAGCTGGAGCTGAGTGTAGGAAGTAGAGGTGATTTTTCTGCTTTAAATGGGATGTGAGCAGAATGGATTATATTTTAGCAGGCCAAGAATCTTACTACGGTAAGTAGGAAAGAAAATAATGAGTCTCAAAAAGTGTGTTTTTTAAAGAGATCAGAGAAAAGAATTTCTTTGAAATGAGCTAACGATTGTCAGCTATTCTGTTTCTCAGTGTATTTGGCAGAATTGGCACAAGTTGTTTCCTTTGACCCAAGTATACTGACTCTAATAGAGATTAAAGAAATTTGGCCTCTTTGTAGAGCTAGTTTCCCACAGTAGAAACTAGATGTTCTGATTAAAAGAACATTTCTGAAACAAATCACCCTGAAACTTAATTAGGCTTAAGCTTAAGCTTAGAAACAACCACCACCATTACACATTTTCTTATAGTTTCTGGGGGACAAGAATTCTGGGATATCTCACCTTGTTGATTCTTGCCCACAGTCCCCCAGGGGGCTATAGTCAGATGTGAATGAAGTTGGAATAGTGGAGGAATAGAATATTTGAAGGCTAAAAGAACCTCACTCCCTCTCCTTCCTCTCTCCATGTGGTCTCTTAGCTTTTCCATGGGTCTCTCTCCATGGACTAGTGTGAACTCCCCACAACACAGGAGCATCAGAGAGCAATTGAACTGCTAACACAGCAGCTGAAGTGTACAGAAGAGAAAATATGTCAGCAAGCAACACTGGCTGGATCACATTTTATGACCTTGTTTTGGAAGTCACATTGTTTGTGTTCCATCATATTCTGTTGTTGAAATGAAAGTACACTCAGTTTCAAACAGGATCCTTCCTTTCATTAGAAAGAATATCAAAGGTTGAAATGAAAGGACCAATGAATCATCTCACCCAAAATAAGGAATAGAGTTCCTTCCTTCCTCCCTCCCTCCCTCCCTCTCTCCCTTCCTTCCTTCCTTCCTTTGTTCCCCCTCTTCCTTTCATTTTCTTTCTCTGTTATTTATTTTTCTTGCAGTTCTAGAGACCAATCCCAGGGCCTTCCACGTATTAGCCAAACATCCTTAGCATTCAGCCATTTTAACTGAAAAGAGAGCTGACTGCAGAGCAACATTGGAAGCATTACCAATTTACCAGTTTGATTGATACTGGCACACATTGGGGTCTCCCAAAATTTTCTATACTTTCATCTCCTGGGAACTATGTGCACTCATAGTGTTACCAGTCACTAACTTGTGTCTCTCTTCCAAAGATGGTAACCTGGAATTAGGAGGCAGACCCAAGAAACTTGAAAGTTTTTTGCTTGTTTCATTTTGATGTTTGCATTGCTGGGGATCAAACCTGGAAACTTGTGTATGATAAGCCAGTATTCTACCATTGAACCACATCAGTGAGTTTAGACATGCTCATGCATACCAGTAGAGCATGCATTCCTCAGATGACTTTGAGGATCCCTATGACAGGCAATTGTTTGTGGTTCCTAGGGTAGGACTCCTAGAAAAATGTGTGTGTGTGTGTATGTTTGTGTATGTGTTAATTTTAATATTTTCCTCTCCCATTCTCCAAAGCAAGCTCTTAAAAATATTGATTAATAGGAGGTGAAAATGCATTTCCTATAAAAATGTTAGTGAAAAAACATTAACAGAATTAACTTAGTTTTGGGAAACAAAGAGCTCTGAAGCAAGGAGAGAAAGAGGTGGCAAAGACTGCCTTCATCACCCTGAATCCAAAACTGGCCACTGAAAACAACTCACAGCTCATCTTTGGCATTCAGGATCTGTACTTGGGTAAGATAAGTAAGACACTCAACCTTGGACACAAAATTTAGAACTCCAAAAAACTCAGTAATCAAATAAACCATGGTTAATGTAAAATTTTCATTAAAAAATAAATAAATAAAATCAGATTAGAAAACCAATGCTAACTGGGCTGGACACTTGTTTTCACAAATAAGCATATTGAGTCACACTTCAAACTTAGTGCATGCATTTTTATTTCTTTCATTAGCTAAGAATCACCATCTCTAAATTTCAATACTGCTTACGGCTCTAATGTTCCTACTGGGAAAAAGATATTATGGGTAGGAGATGATTGAATAAGGGATATTTTAAAATTTTGTGTGGCTTTATTACTACTGTACTCTTTGGACCTGTCATAGTACTGAGGTGAAGTATATACATCAAGGCATTATCTAAGGGAGACAGATTTCCCATGGGCAAGAGCATGAGGATTTAAGTACATGAAAAAGTCAGCACTACCTTTGAATCTGAACCAGGTTCAATACTTCAATTTTCCAGGCTTTTACTTGTTTCCCCAGCTGTTATTTCTGAACCCACGTATTTTCTAAAAGCTGTAATTCTTGGTTGAGTCGTGTTGCTTTGTTTTCAGAGCATTTATCATGGCAAAGGCAGCAGCACCATCTCTGACATGAGGGGCAAAGAAAGGGTATTATGTGAGTCATGGTGGCAGATGACTATTTATGATTTTGTTTATTTGGGTAAAGCCTATATAGGATATCCATTTCTACTGTGGTTCAGTGGAGGTGAAGGAGTGTGAGTTATTGGGTAGAAATCCACAATGGTGTTACTTATGTAGACAATCTTGTGATTGCAGGTTTGTCGTGCAGTTTTTCCATTATAAAAGTAGCATTTCCGCCATGGGTAATGGCACAGGCAAGCAATCTCATAAAATGTTGCTTGGTAAACAAAAAATGAGAGGTCTTATATTTTTCTATTACTAAAGATTTGTTACCTTCAATACTAAAAGAGTTACAACATTAATGTTAGTGAAATAATACCTTTACGAGTTCTTGTTTCTAAAGTTGTCAGAGCCCCACACATTCTTATTCGGATTATTACATTTATATTGAATGTAAAATAACCATCCTAGAGACATATGGTAAAACAAGTTTTAAAGTACGAAGAGTTATCTTACATGCCAAGAGACTATATTCAGGAAGCAAAAATCAAATTATATCTGCCATAAGGCAGTATGGAATTTTATGTTAATAGGACACACTTGCAAACAAGTCTTATTGTAATTTTAAATATTAGACATTTCTCTACCTCTGAACATTGCCTTTGAAAATGGTCTGCAAACAGCTGCTGCCACCATTCTCTCTTCCTACTTCTCTACTCTTCTCTTTTCCCCTTCACATTTCCTCTTGATTCCAGCTATGCTGTGTACAAGCACTAGAGATGTTGTAGCTGTCAAAAGATGGCACAGCTGGAGAATCAACTGGAACACTGCACATCCTTGAATGGCACCCTTTTGCCCATCTTATTATGGTAGCCAGGATGATAACTCTTTGTTTATTATTATATTCTGGAAACTTTGGATTGGAAAACAAATAAAAATCATCCATTCTAGAAGAACCAGAACAATTTTTGAAAAGAGAAAGAATTTCCAACTGGGGAAACAAGTTACTGTAGGTTTCCAGAAATTAAAAATTTAAATCACACTGAAGATCATGAAACCAGCTAAGGCATTGACACATCAGGGCATAGTATCTTAAATAACCAAGAACTTTATCTGTTTTCAAGGGAGTGCCTCCTGAATCTATTCAAGGATTGTTGGACATCACCTTTTCAAGAAATCTCACACAGAGAAGTCAGTTCTCCCAGTCAGTGACCTTTTAATGTCATGAGCTCAAAATATCTCACACAGAACATGATAACTCTTGCTGAAAAGAAAATGCTGCCTATGAGGAGGTGTGTTGGCCATCTGTACCTGCACAAACGATACCTAAATTTTTTTCCTTCTTGCTTCCTAATAAACAAGCAGCTTCTCCCCTCTCCCTTCCTATAGATTCTACCACCAACAACAAATCAGTGAGGCACATTTGATCTTCTGCTCCTGTCCCCCTTGCCAGTGGACTCCACAATAAACCTCTCTATACCAACACCATTGTTGTCATAGTGGCTTCTATGTTCATCAGTTCACTATCAACGATAATATTAATAAGAATTTGTAGTTAAAAAATTAGAAGGAGAACTAGCATCCAGATATTGGAGTGAAATGGACTTTAAGTCTACCTGAGTTATTGTGGGGGTAGTTCATAGAAAAGTGCAAGTGAAGTTTCCTCTTCAGAGAAGTGAGATTAAGAAACCACAAGGTAGCACTAGGGGGCAACACTGAATAGCTAGTCTGTAGCCAACATCAGCCTCATTTAGGAAAACAGAATTGCAGGTATGCATCCATCTGTCATGCCCACATCACCTTCTTGCTAAGATAAAATGCTTTCACCTATCATTAGAATGACACCTTAACCTTATTCCCGGGCCCCAGACAGAAAGGAGAGAGGGGGTTGGGGTTAGTTTACAAGGAGGAGGTAGACAGAACTATTTAGACAGATGAAAGAACCAGGACTTGCTCACTTGATTATGGTGAATATGAACACCATGAGGTGGCAAGCACCATTGAGAATTTTCTTTCATTCTGTACAAAGTTACAGAGGGATTAGAAAGTTAATTGGCCTCATATTAGAAACTACTCAGTAGAGAATGCATTGTGCCTAATTATTCAGTTAACAATTAGTGGTTGAGGAAGTACCTTTCTAGCTTTGTTTCTAGGCCCTGTTCATTCTACAAAGAAAACAAAACAAAATTTAAAAAAAATAATTAAATGGAAGAGAACTTCCATTCCACAAGAAAGAGAAAGTGGTTCTCTGGAAGGCCTTTCATAGCTTGGATGATTTACATTTGAGACAAATTTCTTGCCAAGGTCACTTAGAGGAGAAATGACACTGCAAATACATGCATGTTCTGTGATGTGAAAAAAAAAAATGGATGTAATATAACTTTTGCAGAAGACTGTGTGCTTCATTATCTCCAAGACTTCTTCAAACTTTAACATAGTTCAAAATTAATGTGTGTAGACTTTTTGTCCTGAAAGCAATGATAGGAGCAATCTTTGGATCTGGTTGACATAAGATCTGAGAGAAACTTGTGGACATCAGAATGCCCATGAACAGGTATGTGAACATCAGGAAAAAAACCTTGGAGCCCATCTCTCTGCAAAGTAATCTCGGTGCAGAGTCTTGCCCTCAGGCCTTGGAGAGACTCAGCAGTACAGGACTAGACCTAGACTAGGTCAAATCTGGTTTAATCATCCTACCTGGAGTCCCACCCAACCATGTGTTCTATTTAGTAACTCCTCAAACATGGGAGTTAGAGTTTGCTCTAAATAACTACTAGTTTAAGTTGTAAAAATAATATTTACAAATACTAAGTTTTTTTATAAACTGTAGTCTGTTTTTCTTCATAAGTATAAAAACATTTTAAAAATAATCTCAACCAAATTATGCAAGTGAATACATAATATTCTGAAAAACAAAAAGTTTTCTGGAAATAAGATGATTTTAAGTTTTATGTGAGGTCATAGATCTTTAAAATAATTAAAACTGATTTTCTCATAAGGTAATGGGGTATGTTTGTAATATTTTTATTGTCTTACACATGCCTTGAAGCGTGGATATTTTCTATAAAATATTAATTATCTTTCTTGTTTTTTTAGAAATGTAATTTGGAAATCATAGGTTTGGATCTACCAAGAAATTCCCCTGAATTTAGAATAGTTATTACTAGAGGCTGAAAAGGGAAACTGGATTCAGTCAGTACATGGTATGTTATGATGTCATACTGACTTCCATTAATATGTATAATTAATAGATGATAATAAAAAATTAAATACTTTAAAAAATCCCTCCAAATAATTCTGATGTAGGTAGTTGGAATAACACAGTTTAAGGAATACTGAAATCCTACTGAAGCTCCTAAAATGATAAATATACATATCACAGTGTTTTTTTTTCCCCAGTAATTATGCAATAGCAAGGCTTTATTTCTTTTCCGTTATTCTACTGAAATTGATAATCTTTTTTATGAACAACACATTATAAAATGAGTGTTCCAAAATCAATATTTTCTGCCAAAAGTTTGAATGTAAAAATCACAAATGAGTAAATCTATAATAATTTTCTTTAGTATGAGTTTATTTAACAATAACATAATAGTACATTTTGCTTGCAAAACTATAAATTTAATCCTCTTTCACCCGAAAATTTTATATCAGAAACCTTCAATAGAACTGGATATACTTCCTTTTATTAAAGTTAAAGCATGTGTAATGATTGACTTTAAGCAGTGGAGGGTAGGTAAATGTACCTTGAAGGAAGTATTTGAATTGAACAGGTAGAAATAAATTTCAAATTTGATCCTATTCTTTTGGAATATACAATGTAGTAAAATTAAACTCCTTCAAATTTTTTTAATGTAAAATGTACTAAATTATATGGAGAATTACTTTATTCTAGCAGTTCTAGAATAAAACATTATTTCTTCTATGTTTATCATCTGTGTCTGTGGTTTTTTTAATGGTACTAAAAGAATTTGTCCCATGTTGTTGTTTTTGAATCTTAGAAAAAATATTTTCACATGCAAGCATAAATGCTATTTCTCTTTTCCTAGGAGAAATGGTTAAAAATATGTTTTATCATTTCAAAATTGGAAAAAAAAACATTAAAGAATATCTGATCTAACATCATTTTTAAGGTTTAAATACTCTTGCAATACCCATGCCAAAAGACTAGACCCTGTCTGAAAGATATCTCTACAGTCCAGTAACTCAAAACCTGCTAAAGGAAAAAGATTATTTATAATTATTTAATTGTTTATTATAATTATTTATTTTTTAGCATTACTAATTTTTATATTTATTACATTATTCTTATTTATTTTTACTCATATGGTGCCAAGACCAGGTTTTTATGTTTGACCTTGAGTTCTGGTAGTATCCTTTGAAAAGTATGGAAAATAAATCCTAATTCCTCTTCTTGAAATGAGATCAAAGATTTGAAGACAGCCACAATATTCTCTTGCCCCCCAGTTTCTCAAGTCATGACAGTTTATGTTTAGTTATGAACTATTTTATTAAAAAGATGGTTTCAATTTCTCATAATAATAAATTCAACTTGTCTTTATCCTTCTCAAGATGTCAATTTTTAAATTGTAGCATTGTAGCTCACTAAAACTATAATAATTTTACATGTCAGTAACATTTTAAAGTAGATTAGTCAGTCATCTTTTCAAATATGGAATTACTTGAAGTAGATTTTTCTTTTTTCTTTTCTTTTAAGAGAGAGAGAGAGAGAAGAGAGAGAACTTTTTAATATTTATTTATTTATTTTTTAGTTTTCGGTGGACACAACATCTTTATTTTTTAATTTTTTTTAATGTGGTGCTGAGGATCGAACCCAGTGCCTCGCACATGCCAGGCAAACACATTACCGCTTGAGCCATATCCCCAGCCCCATGAAGTAGATTTTTCATAAAGAAGAGATTTCTAAAGAATTCACCATTGATTTGTGAAAAAGATTTTGGCTTGCCTTATTTTTGAAAAGTGTTTAAAACTGCTATATTATAGACATGCATTTTTCTAGAAACAGAGCTATTAAACTTTTTTAATCCTAAAAGTCATTTGTTTAAACATTTAAAATGCTGGTCTATGTTACTGGACCACTACATTGTACAACCCCTGGGGCACTATTTTCATTGAGAGGTAAAAGCTAGTGACAGATAAAACCTTCAAATGATAAGCAGTATAAGTAATAGATAGATTCTAGACCAAATATGATATTAATGCACTGAATAATGGCAAGAAAAGAGAGACATACTTACTCTCTGAGAGAAAGTTGATAAAAGGTAAATGTAGTGTTTTAGTTAGCTTTTTGTTACTATGACCAAAATACCCAAAAAGGTCAACTTAGAAAAGGAAAAGTTTGTTTGGGGTTAATGGTTTTTTGAGGTCTCAGTCCATGGGCTGACTCTATTGTTCTGGGCTGGGGGTGAGGCAGAATGTCCTGGGGGAAAGGTCCAGCAGAGGAAAGCTGCTCAGCTCATGGAAGGTTTAGGAAGGGAGAGAGGGAAAGTGAGAGAAATAGATATGGAAGGGTTTCAGGGAAGAACAACCCTTCCAGGGCATGCCTACAGTTATCTACTTTCTTCCACCATACCCTCTTGCCTACAATCACAAACCAGTCAGTTCATTCAAACTAGGATGGACTGAATAGGCTATAGCTCTTATAATCTAATCATTTTTATTATTCCCCTTTCATTAACAAGTTCTTTTGGGGGACTTCATATCCAAACCATAACAGGTAGATTTTAGAGTGAAGCAGAACACTCTAGTAGAATTTATATCAAATGATTTTGAGTTTTACAAAAAAAAAGAAGAAAATATACTGATAGAAGTGGTGGTTACAGTGGTATGCTTACAGGTTTGAGGAGAGAAATATCTTAGATAATTGTGGGAAAGGCAAGGATAAGTCTACATTAAATTTCTAAGCATGAATTTCAAGCAGCAGTGAGACCCTAGAGAGGACAGATCTGTAATAGATGTGTTGGTATATAACAAGTTATTCTTACAGTATGATGTAGTATCTCAAAAGGAGATTTCATAGAGATAGAAATATTAGACTATAAGAATTCTAATATTTTCCTTGTGATCAATAGTTGTTTACTATGACTATTCTTAGGAATTCTTGTCTAGACAACATGATGTAGACTTGCTTCTCTAATTTCCTTCCCACCAAGGAATACTGTCAACTCTGGAAAAAAACAAAAGAGGAAACCAAATGAAAGATATGAAAAGTTGTAGGAAGAAAACATACTGATTTAGGAACCCATTACTGAAGGAATATGAAAACAGCAGAGCATCTTTCATCCCCCAAAGCAGGAAATTATCCAAATCCCATGTTTCCCAGCTATAAAACAAGCCATAGAAAATAGAAAAAGTAGCCACATTCTTCCTTCAGATCAAAGGAGAGCTCTTAGAAACACAAGTTGGCACCACTGGAAAGGAGATTGATTAGAGGTTTGATAAAAGGAATTAGTTGTTCTGCTTCTCTGATAGGCCTGTGTCTCCCATCTCCCACCAAGAAATGACAAAGTGTTCAGGAAGGACAAACAATGGGATTCTACCACAGTTAGTAGCCCAGCACAATAAGCTTCTTTGCTTTCAGTGGCCAGGGACTCTCCACATAGAGACACAGGGGTTTCTAGGGGAAATCAGCATGTGTAGGAATCCCACTAGAACAATACCCAGTTAAGGAAATATCCTCATCCCTCCTGTCCCGAGACCCCTCTCTGTATAAGAGAGCTACCAGGTATCCAGGCCGGGGGAAACCTCTCTTCCTGTTCAGGCAGCACTAACTGTGACCAGCTGGAGTACAATGACAACCAATATACCAAATGGATGAAAAGAGCACAACAAAGACTAAAATTAAGCTGTCCCTTTAACTATAGACCACAAAATGGCTAAAATCTGTGGACCAAACCTAAATAGAGCTACCTATAATAGAAGACATAAATAAAATTCAGTTTCCTGAAATCTCCAGGATACATATTTTTTTTCAAAATTATTCATCATACTAACAACCAGGATGATCAATAAGAAAAGACAACAAATACTAACCCAAAGAAGTGTCATCTGTTGGAATTGTCCCCATCAAATATTTAAAATTAGGTCCCAACAATAAACTATAATTAAATTGGAAATTGATGAGAACATAGAGAATATTACTAAAAATAAAGAATATAAAAAGAACTGAAAGGCAATTATAGAAATAAGAGATATGATAGCAGAAAAAAATAAACTAGTTCAATAGACTCAATAAGAAATGACATAACACAAATAGAATGAGTGAATATAAGAATTGATGAAGGTAGACTGGAAAATAATACAGAGCTTCAGTGGCCTATGAGACAATAAAGGACCAACACTTATGTAAACCTAGAAGAAGAGGAAAAAAAAGTGGGTGTAGTTTAAAAATCCTATCTGATGATTCAGATAAAATATACTATCATCTAATAGTCAAAATAATGTTGCTTAAAATTGTGGATGATGAGGTGAACTAAATGCAATTAAGGTTTCCTTATTTCACTTGAAGCTATAAAAGTTGATTAAGAGTAGAAATTAATGAGTCACTTAGAAAAGAACCAGATGAGGCTTTTAAAACATCGTCACCTCTCCAAAAGTACCTACAAATTTTATGTCTCAAATTTTGTTTTATCCAATTTGAAAATTGAAAGTATATGATAAAATTTGTGAGAACTTCCACTTTTTTTCTGTAAGACCTGAATATAATGTATGATCCAAAATGTTGAAATAGAAACAGAAGAAAATCAAAGTCACATATACTGAAATGTTTAGAAAATTCAGGATTTTTTTGAAAATGTTTGCTTCATTAATTTATCCCATGTAACTGCATTATTATATATGTGACATTTGTTTGGGGAAACATTCTTATAATATGAATGCTCCATTTGATATTTAAAATATTTAGGACATCATGCCATGATAATTATGATAACTGCACACAAATAATTTTTAAAAATTAAATAATTTCTCCTAGACTTTCCTTTGTTTGAAAATGTAATAGAATGTAATAGAAAGGTAAAATTTATTTTATAATCTTAATTTGCCTTATTTAATTTATACCAAATTTTTAATTTCTCCAGTAGAGTTTACATATACATGGAATTTTCAAAAAGATTTCATAGATGTACATAATCTAAAGCAAGATAGACAAAGTTATTAAAAAAATAGGTGCAAAAGCTCAAATTTTGAAACATTTAATGTTGAAAAGAAATGGTGATTTATTTTTCTGGGTAAACAAAACTTACAGGCAACTTCAGACCAAGTGTACAGTAATCATAGGAGGCAAGAAAGAGTACAATTTCAAATCTGAACAAGTTGCCCTCTGGTCACAAACCATCACCTTTCTTTGAGCTGAAAAGGAAGAATGGCTTTTCAAACTCTACAATTAGGAGACTCCAGTTGAAATGCTACATGGCCACATTTCCTGGAGCTCTATTTTTCTCCTTCAGTTAACATACTCTGAGGAAATAGCTGACAGATTTTTGAAGCCAAACTTGTACTGCAATTGTTGTGCCTTCTCGCATCCATGGATTGTATCATTTCCTATTTCATATTTTTTCTCTATGTGTTCTGATGACTAGTTTATAATTTATGGAAGCAACACGTATATCCATTAATGTTCAATGCTGTGGAACATCTTCTGCTTTCTGTAAGGAATGTTGCTTTAGAATGTTTCTGTTATTCCTGTAACATGTTTTTTAACCCTTGAGTTAGAGGGATTTAATCCACAGTCAATAATGACTTATTTTATTGAACATATAGGTGGTTTACTCCATTTTCAGTCTCGTGAATTTGGGATTTAAAAAAATCGTATTCATTTCACTGTATGACAGAAAACTAATACCTTTTATTGGAAAAAAATTTAGAGACATTCTTAATATGGTAAAGGGTTTCTATATATAGATTAAAAACAAAAAGTATGTTATGAATACATATTTACTTTGACGTTTGAGTGGGTCATTACTTACCTTTTTGTATATTCTTTTAGTTTCCTGTATCTGATAGTTATTTACAAAAAAAAATCTACTTATTCTTAATACTAAGATTCTAACAATAATAGGACATGTGCAATAATAAGCTCAGATCAAGGATTATGATTTTAATTTTATAATTCAAACATTCCTTCATAAATTTTATGAACAAAATAGAAAAAAATAGCAATTCTCTGTATTAAAAGTGTTTTAACATCAGATAATTTAATGTAAATTTTAAAAATATCATCTCAGAATCTCAGGAAAGATGATACAAAGAGGAAAGTGAACCATGATTTCTTTTGTATCAAAATGCTCCCCCTTTTCTGTCAATTTATTTTGTCAATACAATGCTAATTTGGTGGGAATTATATGACCCTTATTTAATATTCTTATCAATGGCATCTGTTTATATCTCCAAATACCTCTGAATCAAGGCTGAAAGAACAACAGTTTATTTTTGAGTGCTGGAGAATTGTGAGTAACATATAAGTTAGGGAAATTTAAACATTTGCAAACAGTACATAACCTAATGTTCACTGTTATCATGGGACATCAGTATGTATACAGATTGTGGTAGAGAGTGATCGTTTCAGTCAGCTTTTCTTCAGTTTGACCAAAATACCCAACAAGAAGAACTTAGAGAGGATGAAAAGTTTACTTGGGTTCACACTTTCAGAGGTTCGGTCCATGTTCATCCAGTTCCATTGCCCTGGGCCTGAGGTGAGGAAGAACATCATGGCAGAAAGGCATGGCAGAGGGAATCTGCTCAGCTCAGGCATACAGGAAGCAGAGAAATCAGGAGCAGCCAGGGACAAAATATATAATCCTAATGGCACATCGCCAGTGACTGACATCTTCTAGTTATGCACCACTTGTGTACAGTTATCAACCAGTGGTCCATTCAAATTTTAATCCATGAAATGTAATAATCTACTAGTGGTATTATAGCTCTCATAATGCAATCATTTCACTCTCAATATTTCTGTATTTTCTAACACAAGATCTTTGGTGGAGGAACACCTTGTATCCACACCATAACAATAGTTATTCCATAATGTTTGGTTGTGGGAAATGGGCACAGAACTCAAACCATATTTCCAACTTTTGAATCCATGTAGGGCCATTTGATGTAAGTTTGATCAACAGTGATTAAGAAGAAAACATACCACATCTACACTTGCCAACTTTCTGGGGCCATAGGCATCTTCCATACTACTTTCTATTTTCTTGCATCCAATACCTACATCAATTCATTCATATTTTATTCTAGTTAGACCCATTTACACATTATGACATTGCTCATCCTATCTTGAAGATCAATATGCAAACAAAACCAGGATGTCAAATGATATCAAAACTTTGGGATTAAAAACTATTCTATAGCCCAAGTCTCCTTCCCCATCATAATGAAGATGCAATTAATTAACATTTCTTTCTTTTCACTGTCCTTCTACTTGTGATTCTGAGTTTGTGTGTGTGTGTGTGCACGCCTGTGTGCACACAGGTTCAAACCCATCAAAACATCCACTCTCTCTGCCATACATTCAAAATATCTTCACAGAAAATTCTCTAAATATAATAGAAATAATACCACCACACACCCCCAAATTTTAACTTTTCTAATGCTATATAACACTCTCAAGTAAAAAGTTGTACTTTGGGGCTTATTTTTTATTTATGTTACTAAAACTTCTATATAAATAGTTTTCATAGAAAATGAAAGACAATTTTTAAAGAAAAGAACAATCAACATATATAGCAAAAAACTTGCTAGTCATATTGAAAACAAAACTAAGGAATAAAAAGTATTTTATTTTTATCACTTTCAGGAAGGTTTAGGAATTAATGTATATGTTTGCTTTGGGGAAAGGGATTATACTTCTGTAAAATGAAACTCAACATGATACATAATTCACAATCCTTCAAACAGTCTGGGCCAAAATTAAGCAATCTCTCATATGTCAACTTGGAAGCTTGTTGGGGAATGTATATTTTTTGGAATGCTTTGAAGCAATCTCATATCTCTTTCCCTCACCTACTGCAAGATGCTGGAGATAACCTAACCATTTCTTTCTTTCATTTTGATGTGTTAATATGTATTTTACTAAGTTGTATCTGTCCCATTTTGAACAGGTATATAGCTGCTTGGGATTTTCCTCACACTTCTAGCACTCTTTATGGGAATATCCTCAAATTATTTTGGGTCAAATTTCATTGCTATTTTCTAGAACCAAGTAAGGCATTTTCTTGCTCATGAAGAAAAGGTGATTTGCATTTCATAGGCAATGTTTTCTGTTTCTATTAAGGACACAGCTCTTGCTGAATTTTTTTGTATTTTTTGTTTTTTGTTTTTTTTTACAAAATAAGATTCATGCAATGACAGTTGTGGTGCATAATTGTTCAGTGTGATTAGAGTCTCACTGAAGACCTGCTCCTTTGACTCTATGGGACTAATTTCAAGTCTGTGGTGCAGTGTAATTGTGTTAAGTTATGAAGGAAAATAGACCCTTAGGACTATGAATTCAATAATCTTGCTCCTCAGGTTAACTCACTACCAAACTGTAACTCTCTATCTACAGTTAGATTACATGTGATTAAATTTATTAAAATTGTAAAAGGAAAAGGTTGATTATGGTGAATCCTTTACGATTGTGTTTTTTGTTTGTTTTTCTGCTGTAATAAATTGCCACAAACTTAGTAGTTTGAACAATAAAAACATGTTATACTAAGTTCTGGAAACACAAATTCTAAAAGGAAGTTTTCAGCATGATTTTCTTACTGTTGGATAATTAAGGATCATACTCTTTGGACCTTTTCTATCTTCTATCTTCTGGAAGCCACCTGCATTTCTTGGCTTGTTGTACCCTGCCAGCACTGACCCAATTACAATGGCGTGCACTAGTTCTAAGGTGAAGAAGAAGGTACATAGTATAAGGTGAGTGAAGGGTGGTGAAAAGGAGTATGGTCAAGGGTTATATGTCTGCTTTGGGTTGAAACCTGTTAAATAGTCATCCCAGTCTTCAAAACTAAGATTAATGGAATTATCCCTTGACTGCTACTTCACTGTTCCCAGATCCTGCTGGTCTTTGGGTGACAATGATGTTGCTGACAACCTCAGGGGGTCTCTGTGTTATTTTATATAAAGTTTGCATATGGACTTTTTTCTATATATTTTGATTGTACCATTAAGTCTCAATTACTAAACAAAATCTGTTTAGCAGATGTTTCATTGATGGCTTTACCCATTTTCAGTGCTTGCTTTTCTTCTGTTTCATTTGCTTCTTTCTTCATCTTGCTACCACATCATCTGTCCTTCTCCCTTAAAGAAATACCTGCTCTGGGTCCTTCATTTTTCTTCCAGTTTCCTGTTGCTTAGCTTACAGATTTTCCTGTATTTAAAGGTATTATTTTCTCAAATATCATGAAACAAGATGCCATGCCCTGTATCTGAAGAAAATCTCATTTCATGTTTTTCGGAGAGCCTTTTCTATCAGTCACCTCATCTACTGTCTGTATCTCTCCATGAACTCTACTCTTCCATCATCATCAAGGTCATGCCCTGTCTATTCCCCTTCCTATCAAAATATTTACCCTTTTCTTCCCAAGTTAATTCAAGTTTCATAAGGAATTAATTTTCATATTATGACTTCACTTAGCCTTCCCTTTTGTTTCCCCCCTACTTATTCAGATGTTAATCCAGATCATTTTCTAGATTCACCATTCACTGATCTAGTTGGTCAACTCCAGAAATTTCATTTTAATTGCAAAATTGAATGAACAGGTTTTAGCCCCTTGTGCTCCTGAAATCTTTTGATGAATTTGACATTGTTCATATGTACATAAAATTTTCCTTTTTGTCTTTGATTTTCTTTTTCCACGTTCTCTTTAACTTTTCTGACCATTTGTTTTAATAATCTTTTGTTAAAATCAAGTGTGTCTGGAATTTTGTGGTCTATTGATAAAAATCGTAACCCCAGTGAGATGGTCTTAGGAGGTAAGGTCTTTTGGAGATTATTAAGTCATGAAGGTGGAGATTTCCTGACAGAAGTGATGAGATTAGTACCCTTATGAGATGGGATGAATGCCCTCCATATGCCATATAAGGACAAGCAAGAAAGTAACTGTGGGAAGCCCAAGAAACAGGCTTACACTAGTAACCAGATCTCTCATCAACTTTGCCTGTGACATTCTAATAACTATGTATTTATTGGTAAGCTATCCATCTACAATATTTTTGTCATAGGAGTGTGAACTGTCTATGATAATGCTTTTGCATACAACGTGGCCTCTCTTTCTGTGTGTACATTTCCTATGACTCTTACTTCAAAAGTACTGAACTATATGCAATTCATTTACATGCCATTTGTTTATTTTTATTGAATGCAATATTTATTTGGCATCTAGAGAAATAAAACTAGGGTTCTTATGAACTCTTGCAGAGATTTATTTTACAAAGTGAAGAATACCTTGAAACTATAGATGATGATACACCAAAAAAGATTATTAAATAAAAGGGGGAATACTGATTCTATATCTTAGATATATCTCTGTGCTATAGCAGCTTTTAAACTCTGTTCCACAGAGGAAACTTAGGAGATGCTGCAGGATGCATGGCAAAGATGGAGCAGAATGACTCACATCTTCCAGCCATATTTGTCTTTTTTTAAAAAAATCATTTATTGGTTAATTTTAGTTATATGTGACAACAGAACCCATTTTGATATAATTATATATGCATGAAAAATATCTTATTCTAGTTAGAGTCCCATTCTTATGGATGTACATGGTAGTGAGATTCATTGTGTTGTTTTCTTATATGTACATGGGAAAATTGTGTCAGATTTATTCCACAGTCTTTCCTTTGCTTAACCCTGCCTCCCTCAGTTCTCCACTGTCTAATCTAATGAACTGCCATCCAAAAACATGGGGGCAGCTGAACTTAAGGTAGCTCTTGTGAATTTCCAGGGACACCAAGTAAAACACAGACACACACTTTACCTTTAAACAAGCTTCAGGACTCCTCCTCCACTCTCAACCTCAAGCTCCCCAAACGGGAGAGCAAGGGATAGTCATGAAAGTCTGGCTACAGAGAGCAATCATGTTAGGAAATGGGCTTTTATTGGGAGGACCCTCATTCTTAAAAAGTTCCATCCTAAAAAGGGGCGGAGTTACAAGGGACACTGTGAGTGTAATTTGAACCAAGGGCTGTAGGTCAATGCCTACATCTGAAGACACATCCTCAAACTTCCGGACCAGGGCAATGTCCAAGTTACTAAGAGATGTAGTGATGGCCAAAGCCTCTCAAAACGCGAATCATTCAGAGTGGCTCCCCACAATGAACATCTATTCTTCTCCTTACTTCCCCACCCCTTATTTGGGGTGAGTTTTTGCACACCATTGTTAAATCTTTATTATTTTATTTATATCTGTCCTCCTGAAAGGATCCCTCTAACTTATTTTATCTCATCAGTTTTCATTACTCAATTCAAATAAGATCTCCTTTTGGAAATTTTTCCTGAAAACCCAGATGATGATAAATGCTCTACCAATATTTCAAACAAATTTCAATTTATGCTTCTTGCCTTTCACCTAGTAGTGAGCATATCTTTCTTACAAAACTATGCCACTTTTGTTTACATTAGAAGATTTTTATATGCCTGACATATTGTATAAACTACAAGTCATGCCAAATTAGTTGAATGTGACTTTTTTTTGTGGCCCTGAGGATTGAACCCAGGGTTTATGCATGAGAGGCAAGCACATTACCAACTGAGTTATATCCCCAGGCCCTGAATGTGACTTTTCTTTTAAGACCCTGTCAGCAGCGATGTACACTTTCAGTAACCAATGATGTTATGTCTGGTTATGACAATAATTAAATTTTTTGAATATCTATCCATGCCAAAACTCTTCTAAGTTTTTCACTTGAATTAGTCTTGCAAAGTGTCCATTATTTTAACCTTTATTTTCCCTTTAATCTCATCTGAGAAAAACTGAGTTACTTAAACATGATCATAAAATTGGCAAGGGGTTGACACTGATTTCAATATCTGAGAATTTTGATCAAATGCTTTGATCCTCTACTATATACTCATATGGTGGTGGTTGACCTTCAGTTTTATGGAGAGATACTAAAATATACTGAGTACTTTTGCTTGCTGAATTAGAGACAAAGTCAATCGAGTGATAGGTATACAGCTAGCTATATGCACATGTGTGTGTGTATATGTGTGTGTGTGTGTGTGTATCAATACTGATGTTAAAAGTGTTACATTTTCACAGAGGATACAGAAATAGTTATCTTTAATCACCTGAATTTGAAATACATAATACTAAGAAATGAGTGCCCAAGAAAAAGCACAATGGTTTCAAGTGACTATTCAGATTCAGTATCCCAGAAGACAGCAATTCAATAATGCTTTTACTTGTCATTGTTGTTTATTGCAGCATATTATCAAGCATAAACTATTATAAGACCTGCGTGAGGAGAAGCCAGTACAATAGCATCCAGGAATGGAAGGTTTAGTGATAATAAAAAGGAAGATGGAGAAGTAGAACCAGGGGAATTTAAGAGAAAAATGGTGTGATCAGGCTGAGGCACAGAAGGCCAGACTATTACACATTGGAACAAGTGGGGATGCTCCCCAACACCCAGATCCAGTGCATTCTTCTCATTATGATGTTACCATGTTTTAATTCAATTTTATAAGGAAATTCCCCTGACCTTCTAGAAAATTTAGCAATTCAAATTTAATTTCTATAGGGAAAAATCATTTTCTACTTTTAAAACAGATATATTCTTGTCACATACAAAACTTCAAATTCTTGGGGACCAAAAGACAAGATAGTTTAAAGAACTAAGAGTTTTGAGGTGGTTTTTGTTTTGTCTTGTCTTGTTTTGTAAAGTAAGCCTCTAATATGTGTCAAAAAGCCTTACGGTCAAAGGGCTCTCTATAACACTCCAAAAGGTGAATACTGTCCATGAATCCTATTCCCTATATAAACCCCTGCAAAATTTCCCGCTGATAGAGTCGCTGAGTTTTAAAACAGAGAGGCTGAGCCTACTTTGACGATAGCTGAAAGAACATTATCACCTCATGTGTCAGCCCTGTAGCTGAAGATCTCTAGCAAGGAGACTTGGGAAGTGACACTGACACAGCACACATTGTCACTATCCATTCCATCCAGTGCCCATGCTGTTTACTGTGTCTTTCCTTCATATTACATTTAATATCAAAGAGCAAGAGAAGTCTTTTCCCAGTGGTATTTAGAACTCAGTGTCCACAAAGAGATTTTTACTCTATAAAATGTGATATGATTGGGTTGGAATACTCATGTTCTTCATTTAAAAGAATGGGCATGATTTTGAAATTGTACCTCAATTTAAATTTTTCTTTACTGAAAATATTTGATGGAGGAAGACAAGGTTGTTATGTATGTTTGTTTATTTTTTCGTTTCTTAGAACAATGCTTTAACTTTCTAAGTGATGATCTTGGCAACAGAAATGACTAATTTGAATCATACTGAAATCCTAGTCCCTCAATCCTCTATAGCAAGGAATGATTAAGAATGCCCATTTAATGGCCCTATAGCACAAAGGTGGTACATTTTTTGTGAAGGAGATACTGTGTATCTCTTATAATAGATGTGGTTTTCCTTATCAAAATCTTTTCCAAAGTAGTCTGCTGCTACAATTTTTATTTTGTTTTCTTATTAAGTATTTATTGAATATCCATTATGTCTTACAATGCAATGACAGGAGAAACTTTTTGAGTCCTTTCCAGCTAAATGCAGTAGTTCCAGTAATCTTTTGGACTAAACAATAACACTGATAATGATAACAATGGTGATAACAAAGTGGCACTAAATGACCCAATAAATTCATTGGCATATAGTTTATATCCATCTGCGATATAATATTACTAACATGAACACAGCTTCTTGCAAAGAGTAACTATACTGCCAAAATTAACAAAACTAGTAAGTCACAATCAAAGTCAAAACTTTATGCTGCCTGACTCCAAAGATAAACCTCCTATAAAAGTATGTGCATAAAATCAAAATCTTTACCATGAGCATATGATAAGGTAAACATACTGGCTTATCTTGGTCTTATTATATTTACCTCATTTTTATTTCATCTTCTGCTCTAATAGCATGAAATAATATAATGGTAGTTTTCAAATTATGAAATTTATCATTGCTTATGCATAGAATACCTTAGTCCCTTCCCTTTATTTTTTCCTTCTTAAACCTCATTTCTTCCAGAAGCTTTAAATATTCCAGGCTCTGATTATTCTCAACACCTCAGGAAGCTTGGGTTTGGTTGTGTAACACAAGGGACAGAGAGAAAGTGGAGAGAAGAGAGAGAGAACCCTTCAAAATGGCCAGGAGAGAGGAGAGAGGGAAGAGAGGGGAGGGTAGAGGCAAAAGGGAGAGAAGATAGAAGAGAGGGGAGAGGAGAGTGGAGAGAGGAGAGAGAAGAGAGAAGATAAGAGAGAGAGAATCCTTTAGATTGTCCAAAATCTGGGTTGAGGCAAGAAGGGAAGGGGTAGGAATGCAGATTTCCAGCAGGGGGCGTGCTAACCCCGACTGATTTTTCCCTTCTTAGTGCTAACAGCCTCACTTCACTGAAAAAAAAAAAAAAAAGCAGGATGATCAATTTGCTTCCTGTCAGTTCCCCAGAGGAAGGAAAACAAAAAAAGATCCAAAAAACAACCTTGGGCTGCAGTTAGTTATTGTCTGGCCTGAATTATTTAACTTATCTAGAAGGTTTGGGTAGAGTTTTTATTGAGTCCAGACAAAGAAAATGTGGAAAAGCTGCTGCTGTTTCACTGTCAAAGAAGGGGAAGTTGGAATGTTAAAGCAGCAGATAAATTAAGCCTGAGGCAGTGAATCCATGAAACAGCAGTGCAGGTGCTGACACATAAAAGCCAGCAATAGTGAATCAATAGTGTTAGTGAAAATAGAAACTCTGGAGAAGCTTCTGTTTGTGGCAGCATCATATCAAAGTAGTACCTTTGTGTCATTTGTCCCTGAGCATCAGGGGTAGGAGGCTTCCTAGAACTTGAAGCTGTAGGTCCCTATTTATACACCCTAGGAACTAAGAGACTTTGAGGATGTGAAGGATTCTAAGTTTACCTCCCTCAAATTTACCCTTTTGGAGGAAGAATTTGACCTTGAGCAAGTGTCACCAATGCTATACTACAAGTAGAAAAGATTCATAGCAATTTTTTAATCTCAACTCTACCTTCAGCCTGTTCTAGCCTAACAGAAAACAGAAAAAAACAAAAATGCCACTCTCATTGATTTAGTTTCTACAAATTTTGAGTTCACTTATGCCTGCTGTTTTATATATTTCAGTCATTTCCATGGAATCATAACCATGTTTCATTTATTTAATCAATGAATATGTACTGAGGTTTATAATGTGAAAAATTCAATATTGGTGTCATGTTTCTTATTTTTATAAAGTCCAATGAAACATCGAAGAATAAATAAATGAATATATAACTACAAAGTGTGTAAGAAAAATGAAGGGGAAGAACAGAAAAGGGAGTAGTGGTGGCAGGAGGAGCCTGGATAGGGAGATGGGTGATATTTAGGCTGAGACCTAGTAAACAAGAAAAGCCCATACACCTGAGGAGATAAGTGATTGGGAGCATATACTCTTTAAATAGAAGGGTTAGGCTAAGTGAAGGAAGTGAGGGTGCTGAAGCAGAGAGGGGATTCATGATTTTGCTGACAATAGGGATTTGGAGTGGCTGAGAATAGCGTTAGAGGAGGACAGCTGGATGAGATAAAGATGGTAACATGGGCAGGGGCGTGATCATCTGGAGCCTTGCTGGCTTCAGCATGGTCAGGGATTAAGAGAATAGATTGAAACCATTTTTTGGTGAATTGAATATAACTTCTAGCACTTAGTAGCTGTGTAACATATGGAAAGTTGTTGAGAGCCACACCCAGGTCAGGATGGCGCCTGGTATTTTGCTGGAAGGAGTGGTTGAGAAGTAATGCTAGCAAGCCATTAAGATGATGATAATTGAATTGGGTTGTGTATAATTATTAAGATAATGACTGATTGCTGTAACTGGATGATGCTGAATTGAGGCAAACTGTGTATTCAGTTGTGTATGTAAACCTCTGCTGTCCGGCAATAAGGCGGCTCCTGCTACCTCGGGTGCCCGTTACTTTTGAGATCTTGCGGAGTTCCCGTTGAGTTCCCGTTGGTTCTCGCAGAGTTTCCGTGGAGTTCTGGAGAGTTCACATTGGGTTCTGGCAATAAAGTAGTTCCTGTTTGAACCTACAAGTGGCTGGTTCCCTCCCGGTGATTTTATGCCCAGCCAGACTGCTGCAGAAAGTGACTTAATTTTTCTCTACTTCAGAGTTTTCATCTGTAAATATGAGGACTTTAAGTGCACCTACATTATAGGGATGCTTTGAGGATTATTTGAGTTAATAATCATAGGCCCTGGTGCATTGGTGCAAGCCTGTAATCCCGGCTGCTTGGGAAGCTAAGACAGGAAGATCTCGAGTTTAAAGCCAGCCTTGGCAACAGTGAGGTGCTAAGCAACTCAGTGAGACCCGGTCTCTAAATAAAATACAAAAAAGAGCTAGGGACATGGCTCAGTGGTTGAGTGCCCCTGAGTTCAATCTCTGGTACCAAATAAATAAATAAAGGGCTTAGATTAATGTCTTTCTCTATTTTTCTTTTTGATGTGGTTGTATGAGAGAGAGAGAGATGGGGGAGAGAGAGAGAGAGGATGATATGATCAGAGATCTGTTTTAAATATATAACAGTGATGTGGGGTGGATAATAAGTAGGAAGAGGAATAATTCAAAAGGAAAATATATAAAAGGGTGACCACAGGGTCTTAAAATATGCTTTGATGTTGGATATTATTCACTATTTCTGAAATATGCTTCATTTGTCCTAGTTAGTTCTCTACATTTTCCAGTTGCCCTTCTCTTTTTGAATGCTTCTACCTTGCTTGACTATTTAGTATAAAGGTCATGTATTACAGTAATAATTTAGTGGAAAAAATATCTTGAATGACTATTCAACTCAAAGAGAATAATTGCAGGGCCTGGTATTTATCTTACTAAGATGAAAACATTGGAAATATTATTAGTCTTACTTCATTTTTGTTCAACAGAAATTTATCAAAAGCTAGAATTTTAAAATAAAACATAAAACAAGCAAAATTCTGCCTTATGAACTTTATATTGTATTTAGTAAGGTAAAGTCATGACATGATATAGTTGGAAATTCTATACCTGAGAGATAATTGCTCAAAAATATCAAATCAATGTTAATTCTATGACAGTATTCTTTTTACATATGCTGACTTTGAGGTTCCCTTCCATTCAACTAAACTTTAGAAGGGCTTCTTCCTGACTTTAGCACTGACCTCCCTTTTCCTACAGGATATACTATATAAAATTTGTAATTGTACATTCTTTTTGTGGCCCTTTGAGATGTAAATCTCAAAAGCTTTTTCAAGTTTTATGAGCCAAGAATATCTTAAGAACCTGGGAGCTGTCCTTGGAATTTTATTATCAAGGCAGATAGTGGTTCTATGTCTTGCTTTTGTAGGAGAATAAGTGTCTACCTTCTGGTGACTCCAATTAGCAAGCACAACATCTGCAAACTCAGGAGTACCACAGTGTGCTCTACACATTACAATGATCTCCCCAGTATTTTCTAGAACTTTTCAACTAGCTCATCCCAATACTTGAAAACTCTTCTGCCTTTTGTTTCAGTGCAATTGAGTTCAATTGTCCTCTGATATCCTTCCTGTATTATAATAGGTTTAATAATTCCTTCCTTATCTATTTAATTTTATCTGGTACAATTTTTATTCGGCATAGCAATTTCACAATATGCAGATGATTGAGAAAATTTAATTTTGTTAAGGATTTTTCTATAATTACCTAAAGAGAGGAAATTCAGTGAATATGATGTGGGTGTGTATATAAAATCTGTGTTCATAACAGTGTCAAAGAAAACAATGATTTTTATTTATGCTGAAATATGTAGGGGAAAAGTAAGTTTAAGAGTCATTATTATTTAAGATGGGACAATTATTTTAAACATTAAAACTAAACTTAATATATGACAGTAATGAAAACTAAGGAAAATTGCTCTTAAAACAGAAGCACTCTAACAGTGTATTCATACATGCAGCTTATGAATAAAAATTCAAAAGATTTATCTCCCTAGATGTCAATGTACAGCAAAGCTGTAAATTATGCTTGTCTAGGAATAAAATAACTCTAAGTAATGAGAGTAATTTTAAATCAATGCATTTGTCCAAGAAGTATCCAATAGGGAAATTTAATTGTGGAATTCATGCTTTTTTTTTTTTAACATAACATGAATTCTATCAACTATCATGAGCCAAAATACCATATATATTAGACCCTATTCACATGTAGACAAATAGTACATTAATTTGAGCTTTGGGAGAGATTTGTGGGCTCTAACTTCTGAAGTTCAAAAAAGAAAAAAAATGCACATTTTGAACTTGTAGTCTAACTGATAATGGGTAAGTAAATTTGGGGTAAACAAATTTTCAGTCTTGAAAAAAAAAAGAGAAAGGCGGGGGGGAATGATAATGTAAGTCTTCAAATCATATCCATCATCTTGTACACCCAGGCACTTGAGATGCAGTTGGTACCAGTTCAAGAAACAAAAATGAAAATAAATAAATAAATAAATAAATAAAAGGAGTCAGGAGCCAAGGCATCCTCCTTTCGAGGTAAGTGAGTTGACTTGGTAGCTGACATCAATGATTTAATATCTAACAGACATTTCAGTAACTCCAATGATTTATCCCATATAACAATAAAGAGTGGAAAAATAAATATATATCACATCTGCATGACAGTTTGATAAGCACAGTTCAATTTATGAATGTATGACAAGTGTAGAAAACCCTGCTTGAACCTAAAATTAGGCATATATTTAGGCTTCTCTGACTGCAAATACAGTATGTTCCTTTGAATGACTTGCTCTGAGAACTTCTTTGAATTAAATTGTCACAGAAAAATATTTTGTTAATTTTTACTTAATTAATTTGTTCATGGGTGTATAATCTAAACATACTTTAAAATCAGATTGAATATCTATTAAAGGAAAAAGTATCCATGACAAAAATAAAAATGCAAGAAGATGAAGAACAAGTTTTAACAGACTTTTACTGATAAGATAAAAATAAATATAAAGAGCATATTGATTGGAAAGGTAGAACTTATAAGTGCTGTTCTTCCAATCCAAATACATTTTGAAACATTGACATTTTGAAAGATATGGCAATTTTGTTGCATGTTTAATTGAAATAAATGTATTTAAGAAACAACCCAGTCATAATAATGCCTTTTGATATACAATATTTAGTACTTATCAAAACTTTTGAAAATTTTCCTTAAAATAATTAAGATATAACTTTATAAAACTGTCTCTGAATTGCATTATTTTTAACAGTAGATTTACTTGGTATGTACAAGCTAAGCTTTAAAAATGTAAGACTTATTTTGTTAATTTTAACATATGTGAAGGGGGAAGATTTCTTAAGTACAAATCTTTTTTGGGGACATAGTATATGCCTCATTAGGAGAAGGGGCAAGTAGGAGAAATCATAAGGTTGATAATAGCAGAGAAAGGGGAGGATGGTTTAAGGAGAATGAAATGAGTGACAAAATGGGATGAAGGAGGGATCCATAAATACACAATACCCATGTAAGGAGCTTAATTACTTTTTTGACTACGTTATCTGATTCAATAATTTTTAATATTCATGGTTATATTTGTGTACTCTCGGTAGAAAATTTGTAGTTTATCAAAAAGATTGAAAAAAATTAATTAATGTAATTTAAGCATTTCTGACCCAAAAGAAAAATATGCATTTTTATATCCTTATTAAAAATGGTAGACACTGGGCTGGGGTTTTTGGCTTGGTGGTACATGCTTGCCTGGCACACATGAGGCACTAGGTTTGATCCTCAGCACTACATAAAAATAATATAAAGATATTGTGTCCACCTATGATTAAAAAAAAATGTTTAAAAAATGATAGACACTACCTCTGTTTTTCTTAGAAAAAAGTGTTAGGAAAAAAAAGTTTCTCCCTAAGAGCCTATATAAGTATTGTGATTTTGCACTTGCATGGTTAGAAAATTCCAAATAGATTAATTGCAGTTAGAGTTCAAATAGATCAAAATTTGATATTATAAACAATTCTAACTTAAAATGTATATGCTATTACATTAATAAGAGACCGATAACCAGGCATGGTGCATGTGCTTATAATCTCAGCTACTTGGGAAGCTGAGTTGGGAGGAAAACAAGTCAGCCTGGATGTTATGGTTTGTATATGAGGATTCCCCTGAAAACTCATGATTATGAGAATTGCCACCTAACTGGCAGATTAATTCATTTTATAGATTGATAATTTGAAAAGACTACTATACTGAGAAAGAACTTTAGGTAAGTAGGGTGTGGCTAGAGGAAGTAAATTACTAGGGGTGTGACTTTAGGTTTATATTTTGTCTCTGGCACTGTTCTTTATCTCTTTCTCCTAGTTTCCTGGCCATCATGAGCAGAGCAGTTTTCCTTCCTGATTCCTTTCTGCCAGGATATTTTGCCTCACCTCATATCCAGAGCAATGGGGTTGATGAGACCACTGAAGCTGTGAGCCCCAAACTAACTGTTCCTTCTTTAAATTGTTTTGTCAGTTATTCTGGTCACAGTAACAAAAAAGCAGACTAACAAAGAAATTAGTATTGTGACTAAACTAATCAGGTAGTTCAGAAGCCTTTTGAATGGATTTGCTAGAGGAGTTTGGAAAAGTGAGGAGATGTAGGCTGGAGAAAATTTAGAATGTTGCAACAAAGCTTAACAATCAATTCTGGTGGGAGCTCAGAAGAGAAGAATAACAATAAAAATGTGGACAATAAAGACTGTGCTTGTGGGATTTCAGAGGAGAATAAGGGTTCTATCGGGAAATGGATTAGAGGCCATTCATATATTTTGGCAAATAATTTATCTAAATTTTTTCCATGTTTCAAGAGACTTTCTGTGAGGCTGAATCTAAAGAATGTGATGGTCTAATCTGATAAAAAACATTTAAAGGCAGCACAGTATTCACGAAGTACCAAAGGTTTTGCTTGCTGTTTCTGTCAAGTTTATGGTGAAAATTAGGAGCTTGAAGTAAGTGGAAGGATTTTAATTTTTTTCAGTTGGCCAGAAAATGTGTATGTAAATTTGTTGCCAAAAAAGATGTAGCTGTTGAAGATATTACCACCCCTAAAGATAAGCTAAATTCCTTGTACAGGAACAATAAGAAAATTGTGTTGAGGTCATTTCAGAAATCAACAAGACTACACACATCATAGGATCAAGAGTGTAAAAGTGAAAACTTGTTTACAAAAACTTGGGCCTACTCCTCTTGCACAAGAGGTCTAGGAAGTTTTTTCTTCAGGATGTATTTCACCATGCTAATAAGTTCAGACACTCAGAAATCCCTGCAGCCATGGTTCAAGGGGTCCTGGTTAATGCTTGAGCTGGCATTAAACTTTCGCATCATCCAGATGTTGTTGGTTCTTCAGCAATATAGGATGCTGGAATGAAGTGTTCGTGGAGGATTTCAAAGGAAGGCCTAAGAGATCAGGTAACTGGATCCCCAATGATATAAGAGAAGGGCTACTAGCCCTTTGTATATCACATGCCACCACCATATGCTTAGATGACAAATGTGGAACTATAAGAATTGTTTGTCCAGCTGGGTCATGTTCTTGCTTTTGTCCCATTCCTTCTCTCTATGTTCCTATTCTTATTTTCATTCCTACTTTGTAATGAAAATATTTGCAGTATCATTATATACTGGATGTTTGTAACTCACTTTTGATTTTTATATGGACTCACAACCAAGATTTTGACTTGAGACTTAGAGGAGACTCAGGACCTGGACTTTTGGAGATGAACTAAGTGCATTTTGCATTGAGATGGTCATAGGATGTTGGGGACCAAGGAAAGAATGTTATGGTTTGGATATGCAATGTTCCCTGAAAGCTCATGGTTATTGAGAGCTGTCACCTAACCAGTAGATTAATCCATTTTCCCAAAATATAATTTGAGAGCTACTGTACTGAATGATAACTGTAGGCAGGTAGGGTGTGGCTAGAGGAAATAGGTTACTAGGGATATGACTATTTATATTTTGTCCCTGGCATATCTCTCTCTCCCTCTCCTCCACCTCCCCTGCCCTCTCCTTCCTAGTCAACATGAGTGGAGAAACTTTCTGACCCCATCCTCTGCTATCATAATGTTCTACTTTATGCCCAGAGCAATGGAGTCAGCCAATCATGGAATGAGACCTCTGAAATGTGAGCCCAAAATAAAGTTATCTCTTCTAAATTGTTCTGGTCAGGTACTTTGGTCTCACTGATGAAAAGTGAACTAACACAATGGACAATTCAGAGAAATTCCAACTAAAAATGAAACAAAAAGTTCTAGTCAGATAGCTCCGTGGTGAAGTGCTTGTCTAGAATGTGCAAGGCCCTGGATTCACTCTTCAGCACTGACTCCTCAAAAAAGAAAAAAAAATAGATAACTATAGTTATCTTCCTCATATTAATAAATATAATTGCAACTGGAGAATGATTCCTTAATTATTGATGATGATTGTAAATATTGAAATCTGTGATTCAACATTTAATAGCATAATGTGACCCAATAAATTTTTAAGTTTTTCAATTAATTTTAAAAACATGAGGTTTATTTTAAAAATTAGTAAAATGTTTAATTTAAAATTTGATTATATCAATTTTATTGACATAGGCTTTCATTAATATTGAATATAGAATATTAGATTTATTTTATACAAGTAATAAGTATATTCATATAGAGTATCAAATACATTGTATGTTAAATTATCTCAATAAGATTCATTTTATTAAATTTAACTTTCTCTTCTTCCTCACTGGAATGAGGAAACATGATTTCCTCAGTGAAGTAATATTCAGAACTACCAAATTTGGGCTAGTTAAAGTCAGAGAACCTGAAATGTTAAGATCAAATATTTAACATTATTTCCATGAATGTTAAGTCTTTGAAATATATGCCTAAAGATAAACTTAGCACACAATGAAGTAATTTTCCATAAAGATCCTACAGATTTCATCACATAAATGCAAATGAAAATATATGAAATATATGGGTTAAGAAAAATAAAATGTATCAATCTTGGAAAGTATCATGATTAGGCTATGGAATAAATGACCAGTTTTAAAAAAATGTAAGAAAAGTCCTGTTTGCTCATGAAAGTAAAAGATATTAAGGGGATTAATTTAGATGAGAATAGGTAAAACAATATAAGATAATTATTTTTCTTAGTAATATAACATTTTGAACTCTCTGGGCAACTGAAAAATAAAAGTGACAAAAAGATAAAAGCAGCTAACAGTATTTGCATTGAACACAGGCTGTAGAGAGAGGAGTGACAGAAACTCCATGGAGACAAACTGCATTTTAAGATGCCTACTATTGAGCTTCTAGCTTCTAATTGCGGCTTATACACTGCAGAGCTCTTAGCTGTTATCCTTTTTCTCAATTATTTGGTAACATTGGGATCAACACACTTGTTTTATATTTTGAAAATTTAGATGTTGAGGTCACACCTGTTGCTATCCATGTGTTTGTGAAATGTAACACGAACAGAAGGCAAGAACAGGGATGGAGAGTTTAGCAAAGTAAAATGCTGAAGCTGAGGATGATGAGGAAAAGCTTAGGAAACACAGCCATTGCCACTCCCAACCATCTCCAAAGGAATGATGGCATATACTTCTTCTCTCTATATTTGAAGGCTCAGTTACCCTAACAGGCTGTTAAAGGAGAGGCCTGCAGCAATACAATTATGTAATTAATGCTCAAAAGAACAGCAATCTTGATTATGACTATACACAATCGTCTCTCCAATTTCATGGGTGCTGTAACCATGGATTCAACCAGGCACAGATTAAAAGTGTAGGGGAAAACTGTGCTGAAGATTTACAGACATTTTTTCCTGTCATTAAATGCCAAACAATACAGAATAATCACTATTTACAAATAATTTACTTTTAATTAGACATTATAAGTAATATAGGGATAATTTAAAGTATACAAGAGGATATGTGTAAGTTATATGGAAATACTGTGCCATTTTACACAAAGGACTTGAACATCCATAGACTTGGTATCCACAGGAGGTCCTATAACTAATCATTCAAGAATATTGAGGGATGACAAGATAAGTAGTCGATTACACCATATTAGTGAGTGATACTATTGCATTTCTTTTTTTTTTATTAGTTACACATGACAGTACAATGATCTTGACAGTTCATACATTTGATACTATTGCATTTCTATATCCAAGAATAATAACTTTTATCTTTGCTGAGGTTTAATCATTATCTATGACTGCTAGCTGCAACTCTTGCTATGCATAGGTAGAGAATTATGGAGAACTATTTTTCTGAAATTATGCTTTCATAAAAAGCATAAAAACAATTAAACTTGAAAACAATTTTATGTATTCATATCCCAGCAAAATTTCACAGGGTACTCTCAAATATCAATAGTTCATTAAAAAAGACTTTATCAAATACTTTTATTTGAAATGTTCATTCATCTGTCTGCTTGTACTCACTCTTACACAATTATCTATACTTCATACTGTGAAAAAAGTTTCCAAACCTTTTAGTTTACTATTCCCATAAGTAAGCAATTGATTCTCACTTGCATATAAAAAATTCAGATAACACTTGTTTTGACATTTGGTTTGAAATAAAAGCATTTCATAAGATTGACCAAATTTGCATAGTATAAGAACAGATGAATTCTAAATCAGCAAAATATAATTTATTATTGATATTCATATATACTTCCAAGTAATACCAAAAATGGTTAAGATTAGTTTTTGATGTTTCAAATGAATATTACTACTTGTTTCATATTCACAAAGTAACAATTAATGAAAAAAAACTTGAATAATATTATTTATCAATGTTAGGACCACCTTAAGCATTGAACATAATCTGTGTTCAAAAATATGATACTACCATATATATTGCATAAATATAATGAAAAGATTCTTAAGAGTTTTTATGGGACACAAATGTTATTAACTATCAACTTCTTTATAAAAATAATACTAGAGTTTGTGTGCAATTCTGTGGTGGATTATAGCAGTAATATACAATTGGAGCATAAATTTGTTACCATTAGGTGGGATTAACCAATTTTTTTCCACAATGTTTACTAATTCCTCAACTCTGGTTCAACTCCAATTTAGGTAATTGTACTATATTCTTGCTTATATATTTTATTTTAGAATTTTATTTTAATCAACTAATTTTAGAGCTTGCCTAATGGTGTTTTTTTCCTACTCTCTCTCTCTTAGTCAATTAAAGATTTGCTTTATTCGGCAGCATAGACACCATTAGCAAAGATACGGAGTTACAGGAGTTACAATTTGTTGTAGATTACAGTTTGTTGTCTCAGTCCAGGTAAAGCAGTGTCTCAATAGATTAACTCACAGTCACATGTAAATGCCTGCAGTCTGGCTGGGCACAAAATAACCGAGCCGCCACACAGCCTTGTAGATTCAAACAGCAACACTTTATTCCCGAACTCTCACCGACACTCTACACACACTTCCTGGAAACACACTGCCTCTACCGGGCTCCGCGCACCTAGAACTCAACAAAGGAGTGGGTGCCTGAGGCAGCAGGATACGCCTTAATCCCAGCAGGATCCGCCCTAAACCTGGAGCCACCCTAATCCCTGAGCAGGGTCACCTTTCAACCCAAAATGCCATGCATCTTTCCTACTTTGCAATGGCTCTCAGCAGCTAGTGTTTGCACTGAACTACATCATATGTTTTTATGTTTCCTTGAGAGTGGGAGATGTGGTATGCTATGAAATTGTTGCTTGAACACAAGCAAAGACATGGGCCTAGACACACACACACACACACACACAATGCATATACACATTTATACATCTTTATAATACAAATATTCACCAAACAGAACATAAAATTTAGGAATAAATCTTTTTTTATAATTATCAATTCAAGGGTAATGTTTTATTTACACCCTAGGAATAAGTCTTTTTAAAAGCTGGATCTCATTTGTTTCTTGAGTGTCAAAATTTCCAATAATGGAACTTTGGCTTGAACTTTCAAGCACTATTCTCCAAAATAAAGTATCTCTTTGCTTTCAGAAAAGAATTTAAGTTCCAGAAATAAGTAAATAAATAAAAATGATAGCCCTTTCTTTCATTTAAAGTACTCAAATACATTTAAATGTGAATAGTTCAATTCTCAGCTAGAGCAACTCATTGCTAACAATTATCCTTTATAGCTCTTGAAACTTTATTCCCTGCACCCTGCCTCTTAGCAATTTAATTCCATCCATCCCTGGAGATCTCCCCTTTGACACTGTTAATCCCTGGAGTTGTTATCTTTGTCTCCTCTTTTTTAAAACTTGAAAGACTAGTGCTCTACTTTCTCACTATCTGCTTACTCTTAGATCTCTTTCAATCTCCTTCATGCTTCCACAATCTTTCAGAAATGACTTCCTTGCTGGTGACCAGTAACCTCCTTAAGACTACTTCAAATGGCTCCATAATTCTCTGTTACTTTAACATCTAGGATTAAATTTCAGTCCTAGCTTTTACTAGTTGTATGACCTTTGTCAACCTGTTAAAATTTTATGAATCTCAGATTTTCACTTCTCAGATTGACTGTAAAGAGAAAATTCTAAAACATATCTGAAAGCACCAAAATATTCCTTTCAGATTCTGCTTATCCTGTCTTCATTTTCTTTTTATGTCTTTTGACTCTGGTTTCCTTCTTGAAAATCTCTGCTCCTTGGCTCCTATGGCATTAACCTCTTCTACTCCTCTGTCCTTCTTTCGAAGATCCAGCCCCATTTTCCCAGCTACAAAGTGAAGTGGTTTCAGATTAAGTAACAGGATACAACTTAGCCCTCTCTTCTCCTTAGTCTCTCTCCCATTAACTAATTCCATGCTTATGAAAATCCAGGCTTGCACTGAGTTCTATTTGACTCAAGTAAACACTTATATTTATTGCTATTAAGAAATGTATTATTTTTTTTTCCTCAGTACATCCATACAGGCCCTCTTTATCTCACTAAATTTAGCCCCTTTGTGCCATGATGCTAGACATAACAATGACAAAGCAAATCATTACTAAATATCATGGGATATCAAACTAATTGTTATTCCCAAACCTTAACATCAAATCAATTCTACATTAAAGAAAATCTCTGGTTAGAACACTTCCCATGTTGCAATCTTCCATTGGCCTTAATTACCTGCTTTGCACTTGTCCTGGTCCATTCAAGCTGCTGTTATGAGAGTACCATAGTATAATTCTCTCCCATATAAATAAGGGTGAAAGTTACATGATTAGAATTATTTGTAGTCCAGTGTTCTATGTATCTGATTGTAGTTTATGATACAAATTATCATTCCTTTCTTTCTTTATAAATTTTATTTTATAGTGATGGGAACTAAACCTAGGGCCTTATGCATGCCAAACAAGTGCTTTATCACTGAGCTATTTCCCCAGCTTTTATTTATTTTGTTTTTGAGATAGGGTCTTTGTAAATTGTCTGGAATAGCCTTCAACTTGCAGTCCTTCTTCCTTAGCCTCCTAAGTAGCTGGGATTATAGGAGTGCACCACTATAAAGTCTAGTCCATCCTTCTTGACATGTTTCCTTCACTTACCTTCTGAGGCTTCACGCTCTCTTATTTTTCCATCTATCTCACTTATTGTCACTTTGTGTATTCATTTGCTGAGTCCTGTCCAATTTCTATATCTCAATATTTTGCAGTGACATAGAGCTTAAGATGTTATCTAGTCCCATAGGTTTATGGACAATTTATAGGAGCTCTAACAACTCTCAAGTTTATCTCTAACTTGAATTTCTTTCCTTTCTTCTAAACATGAGTGTTACCCTGTCTCCATTTCTTTTCCATCTGCTTGTTTAATAGTCTTTCAAACTTAATATTCAGGAATTAATATGTCTCCCACACCCCATCATAACCCAAACACACTTTCCCTCATATTCTTTCCTTAGATATAAATTAAAATAATTTTCTCCATTATTTGAGGTCATTAGCCTTACAGTCATTATTCTTTCATTTGCTTATTCATCATAAAAATTGTTGATTGAGTTTGAGGGAGTAAAGATGGAAAATGGAGGAACTGTGGTATGAAAAAGAGAAAAAAAAATGTTGAGCACTTACAACATGTTACACAATATTCTGTGCAACCATTCAATGGTGTAAAAAGAAGACTAACCTCAATGGTGACAGTTTAGAAGTTCACAGATCACACAATACTAATAAGAAGATAATATAATATTTCAAAATGAGTCAAGTTCTGGAAAAAAAATGGAGTATATGAGGTATATTGGGAAGAGGAAAGAAAGTGGTCATGTAAAGTGAGAAGGTTAAGTTAAGGTTCCCAGAGAAGGTAAGAGCTTCTTAAACACTGGAGTTGTGGCAGATCACTTGACAGTCAAGATAGCTGGGAAAAGAGTGTACAAAAAAAGAAACTAAGAGAAGGTACCTAAGGAGGTAATATGCTTGGTATCTTTGAGAAACAGCTAAAAATAAACAAACAAAATGTGTCCGGAACAGAAAATCAATTTGTCAATAAAAGAAAAATAAGGTCAACTGAACTACTGTTCTTGAAAGGTATTTTAGGTCACTGATTAACTATTTGACATTATACCTCTTAAACTTTTAAAGAATTACTCTAGCAACTTTGCCAAAAATAACAATGGAAAAAGGATATTGGAAAATTCCTATAGAAACAAGGAAATCCATTAAAAGATTGTTTCATTAACCATGGTGATCAATGGTAGTGGTCTGACCAGGTAATCATAGCACAAGATGTAAGAAGTTGTTAGATTTGGGGTATATATTTCTCTCATATTTCATAAACAATTCTTAAAGCTCACTTATTAACCCTCCATTAAGTGGGTATAATATTTACATGTGTAGCTTTATTCACCCCCACTATTAACCTATGCCTAAACTAATACAATAGCCTACTGTTTGGTTTCACTTCTTTCTATTTGGATCCATATCTTGCCTCAGTCACCATATGACAATAGTGATTCATGAACATGTAGGCCAAGTCATGTCTTACTTCTGCTCAAATTACTCATCAGAGTATTCCATTTTACTTATTTACTTTTGGTGCAAGGGATTGAACTCAGGGCCTTATGCATATGCTCTCCCACTGAGTATATCTCTAGCACTCCATTACACACCAGACAAATGCTCTACTAGTGAGGACACCCTCAGCCCTCCCACACTCCATTATAAAGAAAGTAAAAGCCAAAGTCCATAAAATGGCCAAAAGAGACACACATGCTGTGACTCATCATTAACATGCTTATCTGTTTTCCTGCTACTCGCCCAAGTGTAATTTCTACTCTAGTCTCCTCTACCCCATTGAAGGGTATGTATTATTCCTGTTTTATCTATCTTGATATGTTTCCACACATGCTTGCCTAGTAGAATCCATCTTTTATTTTCTTTTGTTCATTGATCAAATGTTGCTTTAACAGAACATATTTTCCTGGGCATTGAAAGGAAATGAAAGAAGGAAGGTAGGAAGGTAGGAAGAAAGGAAAAAAGGAAGAAAAGAAGGAAGATGACTAAAAGGCATATCTCTTCATCAAAGAATTTGAACTCATTTTGTACTGTCATGAGAAATGCAAGATATAGTGGGTGAAATATTTTCCAGATATTAATATATTTGTGTATCATGCTGTATTTGTAAACAATTGAGTGTTGGGGTTGGGTACTATATAATCTTTAATAGCTTATGTCCTTTGAATTAACATCCAGTGTTTTTTCTCTGTAAACAAAACATCATGAGAATAATATAACAATATAAATTATATGTAATGAAAGATAAATTATATTAAAATGAATACACATGTATAATTTTATTTATTGCTACAAATAGAAATAAACTTTTATCTACTCTGGGTTTTTTGCTTTTTTAATTTAATCTTTGTAGTTATACATGACACTAGAGTATATTTTGACATATGCATACAAACATGGAGTACATCTTATTCTAATTAGGATCCCAGTCTTGTGGTTGTACATGATGTGGCGATTCACTATGATGTATTTATATATGTACATTGGATTACACTGTGGTTTCATTATTTTAATGTAATATTATGTTCATTAAAAGATTAATAAAATATTTTCACACATATACTGCAGGATCATTAATAATACATATGATCCTTATTTAATAATTTGAAAATACAAAAAAATAAAAGTATGGCAAATATTCAAACAGGTTCAGAATCTTAATTTGACAAAATTCTAAAGCACATAGTAATTTCTGTTTTCTCTATAACTCACAGATGGAGGTGAGATTTCATTTATTCTAGCTTTCAATGGCATAAATTCCTTGAGGCTTTCTTTATTATAGTCCCATAATTCTTCTTTAGAAAAAGACAGAGTCTGCATTACTTCTTTTATAAAGATCATCATAGAATCAATAAGTAACATTCTAAATTCATTCTTCGCATCAGCAGGCTCCCTTTCTGTTCTCTTATCCTGACAGCCCTTGCTGTACAACACCATCTGAGGTTGTCACTAAACCTTTAGCATCAGGTTCCCTAGCAACACAAGTCCTATTTCTTTCTCCCACTGTCTATATCTGAATTAAAAAAAAAAAATCAATTTGAAATAATCTCTGAAAACACAAGAAAACATTCTGACTGATACATATAAAGTAAGCAATGAAAATGGTGAGTTACAAATGAAATTGGAAAGAATTATATTACAGAGAAGTATTTTGCTTATGGACTTATAGCAAGCTCCAGATGGTGGCTTGCTGCCTTCATCTCCAGATTAGCTAAATAAAGGACAGACCTTCTGTCAGTCTGATCAGGGCTTTAATGAGTTTACCTTTATACTGCAACAGGTTAGGGCTTACAGGGCTACGTTTCAAAAGCCACACATAAAAGATGATTTATTGGATTAGGATTCTAGGAAACAAAATGATACATGCCAGGCATGTCCAGACATTAACAGTAATCAGAAGCCTCAGAGTTGCAAGCTTCCTTGGCTAATGGTTGACAATCAGGGGTAAGTTACATTTGATTCCACTTAGAATGCACTTTTCTGTTAAAAGATCATAATACCTGGCTGAATACAACAGAGAAGAACTCTAATAATCATTATAATATGATTTTTCTTTAACCAAATGTTTTAACCTGATCTTTACAAAATCTTTTCACAAAATTTTCAATATCAAATTGTTAAGGATATTTTTTTGAATCAAGAAAAAATAAATGTTTTCTGTTCTTTTGAATCTGCAAACAAGATGATTTTTACCTGCTCTGAACAATAGGATCTGAGGGGATTGCTAGATAATCTTTATATAATCATGAAGTATTCACAAATGCCTGACATTATTAGTTTTTCTCAAATTGTTCACCAACTAGATTGTAGCATGAAATATCAATAGCAAAAGAAATTGTATAGTTTTCACATTTATTTAAAACTTTTGGTCATAAATCTGGGAACCCCTGTACCAGTGCTTTGTAGGTGCATTTTGTTCTCATTTGAGTGCTCACCAGTTTCTTCCTCTCAATAACACTCTGAAGATAGCATTTCCATTTTATGTAACTTTAAGTGTTCCTATACCTCACCATTATTTTTAAGAACTTTATTTTCATGATGCAATTTTAAAAATAAAATATAAAATCACAGCAAACACTTTTAAAATACTCTACCATTTTTATTATTTAGGTGATTCTGTTTCTCAAAAGGATTAATCAGTATTGTTTACTTTGTTGAGATTAATTAACTTAAACATTTTTGGTTAATTAAATATTTCCATAATCATGTATTGTAAATGTTCTATAATTATTTACTAGGCAATATGAAAATGGTAGACTATCAATCTTTTTTATTTATTTTTGATCAACAAATAAAGATCATGCATTTATCATGTATAACATATTCTGAAATATATCTACATTGTAGAATGATTAAATGAAGCTAACTTACATATGTATTACTTCACATATTCATCATATTTTGTAATGAAAACATAAAATCTACTCTCAGCAACTATGAAGAATATATTTGACATAACTTTTTATTTATTTATTTTTTAGTTTTAGTTTTTTTTTTTAATTTTCTTTATTTTTATGTGGTGCCGAGGATCGAACCCAGGGCCTCACACATGCTAGCTGAGCCTTCTACCTCTGCGCCACAACTCCAGCTCCTGACATAACATTTTAATTAGTACATTATGCATAGCAGTGGTAGGTTCATGTTGCATATTCATAAATGCATTAAACAGTATATATGCACATACATGTGTGTATATATATTTATATACACATACATGCACATATAAATGCATATATATATATATATATATATATATATATATATATATATATGTACCTTTTGTTTTTCCATTTCAATTCCCATTACTTCCTCTTTCTCTTTTCATCTTCCCCAATCCCCATCTTCTTTTGGACTTCCTTTCTGTATTTATTTTAATTGATGCATTATATATATACATACATATACATATATATGTATATATATTAATATATATATATTATATTTATATATATTAATATATATTATATTTATATATATGATATATATATGATATATATATGATGCATTATATATATGTGATGCATTATATATCTATATATATCTATATATATATAGATAGATATATATATATATATAAAATACATTGGGATATATTGATACATGTACATAGCATAATTTTGTCAAATTCATTCTCTGTTCTTACCCTCTCCTTCTCCTTTGTTTTTCTGCTTCTGTTCTACTTATTTCCCTTCTATTTTCACAAGAATCTCCCTTTTTTGGAATTTATTTTTTCTCTCTAGCTTCTACATTTGAGAGAAAATATTTGATGATTGAATTTCTGGCTTATTTCACTTGCATGATTTTCTGAGATCTTAGTATGCAGCCCAGACTGATCTAAGACTCTGGTGTTCACGTGGCCCTGTTTCATCCTTCTGAGTAGCTATTGGCATGTATCACCACACGAGGCTAGAAATCAGTACATTATTATTAATCATAGTCATGATAGTATACAATAGATATTTTATTCTATATCTTATATTAAAATTTAATCTTATTTTATAAATTAATCAAACCACAGTGTCACATTTTTTATGGGTACCAATATAAGTACGTATCTTTCTATCATTCTGCCTAAAAAGAATTAAATGTTGAATCTCTGTTAATGAATATTGATGCATGATATTAGTTTTCTGATATGCTGTATTGATATTACAATCTCAATAGATATTTTAATAGAAAAAATAACCCTATGGACATTTTTTATTTGACTTTATATTTAGGTAATGACAACTTTGACTTAGTTTAACAGATTGAAAATATATTATTCCCAGATAATGTGTTTATATGTCCAATAAAAATTGATTTTTAATTCAGATTTAAAGAAATCATTAGTAAATCTTATTCGTTACCTTTACAATTTCAGTTGACCTAGAATGCTCTTTGTAAATAAGAGATATTTAGAAAAAAAATTCATTATTTAGAAGTGAAAGAGGAAGTAATGTTAATATTCATTAAAATCAATTTTTGTTTTTAACAATAAAGTTAGCTCATAGTCGAAGAAATTAACCACATAGATATGAAGAAATTTTCATGTTGCAACCTTCAAAAATAAATAAATAAATGACAGAACAAATTACAGATTTTCTAAATCATGGTGAATCAGAGAATAAGTTTTGTGAGTACAGGGAAAACAACTCCCCTGTTTCTCACTGAATTCCCACAATTTAACACAAAATTTTGATTCAGAGGTATTCTCTGATATTAGGAGGTTTTCTCTGATATTAGGAGGTTGACTCATAGTGGGGTAGGGAGAGAGAGCATGGGACAATTAGATGAATTCTAGATAGGGAAGAGGGGTGAGAGGGAATGGGAGGGGGCAGGGGATTAGCAAGGACCATGGAATATGATGGACATCATTATACAAAGTACATGTAGGAAGACTTGAATCGGGTGTCATCATACTTTATATACAAACAGAGATATGAAAAACTGTGGTATATATGTATATTAAGAACTGTAATGCAAAAAAAAAACAAATTACATGTATAAAGGTATAAATTGGCTTGAACATACTTTATATACAGAGATAAGAAAAATTGTGCTCTATATGTGTAATAAGAATTGTAATGCATTTCACTGCTGTCCTGTATTTAAAAAAAATAAAATTAATAAAAGATTAAAAAATATGAAGTTAATTTATTAATCAAAGAATAACTGCATTGGGTAACTCAATCCCACTTTCCACTTCTATAACTGCCTTGAAAGAGTAATAAGTTACTCAGGTAATAAGAAAGAGACAAAAAATAGGTAAAGAAAATAAAACATACTTGTTGGAGATGTGACAACTATCCTGGAGCACATAAAACTACCTTCAGCTCTCCCAGGCATAAATTTTTGTCTCATGCTGCTCAAATGTTTTGACTTCTGCCAAGCTCTTGCCCTAAATGGCAGCAGCAAATGAGTTCATTGCTCCTCAGGGTGCCCCGAATTGTCAGAAGGCTAATGACTTAATAACCTTAATGTAAATCATGTATGAGTGCAGTGACCTATAGAAACTTTATTGGTGTCCATATAACCCTGGAAGAGGCAGTCTAGTCCAATATATGTCTTTTTGATTTCTGCCCCAACTGACGTAAGTAAATGCTGATTATCTGTCTATATAACATCTTCAAAGTCAAAAATAGCAAAACGTACCATCTCACAAAAACCATGTGCTCTTAAAGAAATTCTACTTTAAAAGATAGTAAAGCTAATGAATTCATGAATACCTGTCTTTAAAATAGTCTTCATCTTTGAATTACCTGTAAGAAATGTAAAACAGAAAATCGTCACAAACCATATTCTGAAATTTGCCACAAGAAAACTGAGAGTGTATCATTGTTTTGAAAGGCTCTGAAGTTCTCAGATTTGGTTTGATAGTGTAGTCCTGTGAGTATTAATTTCAGAGTCAGAATCATTTTAACCAAATTCATTTTCTAATGCACATTATTAAAATGGTTGTTACTAAACTAACAATGTTAACTCACATTCCTAAAGAAAGAGAAGGTGTCTATCCTTTGGTTGTTATGCTCTATTTTGTAACCAAGATACTGAAAAATAAAATACAATTGAATGTTAAATTTCAAATTTATGTCCACTTATTATCTTAAATAAAAACTAGAACCATGAGAATCTGGAGATGTGATTTCTCCATAAAATGCACACTTCCTTTGAACAAGAAAATATAAATGTGAATCATAATTATAACTAGGCTTGTTAGATTTAGGCTGAGTATGGGAAATATTATTAGTTTTGCAGAATAAATGAATACAGTCTCTGAAGTAAAAAAAAAAAAAAAAAAAACAACTACCCTTATTTTGTGATTCATTAGTTTTGCAACCTTGAAAAAATTAATTTTCATGAAATGGAGAAATTAGTACATATCTTATAGTCGAATTAAAGATTAAGTCAAATATTGTGAGTAATGTGCAAAGTACAATATCTGAATTAAAAACCCCACACATGTTCAGGATTATGAGTCATTAAGTGATTTGCATGCTTTGTTACACAGAGTTTCAGATACTTCCATGGGCACAGAGATGATATATGTTCAATACTAACCTATGCTAGTGGATGTTTTTGTGTTTGAAATTGTTCCTTGTTAGAATGTGCTAGGAAGCTGTGCTTAATATGGCTTCCATGGCTCTTCGTTTCACTTTCATTCTCAAGGACCCTATTTCAATTTACTCAGTCATTCCCCAGTCATGTTAATACTGCCTTTATCAGATTACAGTCAGACCTGACAGCCTTGGAAGGCATCTTTGAATTGACTTCATAACTCCATGCCAATCCATTACATGATGAATTTATACTTAACGCTCAGAAATAATTCATTTTCTCTCCTCAAGGTCTTGGGAAGAACCTAATTAAAGTTCCCAAATATCAATAATGTACTTTATTCTTGATAATGTCAGCTTCTCAGAATATTAGTTGAACAACCAAGAGCTTTATACCATTACTTCTTTAGCGAAAATTTATCCTCTACAGAATTGTAAATTAAATATGAATATAGATAACAATAGATAATTTTATATTTTAAATATTAATAGAGACTCAATTTTTACATGTAGAAATTGTGTACATATGGAACCAATGCACTTTACATATTCAAATTCTTGGGTGAAATATGTTGTTAATAAAAATATAGCACTAGTTCATTTACACAATTCTATATGTTGGTATGTAGTTACTTAAATGATTTATTAATGCTTTATGCATTTTAGGATATGTGTGGAACTTACCAACTAATAATTTTTTCAAAAATAAAGTCTCAAGTAATCTATTTCTCTAATATATATTTATGAATGCATCATAATATGTCTGTTTATCTGTCCTTGTGTAGTTGTATATGTATGAAGGGGAATCCAGATATGGTTGTAGACATATAGAGAGAGAGATTTCAAAAAATTGGTTCATAGGCTGGCAAGTCTGAAGTCTACAGGGCAGGCTACTGGAGGAAGAGGAAATGCTTCAGTCCCTTTGGGAAGATGGTCTAGAGGCAGAACTCCTTCCTTGTCAGGAGACTTCACTCTTTCTCTAAAGGCCTTATATTGATTGGATGATGCCCACCCCCATAATGAAAAGTAATGTGCTTTACTCAAAGTGTACTGGTTTATATATTAATAACATCTTAAAAATTATAAAAACCAACAACCTTCCCAGTAACATCTGCACTGGTGTTTGTCCAAAAAGTGAGAGTCACTGCCTAATTAAATAGACTTGTAAAATTAAGCATCATTATACAAGTATATACAAACACATGTATGTATTCATATATTGCCTTGTATATTTAAAAAGCTAATCTATCTCTTTTGTTATTAAGAGAATAATGAATCAATCATATCAAATCAGCATAAATCATATGTCAGCATGCTCAAATTAAAGATTTTTTTTCTTATTTAGAAATTGCAGTGCATTTTGAAACATTGAAATTTAATGTAAAACTAATTAGTTTCAGCAAATTCAAATAAAATGTAATAGGAAATAGAGAGATTTTTATTTTTTGGAGGAAAAAAGCAAAGGTTTAAAATATAGAAAAACTCCCTCCAAACCATGGCTCAAACAAATGATAGCTCAGGAGGACACAGTGGGGGAAAAACTGTTCCTAATCTTCTCGCTAGCCTATTGAGATGATGACTTCTTAAACACATGTCAGTCATTAGCCTTCAGGGCACAACATGTTGAGATTAGCTCGTTAAATCTGAATTTGCTCTCAGCTTGATGGTTAGATGTTCAATATTGCCTTTGTGGGTTTACACTGGAGTCAGAAAAATACATTTATGTATTAGAAAAAATGCAACTAAATACCTTATGAAATATTTCTAAAATGCAAAAAGAAGATATCACTAGATATATATGTGTTCTTCAACTCATTTATTTATTCAGCAAATAATTGGTAGCATCTGTTATGTTCCCTGTCCTACTCCACATCCTGAGACAATAGTGACAAATTAGAAAAGAAACACTCTTAAATTTGTTAAGCTTTTATTTCTGAAGAGGAGGCAGAAAAATCAATAAACAAATAAGGAAAAAAAATCAATAGCAAAAGCTATGCAGAGAATTCAAATATAGTAGAAACAGATTGCACATTGCCTGGATGGGCAGTTTAGATTGGGTAGTCAGGAAAAGCCTTAGTGAAGTGCTTAACCTGAGTTATTTAAATAAGAGCGAGATTGCCCACTCAAATAGCAGAGAGAAGAACACCCCAGGTAGATGTTACAAGCAAAGCAAAAGCTCTAAAGTAAGAGAGCAGTTAGCATATTCAAAGAGGAATGCTAGTGTAGCTGTAGGACAGCCTGCAAGAGTGAGTAGCAATGGAAGCATTTGAAGTAAAAGCAGGGGGTCACAGTCTAAGCTGATCAATGAGAGGAGATATGCAAAGGGAGATTTTCTTTGGGGGAGGTTTTCTTTTTATTTGTTTGCTCTTTGTAGAACTGGAGAGGACTATTATTAGTAAGCCTTATACATAATCACCTGGAAATTGTGAGGAAAAAGATTGCAGATAAATGGGCAAGAATGAAGAGGTGACAGTAGGGACATTGGAAAAGTACACTTTGTTTTTCATTTCTTTCATATTATTTTCTCACAACATCAATTTGGCTTCCTTTCTTCTTAATGTTTGGATATTTATCTATCTCCAATTTAGTTTGACATAAACAGTAAATTAAGTATTTATTTATTTTGCCTATTGCTTCACTGTCAATAATTGAGCAACAGAAGGCTAACTTTAAATGTTTTTATAGCCACAAAGAAATTTTCAAGACTGACTGAGAAAAAATAAATAAATTTTAAAAATCACAGGCAGGTATCTACTCCTGGATATGAACCCCAACAACTTCTTGTGAGGATCAATGCAAGGACAGTGCATATGGCAATAGGGAGTTGGATGCAACCTGAATATCCATCTCTAGAAGAATAGATAAATAAAATACAGTAAATCACACTACTAGATGCTCTGTAGCAATAAGAAGCAATAAACCAGGTATGTAACATGGATTGCTCCCCAAACAAGGCGGGATGTGAAAACTCGGACACGGACATGGGATTTACAAAACCCTTAATAAATTGAAAATAGACAAAAACCACATCATATTTTACAAGAATATGTCTATATTTAAGAACATATATCAAACACATTACAAATGGTTTCCTCTGAGAGGAAGGCAATAGGAAAGGGAATAGGAAGTAAGAGACAAAAAAGGAACATGAAAATAGCTGTTGTGCTGAGCAATGATGGTGATGTGTGAACTAAGGAGAGATGTAAGATGCAATCCAATTTCAGACATGACAAAGGTAGAAAGGTACAGCAGAGATCCAATGAATATGGTAAACACTGTAGCTCAACAGTTTGCAGTGGAACTTTAGGTAAAAATATGGAAGAAATAGAACAAGTCTGAGCATTTTGATCAGTACTACCATAAATAATAAAGGTATGTTTAGAAACAAAGTAATTGAAGTATGAAATAGAATATTCCAGTTTAAATTTAGGGTATTTTTTATTTTAATCCACTTAGTCCCTGAACCTTGTTGTTTTCCACTATCAGAAGCTTTTGCAGACTCTCTTCTAATGTCTGTCACTAAACACCCTCCTTCCTCTTCCTCATCATTGGGATAGCTTTTGTCCATGTCCTTATTGTCCCTCACCTGGATTATTGCCATATTTTCTAATCAGTCTCATAGGTTCTAGATTGTCAGCAGCTAGAATGCTGTATAACTTTTCCAAAAAAATTAAAGTTCATTATTTAAAACCCTTTCTTAAGTTCTTTTAAAATGTTTATAGTATCATAAGAGTAAAATCCAAAATCAGCTTGGATCTTCATTATCTGATCTTTTTATTATTATTTCTTTTCCTACTTACTTTTTCATAGTCATTTCCTCCAGTCATTTCAGCTTTCTTTTGCTTCTTGAGATTTCACTGACAAAGATGATGTCTACACTTTGGAAACTGATGAGTGCTTAGAATGAACAGACAACCCTCTGCAACTTGTTTAACAGCTACTCGACATGGTCATATTAGACATTCTTTTTCTATGAAAACAGGTGACTTAACACTGCTTATATCTGCTTGCCCATTTGTTTTCCCAAATATGAGCTCCTTCAAAGCAAAGAAAAATTATTTTTTTCTTCAAATGATCAGTGCTTAGTATGGTACATATTATAGAGTTAAATTTGATAAACATTCATTCAGTAAGGAAGATTCATATATATTTTTAATTAAAAATGAAATAAGCTTTTAGAATTGAAAAATAACTTATATGGTATCAATTTACAACTTTTATTTTTTTTGGGGGGGGTTACTAGAGATTGAACTCAGGAGCACTCAACTACTGAGCCACATCCCAGACTTATTTTGTATTTTATTTAGAGACAGGGTCTCACTGAGTTGCTTAGCACCTCGCTTTTGCTGAGGCTGGCTTTGAACTTGCAATCCTTCTGCCTCAGCCTCCAGAGATGCTGGGATTACAGGTGTGTACCACTATTATGCGTAGCAATATACAATTTTTGAAAGTTCAGCAAAGGTACAAATTACTAGAAAAATAAAATGATGTTCAACTTCAACATCCTAAAAAGGACAAATAAGCATCCAAAATACAATGTTATTCCACATTATACAGCAATAAACTTAGGCATGGTGTTAAATGAATAAATATGAAAATGGAATATAAGAAGCTAAAACTTAGTTTAAATAATAAATAAAATAAAATGCCATTGGGCCATTGTCCACTGGCAAAAATAAAATGCCATCGTTAATGTTGACAAAAAGAAAAGAAAAAATTGGAAAAGTTATATATAGTTTTTTTTTTTTTCTTGTTGTGCTGAGATTTGAACCCAGGGCTTCTCAAATGCTAGACAATGTTCTACCATTGAGCTATATTCCCAGTCCAAAAGTAATATTTAATTAGGAAATAAATTCAATCTATGAGTAGTATATAAAACCTATGATGTGTCAAAGGCTAGAATGCTGGTAATTTTATTTTGCCTTCCTAACTAGGTTAAGAAATGAACATTATGTTTGCATATCAGTTTAGAATATTACATGTAAGGGTAAACTGCTCTGAATACTATCAAGAATTACTATTAGTGGTACTAATGCCAAAAGAATCATGTTTAATATTTTCTCTGAATGATTTTAGGGAAAAAAATCAAATTCTATAAGTAAGTAGCAAAAACTGCACTGATCCAAAATGTCATGGAATATTTTTGCAAGGAAATGTGTATGAGGGATCAATTGGATAACCTATTTAGACACCTGTAGCATGGTAAATGTTTTGGCAGTTCAGGGGAATCCGTATTGGTGTTAAAATTCACAGAACAAACAGTATTGTCTACCACAGAAATTGTTAGGAAACACTCAAAGGAAGATGTGAGACAGCATTGTGTGTCTTAAGCTGGGTCAGATGAAAGACAAATGGCAAATGTGTTCTTAATTCTTTCTGACATATGAAAAGTAAGTGTGGATAGTTCCCATTGTTCTGTCTCCTGTGCCATTGCAATTAGGTAAAAAAGTCATATGTTGTTGATACAGAATTTGAATCTTATTTGTTTTTATTCATTCTTAAAATGTATGTTCATTAAATAGGACTCCCAAATATTTTGAGTTAGCTACAAATCCTTTCATTAGAAAATGTTAGATATATGTACTGCATTATGACAAATACTTCTTTAAATCTCCATGCTACTAATATTCAGAGATTTTTGCTTGTCACTTAAGCACCTCAGGAAACGACCCGGAGCGCCCCAGGAGCACCGAAGCAGAGGCGCACCGTCGCGCCGAAGCAGCACGGCGGCAGCCCTCCCGGGCGCGGGGAGGGCCACACACACGGCCCTTGGCCGCCCAGAGCGGGCGGCGAGCGAGAAGCACCCGCTACGTCAAAGGACCCCGGGAGCGAGGTCGAGGCCGGATTCCGCACCCCCGCCCTGCTTGTCACTTAAGCGATAGAAGATCTTACACATTTGAATGCAATTCACCTATCTTTATACAGAAAACAAATGTTTGTATCAGTGGTTAGAAATGCAAACATTCTTTATGTATAGGGATACTCCTTTGACAGAAAAAAAATAGGATTTATTCTGATGTTATTAAAAATATTAGTCTTTCTGCCAGATAATGATCAACACCTCACCTCTCCCCCTTCTCCCAATACAATCACATATTACATTTTTGTGTTTGTATAGGAAGCTCATATGATGAACAGTCTATTTTTTTTTTTTTTTTTTTTTTTTGCCATGGTAGGGTTTGAACCCAGGGCTTAGCACATGGCACATATTAGACAAGAGCTCCACCACAGGGCTATATTCCCAGCCCTGGACAAGTATTATCAGATTTTCATAAAATATATGTCATATGTTACTTTTCTCTTTTATACTAATTGTGATTGTACAGTATCTGTGAATTGTTACAAATAAATATTTTTATTTGTACATTCTGAAAATGTCTTTTTTTCGCCTTTTATAAACTTTAGCTAGCTGTACAATTTATTAGTCCTTGAGCATGCTGACAGGTTGTGACTAAGATAGATGAAATGACACTATGATTTCATATCTTTATTGATACATGCTTGTTCCTGGTTCCATAGCTTAATTTTCTTACTTCATAAACCAGGATCTTTCTCTGTTTAAATTAGCTGTTTCTAAATTCTAAATGCCTAAAATCCAATCATCTGATGAGAATTCATAAAGAAAAAACATACTGTTGTTTCCTTTTATTTTTAAATTTGATTTAAAAGAATGCTTATGTCAAACAGAAATAAAAAGCAGAGCTATAGTGTTTTCTCCGTGGGTTTGCAAACATTTAGTTATTTTGTTTACAATGAGTCTCGTAAGATTAGCAAATCAAATTGACAGATGATCAATGTCAGATCTGTTGAGAAACTGCTTGTGCAAACAGAATACCAGATTAGACCTCAATCGGTCACTTAAGCCCCAGTGCTCATGTGTACATTGTAAAGCATGCCCACACTAAAAACTTACTGTAAAAGTCACCTTGTGTGAAAATGCTCTTACCATGAATTTCACATTAGCTAGTGGAAGGTACTTTTAAAGATGTCTAAAGTATATGATGAAGCACCTTTTCACAATGACAAATGTGCTCTGAACACTGATTTTTTTCATTTTAATAATTAGAGATTGTTAATCATAATAATTATAAGACTAAAAGACTGAAGATACTTTTCGGCCAACCAAATTAACTGATTAATTTTTTTAGGTAGAGTACCTTTTCATGCCTTTGTTATATTAATATACACAGTGTCAAGCTCACCAACTTCAATTTAATTTACATTAAAAATAAAGATTTACTCTATTTACTTAATTTTAACTTTAGAAAGGGAAATAAATGTTAAATAGGAATTCATATTCTAAATATTCAGGGAAAGTTTTAATTTTACTTTTTATTTAAAATTTTAATTGTTCATTTCATTATTTATTGTTTACATAGCATGTTAAAAGAAATTGAAACATCACAGTTTTATTTACAAATACTTTAAAATGTTCTTTGAGTTATTTACTATATTATGAGTAATCTTTTGCTTTTATGATATGAAAGATACACACAATAATTTACACTTAACCAGTTAGATTATAGATACTTTATTTTATGGATTTTCCAAATAATTGAAAACTTCTGAAAATTTTTTATTAAGAGTTCCATGTGTCCTATACATTAATTTTTATTCTTTTAACTATTCAATCCAACAAAATAATGAAGTTGACTTGTAATAATTGAAGCAACTAAGAAAATTAAGACTACTATTAAATGGCCTAAACCAAAATAAATACATATGCAATTAATTTCAAAATAAATTATAAAAATCATCTCTAAATGACCCAGCTTAACAGAGAATTTCTAATGTTTATAGCATATATATATATATATATATATATATATATATATATATATATATATATTTGTGTATGTGTGTGTATTTTATTTATAAAATAATGAATTACACTTTGGAACCATTTTTAATTCCAAACCAAATATGATGATAAAGAAATAAATATGTAATATGTTAATTTTATTATATTAGTTACATGACATATTTTTACACATCTCTAAGAATTTGTTTAAAAGTGTTTAATGAGAACAGGAATACAGGTCCAGGAACCAAAGTCAGTAGTAGTTTTGAATAATATAATAGAATCTCAAAACTTCATCTCAATATTCACCAGAGCAGGCAGAAAAATCCTTTGTTTTATAAGATTGCTGAATTAAAAAGAGACCTATTAAATTATCTTTTAGGCATTCTCCTGCCACAACAGGACAGATCATTCTTTTCCAGTATAATCAGCATACATTGTAAAATAAATGCATTATGAGGCTAATCCCAACTGAAATCTGGGATATCATGAAAATTTTGAATAAGGATTTTAGAACAAATTTAAGAATAAAATGCCAAAATTGCAGTCAACATGCCAATTCTTAATACTATAAATATTGATTCAGTGTGTATACTAGTTCTTAAATATTTACAGGACATAGACTAACCAAATTAGCACTTTATAACTATATGTTATATATTTTCACAGTTTACAATGGAATAAAGATAATTTCCATAAACGTAAATAGAAAATAATTTTCCTGAAAGGGCCTTATCACTTATATGTACCTCTGTTTATACAGCAGACATTGTAGAAATATTTACATCCAGAACCATGGCTAAAGTAGGAAGTAGATCTTGTAAAAGAACTATTATTGTTTCTGAATTATTTAATAAGTAGGAATTTAATAAGGCTTTTCCTTCCTTTTCTTCTCATTTTCCTTTACAAGCTTTGAACATCCTCCTCTTTTCCCAATGAAAACCCTCTTATCACATGATATATATGAAGAAAAATTAGAATATTATATTGGCTCTGAAGCATGCTATGTTCCAATCTAACAAATGTAGTAAAACTTCTCAGAACATTAAAGTTTGACCCCACAGAATTGTATTCAAACTTCATTCCTTACCATTTACCTTTTGATAATCTTCAAGAAATATTATTAATATCACTATCTTACCATAGTATTATTGGTCATAATTTCACAAAAAGATGACAAATACTTTTTTCTTTTAATTTTGAATTCTATACTTATCTTTGCTATGAACTTTTTATTTTTGAAATTACACACTTAACTATCTTGTTGAAATTCCTCAATGGTGTCATATCATTTAAGAACAAAATACAGTAATTTCTGAGGACATGGAAAACCTCCTTTCCCTTGCATGTTATATTCCAGTATTGTTGAAGAATACATAATTTCCTTGCAAAATTTAAAAATTTTCAGTTATTTCTTCTGCTCTCTTGCAATTCTTCATAGGTTTTCTGATCTATCCTCTAATTATTTTACATTTTTAAATCTTCTCTAACTCTTTCAAGGACATAAGAAATTTCTTCCCATACACAGGTATAACAATAAATTTTTGTATTATTATAATTTTTCTCATACAACTCTTCCGAATTATTCCTTCAACTATAAACACTTTGTGAGCAGGACACATTTATTTTTAACTGTATTTTCCAATGCAATTTATAAATGGAGAACAAAATGTTGATTAATATGAATGTCCAAGGGGGCTACCATTTTTTAAAAAACTAAACAGCTTGATATTTTACTTTGTTGTTAGATATCATGTTTTGTACAAGCTCATCAGTTTGCAGAAGGTCAAATACCCAGTCAGTGTTTGAACTGGAATTCCAAGTCAGTCAGGCTAACCCCATAATAGGTAAACGTAACTGTATTTGCAGTTATATATCTTTGAGTTTTTCTGTACTGCTGATTACATAAAAGCAATCTCTGCCTAGAAATTATGATAAGGAAAGAGTAGTTGAATTTGTCAAGTGAAAATATTTCTCTTTTTAAAAAATACCTGAAAAAGTATTTTTTAAAATTTTATTTTATTAGTTCTTCTTATACAGAAGAAGAAGGGGAAAAACAAAGACAGGGAGGTTGCTTTTGGGGCTGTTACTCAAGCAGAGGTGTCAGTTTCAAAGGATTTTCCTAATGTTTGCAAGGTTGTAAGTTATACAAACTTTGATAAAATTATCAAAGCATAGGGTAAATCTTATTCTAATTAGTAACCCATTCTTGTGGGTGGGCACTGTGGTAGGGTTCACTTAGGTAATTTCACATGTGTACATAGGAGAATTATGTTAGACTTATTCTACTGTCTTTCCTATTCCCTGCATTTTGTTCCTCTTTGTCTAATCTACTGACCTTCTCTTCTTCTACTCCTCACCTTTATTGTGGTTTAGCTTCCAATTATCAGCAAATTCCACCTTTATTGTTTGGAATTGGCTTATTTCTCTTAGTGTTATAGTTTTCAGATTCATCCATTTACTGGCAAATGTCGTAAAGTCATTTTTCCTTATGTCTGAGTAATATTCCATTATATATATATATATATATATATATCACAATTTCTTTATACATTCTTCTGTTGATGGGTATATAAGTTGATTCTATAACTTAGCTATTGTGAATTGTGTGGCCATAAACATTGATATGTTTATTTCACCATAGTATGCTGATTTTAAAACTCTTGGATATATATAGCCCAGTAGTATGATAACCAAATATCCCAGTAGTATGATAACCAAAGATATAAATTTCATATTAAAATTTCAAATGACAAAATAAACAGTAAAGAATCAAGTAGCAATATGGTTAAATAATAAAAATTCATAAAATTTAAAAATATTTAAATATCAATTTATGGTGAGTGTACAGTTTACTTGATTTTAAACTACCTTTTCAGCCATGAAAAATTCTTTTTTCTTTTCTTTCTTTCTTTTTTTTTTTTTTTGCTTGGTGTTTCTGTGCTTTATTCTTTCATTTGTAAAAGGAGAGCAAAGGTTTCGGAGTGATCTGTGTTGAGAAGAAACTCCACTGAGACTTTCAGTTACTTTCAGAAACCCAACACAAACTGGCTTTAGCAAAAGTAGAAAAGCAGTGATGTGCAGAGGTGGAATACTAGGCTTCAAGCAAAACTGGAAACGGGTACTCATTGGATGCTATCAAGATACTCTCTGTAGCTCTAGCTCTTAGTGTGGCTTCATCTTAAATTTATCTCATTCTTGTCTACCATAGATAACCTCTTTCTATCTTAAAAGAAGGTGGTGAACAGTAATGGATATATATATATATATATATATATATATATATATATATATCGCCACTATATTTATGTATCCATTATATATACATATCATATATAATATGTCATATATAATATGTCATATATAAAATATAATATGCCATATATATATATATATATATATATATATATATATATATATACTCCTAAAGTTTGTGAGTCATGAAAAATTCCTGTCTTAATTTCTCTTTTTTAATTTGTTCTAATTGGTCATACATGACATCCATTCTTTCTTCATTCTCCCTGTGGTATTCCATATTGATCAGATGACAGTAGTTTCTAAATCTTGAGATTATTGGAAGCAATAAACACTAGGACAATAAAAATACAGTCAAAGTTATAGGACAAATGGTATAAACCAAAGCTGTCCTGAGCAAGCTGATGCAGATGGTTCCCTTCTACACTGAACATTTTCTCAATGTCTTGGTAGCAATTTTCATACAGGATGCATACTATTTCCTCAATCTCATCTCATTGACTTAGTATCCCTTTTTAAAATACAGATAAGCTTTCTAAAATCAGATGCAGAAAAGTAAGTTCTTAACAACCCTGTATTATCCTAATTTTACCTTCATCATCTTTGTACTTAAAGTCTGTAATTTTCTAAAATATCTTATTTCTGTAACATTAATTACCATACTTGTGAGTTGCATAGGTTTTACTGCCAACGAATTTTCTTTTAGTAGTGCCTCATTTAAAATATCAGAAACCTAATATGAAACATGTCACTCAGGAGCCACTCACCCTTCTTTTCTCTTGCACTTCATAAACCAGTAGTGTTTTGGTTCAAAACTTAGAAAAAGTAAAAGGGGAAGAAGGGGAAGAGGAAGGGGAAGAAGAAAGACAGGTTGCTTTTGGGGACCATTCCTCAAGCAGAGCTCTCAGTTTCAAAGGATTTTTCTAATATTTACAAGGATGTAAGTTATGTAAACTGAAATTACAAGTTATATAAATGTTTGTACATTATAGACTACTCAAGGAGAAAAATAATAGAATGAAGAGAGGAGAGAGTAAGAAGAAAGAAAATAAAAGAAGAAAGGAGAGAGGAAGGAGAAAAGGAAAGAAATATATTCCATTTGCCTTTTTATTATTGGAAAATGAATTTGAACTTTTTTTTCCCCATGGTTCTGCCTAAAGAGACCATTTGACAAAGTTGTATCTTACTTAGAGTATACTGTACTTATTTATTTAGTAGGTATTTAAAATCTAAATATCTTAAGATCCAAGACCACATGAAAGGAAGTAACATACAGTGTACAATGTGGTTATTATCTCATAACTTATTAAAAATTAAAACATAATGTTTCCTTATAGGTTGAAAGTTAACCTGAATTTCATATTTTAAACATAATAAGAAAATTTTGAATATTGTCATTTCACATTCTTTAAACTTGTAACTGTTTACAAAGATTTAAAATATTTGAACTATGGATTTACATATTAACAAAACTAGGTATTTCTACATGTTTATAAAAATCAATGGTTTAGTAAGAAATGGATATTCATAGTTTTCCATTCCTTTATCGTTCTTTATGGAAACAAAATTCTTACTTAGGAAGTTTCATTGGAAAGTCATACATTTGTTTTAAATTTCATTACCATATTGGTATTTTTCAGAATTATATCATAAGGAAAAAAAATGTCTACTTTTACTTGATACTGACATACGCTGAAATTATCTTCTTTTAATAAACTTGAGTATTATTAATTTTTAGATTTCTATAAATTATTTAAATTTTTGCATATTTAATTTCTTAGTTTTCTAAAGCAAAATCATCTGAAGTTGAAAAATGCAGAAATCAAATGCTGATGTTAATATTAAACTCACACATATATATTTCTTTCATATATATGAATATATACCAAAGCAAATCAATCAAAGTAGAATATAACTATTTTTTTCTGAATTCCATTAAAATTCCACTAGTCATCTGTATATATATATATTTTTTTTATATTTAGACTGTTGCTGCATATAGGTTTGTTTTGTGCTGGGATATCTGGTTGGTGATTTATTGCAAAATGCTGAAAAATTGTGGGGACTATAGATCTTGATATTTACCTGACTTATTCAGAGTTTTTCATTGCATTTCAATTATTTAAATCTGGAAATTTCTGACTGGATTTTTATGTTTATACATTTTCAAATATCATCTTGACTCTTCTTTTTACTTGCATACATATAAACTTGCAATGACTTTATTAAGTAATTGTGCTGCAATCTTTTAAGTAGTCTTAGTGCTTCTGTTTATAAATTATTCAGTTGTAATTTTTATGCTTTAAACGTATATGAATTAAATATGAATACTTTGGTTTCAAATATTCATAAATAACAACAATATAGGTAATACATCATTTATCACTTACCTACAGTACTAAAAAGATATAAACCTATGACTAAAAGTTAAATTATTCCTTTTATTTTTATATAAGTACAATTATAAATACTAAAATTTAAAAATAGTATATTCTTGGATACTATTAAAATATTTGAACAATTTTAATAAAAATAAAATTAATATTAATTATTCATGTTGTCACCAAACCCCATCAATTCTAGCTTCAAAATTGTTTCAAAGAAATATTTCTTAATTTTTGCTAATGTCAACACATTATCATTTCTTATGTGCTATGATTTGTATATTGGCTCTGCTGATATAGAACTACATTTATACTATATAAATATTTTTTAATTATAATGTCTAAATTTTCTTGCTTTAAAAACAACATACTACCTAATGGATAAGTAAAAACTCCAAGAAATAATATTTAAATGGTATATGATTTAGATTCATTCATTTTTCAAGTTCTTTAAAAATATGTGAATCTGTATTTTTGTATATGTTTATATAAGTGTGTGCACATGCACAAGCATACAAGCACACATATGTACAACCCCTTAATCACATCCACAATTATGCATAAGAGTTCTTACTCTATGATCAAAAAGCCATCAGAGCATCAAAGAGAAATATAAAAATATAAATAAATGGTGTTTTAATAAATGGTTATGAATCACGAAAGAGTGATTATTTAAATCTTTATATACCTGATTTTATTCCTCAAGAGGTGGATATTTGTACCAGAGATATAGATATTAGTATCACTTGTGAGTACCTGGAATCAACTTCTGTGGAAAATCAGGAGAGGAAGCAGAATTCACATATAAGGGTATGTGAACCCTGATATTGTATGAATACACATCTCTGAAGCTCTTCCTGCAGTGCCTTTAGGAGAGGGAACCAGGTGTTTTTCTTCAAACCTGGGCTACTGTGCTGCAAGAAGGCCATGGTGTTTGTTAAGGCAGCACCCTTCAACCAGAGCAATTCTGAGCCTGAGAAAGACCTGCGGACTGCCACAGGAGCCACCATCAGCAGCTGGAGAATGTATTCTTTATTTTTAAAAGGGGATCTGGGAAGCACCCTGAGACTCCCTGGACTTAGAGCAGTGGTAACATATGTTTGAAAATTAAACTATTAATTGTGAATCATCCAAATATTAGCCAAAATTTGTTGTGCTTTCTAGATTGCGAATGACTGAGTATATAAAGACATAGAATATACTACATAAGAAAACAGAAAGATTAAACAAACTGTTTCCTCTCACCTACACACACCCATTCTTCTGACATAACCAAAATGAAGAGGTTAAAAACAGATTGAGGATAAAGTATTGAGACAAGTATGCCAAGCAATTAACAATAAACTGTTTTATTGAATGGAGGAAGAAGTTGAACTCTATGGGATATAAATAGAAAACTACTTTTCTCAAGACCATGCCTTCAATTATACTTTATTAAATTCCCTTTGCTCAACTCTAAACATATGCAGTCTCTTTCCAATCAATTTCAATTGAAAGAAAAATCTTATTAGAGTAACTCTGACATATTCAGTTATTAAAATGTCTAGTTTATCTGAGCAAAACTTCAATGTGACATTAGATCTACTATAGTTTGTACCTGCAGTGTCTTTTGAAGACCTATATGTTAAAGGTTTTATCATTTTTAAGACCTAGGACCAACTCTAGAAAGTTAGGTAATATTGGGTTGGGGGGTATGCCCTTGAAGGGACTATCAGGAATCTGGAACTTTTCTCTATCTTTTTTGTCTTCTCTGCTGCCTTGAGATGAACATGCCTTTTTGTTCATGTACTCCCATCATATGTACTATTCTATCACAGGCCCAAAACAAGATAAAAATTTTTGACTGAAACTTTTCAAACTGTGAGTCATACTACATCATTTTTTCCTTATAAGTTGATTATCTCAGGTATTTTGTCATGGTGACTGAAAGTAACACCATGTTCATAGCTTCTCTCCCCCAACACAGGTTTCTAGGATTAGAGACCCACAGAAACAGGAACAAAGGGATTGGAGAGAAGAGGCTTAAATGTCATGTATTGGATGCTATTTAAATATGTCTATAATTGTCTCTATGTGGCCCTCATTCAAAAGGAGGCTTTCCTTTATGTACCATGTGTGTTATTCATTGGAAATTCTAGAGGCACTTTGACCCTAAACACCTACTGTTCTCACAGCATGGCCTGTGCAGAAGCTCAACTTCTGTGTCTTATGACTCCCACTCTGGCCTTCTCATGAGTTGGACTGCAGAAAAAGAACAGGATCTAAGCTATTATCTGCACTGTCCCCATAGCTCAAGGAATTTGTGTATTCTTATAATGCCAAATGATGTAAAAAACACGTTAACAACTGACACCTCTCTGCTCACTCTGCCATGGGGAGAATATCCAGATTCCTGCACTTAGACTTCTCCAGTGAAACAGTCACTAGGTTCATACACATTCTTGAATTATCTAGAAAACACCAAGGTGTCTAATGAATACTCATACACATTACTTATTTTCTGTAAACTATAGAGTTTATATACTTCTGTATCTCTGAAAGCATATGATTAAAAGCAAAAGGGCCCTGCCTGCAGGCACCTCAATCTTCACAAGTGTTTCTCCTTTGAACATTTTCCCATCTTTGACAGGGGAAGAGCACACTCCTATTTACCAGAGGAAATGCCATAGCTTTATCATAGAATATGAGTTCCCTTCAAATAATCTATCCAAAATTCTAGTATTCTTTCATATGACTTGGAGAGGTAAGAACCATTTGAAAGGATTTGCTATTTTAAAATAAATCCTGCATGAATGTGTATTATAATACTTTTTAGAAGAAAGTAAGTTTGTCTCCTATTGTTTTCAAGTTAAATTTTATCAGAATTTGAAGATAAGAATCAGTTCCTATCTTATCATGTTATATTTCCACCAAAAATTGTTTGTACAAAATTGATTAAAAAATCATAATATTGGGCTGGGATTTTGGTGGCTCAGTGGTGGAGCGCTCCCCTAGCATGGGCGGGACCCGGGTTCCATCCTCAGCACCACATAAAAAATAAAGGCATTGTATTGTGTCCATCTACACCTAAAAAATAAATTTAAAAAATCATAATCTTAATAAATTCAAGGCAAACAATATTACTAGATAATCTACTAAAAAATAAACACAAATGAAAAGCCAAACAACCTTTTTCCTTCTTTTACTAGTGATGATATTCTTTGTCATAAATATATGGTGTGAAATTCGTGTTATTGCAAAGGAAAGGAAGCAAAAACATGATATAGTCAATTTGTACTACTGGTGTTTAACTTTTAGCTTTAACTACACACAACTAAGAGTGAATAAATCCAAGTTGCATTGAAAATGCTTTTTGCCATTCTACTGAATATATATTTCAGGACCAGGGGATTATAAAGAAAAGATGAATCTTCTGGTCTTTCAATTTTGTCAGTTCTAGCTCATGGTCTTCAAAATGAAAGTTTCACTCAGCCTTAAGTATGATGCTAATTTTTAAAACCATAGAACTTGTTTTAATAAAATAAGGACCCTAAATAAAAGTCTCTAGTGCATTTGACATTTTACTGAGGAGAATGTGAACTATTTTCACATGGCTAAAAAAGGAGTGTTGTACTTTTGAAAGACAGAACTTGGTCTTTAAAATGGACCTTTTGGGGAAAATGACAAGGATAATTTTGACTTCATGTTACTTTTCATTAGATGTGCTAACTTTAAAACTCATCTCTGATTAACATATGATGTGCAATTTTGGGGGGAATGCAATCTGAATATTTATATCAAAAGTGATAAATATACAAAATTATATTTTCAGAATAAATGTACTATGGGAAAAGAAAGCTTCTGAGTTTACATCCTGTAGAGTTAATTTAAATTTATGATATTCCTGAATTACAGTCTGTGTAGAACATTACCTGTCCCTGATCCATTTCATTCCACAGCTGTCAAATTGGCCTTTCTGAAATCCACATGTGAACATGGTACTCTTTTACTTAAAGTTCTTAAATGGTGTCTCATAATCTAGAAACAAAACCCTAATTCCTCATGAAGACCTACACGTACCTTTCTGCTATGACCCCAATTATTTTTCAAGGTATCTCTACTCCCTGCCACGTGGTACTTACTGTTTCCCCCAGATACTCTGTATTGAAGTCGTTTTTCCTTTTTATTCCTTTTTCTTCTTCCCTTTAGAGTCTTCTCCACTTCCTTTTCTTTGAGAGTCTTTTTATGTTTACTTCTTTTTCTGTAACTGCTTTCAATGTATTACATGATTATCAAGTGAGCTACTTATTCTATTGGAGTTCCTGGAAAGCATGAACAGAGACTACTTTCATCTTATTTAGAGCATTGGATATATATTAGGCAATTAAAAAAAACTTGGACACATAATAGAATACATGAATAAATTAATAAATGATTGTATAATAAATTAAATATTTGAATTTTAACATTTTTTAATTATTGCAAACCAAATGAATGAATAATGGTTATACATATTTTAAGATACAGAATCATCTGTGAGATATGTGTTGCAGAAGTAATGAACCTTAGAAAATAGTTTCCCTCTGGAGAAAGAACAATTTGTCTGCTTTCAGGATAACAAAAGATCAAAGTTTCCCTACAAGTCTGGAGCAAAGCGTGGACAGATTTGTTAGCAAGTAGCTAAAGGTTCTTGAGCTTCCAAAGTTTGTATTTCCTCAGGAGTGACATAAACCCATGATTAGTGCAGTGTCCACCTGGGCCTCTCTTATTGTCCCCGAGAGACTTGAGGGTGTCAAAGAAAAATTGCATCTGACAGAGTTAAACAGGCAAGAGAGAATTTATTTAAGCCTGTTGCAAGAGGGGTCAAGACTATTGCCATTGGAGGAGAAACAACTTCACTAAAACAAAAGACAGGAGAATTTTGAAGTACCATAGTGGGCCAGTGAAAAATTACTGTTGACAATTTACATTTCAAAGAGGCAGACAGAAAATCTACAATTGCAAGTAATCTAAAAAAAAAAAAAAAAACTCTAAGAAAAGGAAAGTCATGGGCCCCAAATCAAGAAGATATCTGTCTACACTTTACTCAAAATACAGGCATGTTCTTACTGTCTTGGCCAGAGGACTGGGAGAATGGACTTTCATGTTGCTTGCTGTATCCTGAGTAAGAAATTACTTTTTCTCTCACCAAGAACTTTCTTCTCTTCTGCCAGCATGAAACATTCAATCTAAGGAGAAAATTTGAATAAAATCCTTTCAGTTTGCCTTTATAATCTGGTCATGCTATAGAATGGTGATCATTAACTTAAGACATTATTTCCTTTGTTATATTCTCATTTTATTCATGCTTTGTATGGAAACATTAATGTTTATTTAACTTAAATTAGATATTTCTTCAATGATTATATTTTTATAGAGAATAAATTGATGAATCTTTGTTTTCAAAATAATATATAGTTAGTAAATTAAATTATAATGAAATTATCATAATCATCCATGAAATTAAACACAAATTTTGTGCAAAAAATCATGCTGTAAAAACTAAACTCTAGATCTAAATTTATAATTTGAAGAGTACTTGTTATTTTGTAATGTATAATAGAAGACTAAAACTGAACTCAACCTAGAATTAAGGTCATCATAGGCCTAACTTAAATTGCCACCTCTAAACTATATTTACTCCTTAGGTTTTTAATAAAAAGATTTTAAACATTTAATTTAGCCATAGCAACAATCCATTTTTTTTAAATCTTGGGAAACTGAATGAGCTGCACACTAGACTATTATTAAGAGATATCTAAGCTTTTAGATTCTTATTTGTATTAATTAAATTTAATTAATAAGCATAAACAAAAGCATTCATATGAAAGATCACAGAAGTTCTTATGAAAACAATTTACAGCTGCAGAGAACATTTAAAATACAGATTCTTGGGTGTCATCCATATGATTCTATGTTAGTAGATTTATGTTAGTAGATTTTCTTAGGAATCAAAGATCTCAAATACACCTCTATATCAATTTTGAAAGACAGTGGTAGAAGAAACAAGCTATTATTTTCAGTTATTATTTTAAGATTTTTAGGTTTTCAAGTGGTAACAGATAATTCATGAATACTTCAAAATACAGCTTCTTTAATTACACCATTTCTTTCAAATTGTAAAGGAACATATATTGAAATATAGCAAAGATTTTCAAACCAAGAATGCTTTTCTAGCATTCCTACCTGTCTTCCCTTCAGTTGAGCCCAGTAATTCTCCAACAAATTAAATAGATTAGGACAAAGGATTGTAATTAGAAATAAAGTACTCATGGGCTTCTTGCATCAAACTCTGACCACTTCCCTCTACCAAAAGCCTGGTGCAAGCGAGGCTAGATTTTGGGGAAAAAAATAACATGATCACTTCAAAATATTAATATTACAGTGAAAAATATTTTCAAGTGACCATAAAAAGATATGTTTACTTTTTGGTGTCGCTTCCTTTTGCTATGTCAGCAGACCTGAACGGATTATCATTACATTTATCTTACAAGCTCTTCTCTATCCCTCTTTTGTTTGTTTGTTTTTTTAACCAACTCTGGCAGTATAAATATGACTATTGCTGTTACAAATTAACAATGACAATGAAACGTTTTGGTTTTAAGTACAAGGAAATAGTTTTCCTATTATTGATCTCTTGGGACAAAACAAAGCAGTAAATGACTTGCTCAAGGTAGCCAGTGGCAGAGATAAGAATGAAAAAGGATACTCCTATATTTACTACTCTAAAAATTATACTGCCAATCTGAAAATCATTGCTGAAATATCAGCATTTTTATTTCTGTAATTGCTATTTTTAACATGTCATATTTTATAAAAAGATGTTTCATTATTAGAAGAATACTGTGAAATATAACAACTTATTCCAGTTTGACACATCAAGACTTCAAAGCTCAATGATTCTCAGGTTGCTGAGAATAGAGTTTGAAATTGGTCTGGTGATGCTCAGTTTTATGCTTTTTTATTTTAATTTTTTATTAATATTAGATTATATTCCAATTTTAATATGTACATAATGAGATATTTCAGGTTAACAGTGAATGATTTCTTAACATAAACCAAAGTTTTGTTAGTTCACATGTATACATATAATAATTTATATAATTATAATTTCATCATTAAAAGGAACACAATTGTCTTAAAAACATGTAATATAAAAAGGGCCCTGTTAACAAATTTTAAGTGTACAATATTATGATAATAACTATGTACACATTGTTTTAAGACAGATCTCTAGAACCTTTGCACAATTCAAATTCTATGTTATGAAGCTTTCCCCCTAGTTTTTCCTTAGAGGAGTTTTATAGTTTGGGGTCTTACATTTAAATTTTAATTCATTTTGAGTTCATTACATTTAAATTTGAATCCATTTTGAGTTTATTTTTGTCTAGCCTAGAGATGAAATTGTCAATTTTTTTTCTTGTGAATATATAATTTTCACAATAACATTTGTTAAAGATACTATCCTTGGAACATACATAGTGTGCTTTCAACATCCTTTTTCATGATCAATGGCAACATATGCATGGAAATAATCCTGGACTGTCTATTCTGTTCCTTTGATCTATATGCTTTTTTCTTGTACCTGTAACATACTATTTTGATTACTAAAGTTTGTAATACATTTTGAAGTCATGTTTTTGTATTTGTTTCTTCTTCCATCAGATTATCTTGTTATTAGGGGTGTTCTCTGTTTCCCTGTGGGCTTTGAGATTTCTTTTATATTTATAAAACACCTTCCTTTGGAATTTTGATGGAATTTCAAATATTCCATAGATCACTTTAGGTACTATTTATGTCCTCACAATATTGTCTTCTGATACAAACTCAGAATGTGTATTTATTTGTACCTACTTTCTTTCAATAGTGATTTTTAGTCTCTCATTTCCTTGGTTAAATTTATTAATAAGCATTTTATATTGCTCATGTTATTCTAAATGGAAATTTTGTTCTTAATTTAATTTTCTAACTGTTCTTAGTGTATGGAAACACAACTGACTTTACATATTTATTTTGTATCCTGAACTGACCTGAATTCATTTATTGGTTTAAACAATATTTATATGGGATCTTGGGGATTTCCCACATAAATTGCACCCTCTGTGAATACAGGTAATTTCAGTTTTTCCTTTCTCATTTGCATGGATTTTATACATTTTTGTAATTACTCATGATAGGATTTCCAGTAATATGTTGTGTTGGAATGGTGAGAGTGGATATCTAAACCTTGTTTCTAATCTTAGCAAAAAATCTTTTGTATTTTTTTTAATGGAGACTTCTGTATGTATAATCAGACATATTTATCTTGGTGCATTCAAAATTTCCTCATGTTTTTGTCATTGGTCTTTTTTAATGTGGATATTCATTTCCTTTCTCTGATATGGAAAGTTTTCTGCCATTTTCTTTTCCCAAAATAAGCGTTCTTTTTCTTTTAATCTTCTTCTAGAACTCCCATAATTCAGGCAGGCTTTTTTTATCTACATGATCAGTACCTTATTCTTTATTTATTTTTCATTCTTTTATTCTTTTTGTTCCTCTCTCAATAATTTCAAGTTAATAGTTGAGTTCATGATTATTTTTTTCTGTATAAACAAGCCTGTTGTTTTTATTAGTGCATTATATCACAATGACAAAGGCTGAGTAGCTCAAAAGAAAAGAAATTTATTTAGCTCTCAGTTTTGAAGGTCCTCACTTCCAAACAGCATAGCCTTCTGGTGTTGGATCCATTGACTTTGTCTGTCATAATGAATAGCATTTCTATGGCAGAAGTTTGTGTGAGAGGGAGAGGTCACATGGCAAAATAGGAAGCCAGAGAGAGAGAGATGAGCAGGAAGTGACTTGTCCTTTTAGAATAGTCCCCTCATAAGAACTAAGCAAGATCTCAACAAGAACTTCATGAGTTCTTTCCATGGACAACACTCTAAAGGACTTAATTAATTTCCACTAAGCCCCACCTCTTAAAGGTTTTATAACTCCTCCAAATACCACTGCTACTCCCAACACATTTACCCTAAGAGGGCATGCTCAAACCATATCACACCATAGCACTCTCTCCCTTCACCTCCATGGTTCATGTCTATCTTATTTTTTGAAACTCTCTAGTGGATTTTTCATTTTAGCTATTTTATTCCTCAGCTGCACATTTTTATTTGATTCTTCTTAATATTTTCTATAGTCTCATTGACATTTTCATTTTATTTATGCATTGTTTTTCCTGAGCCCATCAAACATCTTTATTATGGTTATTTTGAATTGCTTGCCAGGTAACTAATGTACCTCCAATTCTTTAGGGTTTGTTTATTAGAATTTTTTCCCCTTATCCTTTAGTTAGACCATGTGCCCCACTGTTAAATTCAGCTCTTTCTTCACGTGCACTCTTACTTTATGTTGAGATGAACGCATTTGAAGAAACAGCTTCCCCTTCCGGACTTCACGGACTAACTTCAAATAGGGAAAGGTCTTCAATAAATAGCCCAACCAGATTTTGGGTGTCTAACAAATATTTTCTGTGAATATGTCTACTGTATTCTCTAAACTTTGCTTTCAAGTTCCCGATTAGAGAGAATTTGTTATTGTTTTACTAGTTGGTAATCTCTTGTTCCTTTTGGCATCTGTCTCCAAGAGAGTAGTTTCTTCAATGTTGCCATAATGAGATGTCACCCATCTTTTTTTCTTCTTTTTTGTCCACAAACCTCTACTGTATACCAGCTCCCTTCTGTGCTCTGAGACATGTAGGAAAGGAACTCTTCACTCTGGCAAGACCCTCAGAACTGGCATATGTGATACACCTTCTGCCCTTTTCTTTTCCCCTGAAGGGACAAGATGCTACTCTGTATTGATCTTTGTCTGCGGTACGTTGGGTCCATTGGACCTCTTTTTTATTTTTAGTAATTCCATTGTCAGGAGTACACCAGTTGCTCCATCAGCACTTCAACTCAGGCCAGGCTGGCTGCACCCTGGGATGGGTGAAGAGACAATGGTGTGTATGTCTATTAGTTAACAGAGCTCCTTCATTGTCACTGATTCCTGATTGGGCCCAATTAGATTCAAAACACTAATCCCTGGCATAGTGCTTCCACCTGAACATGAGACATACATTCTAGTATTTCCTTTTTCTTTCTGGGGGTAATCCATGAGTTGGAGCTTCCTTCTGGTTTCATATTGCTGGCCTGGAGGGAGGAGCACTGGCAAGTGGAAGCCATGAATATTTTAATCAGGTTTAACATAGTTAGTTTCACAAAATCTATATTTCAAGAGACTCTTAGATGGTTCCTGTGTACCTTATGAAAGAAATGGGTCTATGCATAGTTGTTTCAATCTCTGCTAGCATTTTCTATTAAGCCATCTTGCCAACTTCACCCTTGAACAACAACAACAACAACAACAACAAAAAAAAAACAGTATTTCTCTGGATTTTATTTTGGCATCAAGAAATTGTCTCAGAATTGTTTTTTCAATAATTTTTGGGAAACACATAGTATTTTGGATAATTATGTTTTATTAAAGTATAGGTTATTACTTATTCCTCTTTTTAGCTTTGTTAATCTACAGAAGAAATTTAAACAAATTTTAGAACCATAAAACATGATTTTAGAAGAGAAAAATGTACTATATTTTAAAAACATAATGTTTTAAAAACCCAACTCTTTGTTCTCTTGTATGAAAAAAAATCTCCAGAGTAGAAAAATTTATAAACTTGATCATTCTGTTTCATAATCGACACAGAAATGAAATTGGTTTGAATTTAATGATCATACTACCATCTGGCATTTACAATTTTGTAATCTCCACAGATGCCATAGGATGTGGGAGGCTGGGATGGGAGAAAGAGAAAAAAGATGGATGCAATTAAAATATAACATGGCATCTCATCTTAAATCTTAAATATGCAATTAGTACAATAAGGACTAACCCAAGATGCAATCATCAGACAAATTTATTTTTAACATCATTTAAAAACACACATTTCCTAAGGTTTTCTGTTTCTATTATGCGTCCAAGGATGCATTGTAAAAATGTGTCTTGGTGAAGAGAAACCTATCTGCCTTTCTCATGTAATGTGTTTTCTCCTCTGTGGGATAGCTGTCGCTGTGGCCAAGGAAACAAGGATAGCAATTCACTTACTGCTTTTATTATGTTTAATGAATACTGTTTCTAAATACCTGATGATGAAGAGAAAACATTATCATGCTAGGGGTGATGTATCCATTGGAAATGGTATTTATTTCAGAAAAGAAGTGAAAATGTTCTCAAGACAAGTAGCAGTTTCCAATTCTTGAAATACAAGTCTGATATTTTGCTTCCTATAAGCCTTCAGTCATCATTCATTGTTCTTAATTGTTCAAATTTCTCAGAATCTGGCATAAGTACTAAGCCATTATAGAGCTTGAATGGTTAACCCATCCTAGAACTGTTAGCCTATTACTTCTGAACGATCACAGGCAGCTCCGCCAGTGACTGTTCTGGCACCAAACATAAGCACACACAAAAGGTTTAAATATATTTCAGTGAAGGAACTGCTTACAGAAGTGTGAAAAGAGTAAGGAAACCCATGGAGGGGTGAACCACCCAGTGACTAACAACAGTGGGCAGCCTCACCACTCCTGCTCCAAGGATATAAGGGGGGGCAAAAGCTGGCTTCAGACAAAAGGAACCAAAAAACACTCTTTTATGATTTTATGATTTACTTAAAATGAGAGCATGTTTATATATTTTTTAAAAAATCCAGAAATAATAAAACAGTTGAACAATGAATAACATACCAAGGAAGACATACAAAACAGAGGACAGAGAGACATTACCTACTGATAGAAAGAAGCCATAACCTCTTGAGATATGACAAAAGGAGAGAAAGAAAGGGTCAGTTTAATGTTGCTGAGGTTATTTTCTAATTTCTCAGGTAATAAATAGCCTACATGTTTGAAAATTATAACAAGAAGGAGACAGAGAGTATAATGGGGACAATAATACATTTTCATTAGGGTTAACTATGTCCTAGGTGCCATTTATGGTATCACAAGTGTATGATATAAGTTTTCTTATTGTTATCAGGAAAGAATACTGAAAAATGGAGAATTTCCATTTTTTCCCAGATTATGCTATTTTATTTTGCAAAAAAAATCTTAGTCAACTTGAATGTGTCCAATAGGCCAGGCTATCAATAAATTTGTTTTGCTACAAAGTTTTCAAATAATTATAGCAAGGAGAGAGACAGCAGTCTGACTGAAGGAATGAAGTGAGTTTGTCTTGCCAAATTAATGAGTGATCATATGTTAATGCCAATAAATTTAATGGTGCACTGGGCATGCCTAGCTTTGAAATGTTTATCCTACAAATTGTAGTTGCTTATGCTGCAACAAGAATAAGCTGCCAGGAAGTTTAAAGAAGAAATCAGAGTGACAACTGAGGGTCAACTATCGGCAGCATGAAGGATATGGCAATTTCTAGTAGTTGATATTATTGTCCTGTGCTCCTGAACCATAGCTAATATTTCTGGTAAAAGTGTTCAGAAATCCTATTACACATGGGAAAATGTCAGTCTTTTAAAATTCCTACTGTAAAGACAGTCTGAATTCTTTAAATTAAAAAAAAATGAATCAACACCAGTAACACCATGTTTCTATATGGACAAGTTCTATGACTCTGGAAAAGTGCCTTAGATACAAGGCAAAGTCATTTTGACATGACTGTAACAGCTACTTCATTTATATACGGGAACCACCAATGAGTCTCAAATTTTATTGTCTGTAGACATAATGTGAAAAGAGTTTTAGCCAGAGTAAGTTGTTAAAAAATCAAAATTTTACGTGTTAAGTGTCAGCTTTTCCCATCTCTATGAGAAATGGTATACTAAATCATTAATATTTTAGATAAGGATCATAACCTTACCCAATAATATAAACGTGGTAGACTTAAATTTTCTGATGATTCAAATATTTTAACTGTGTGGTCACAAAGTCAACAGACTGGATAATACAGCTGTGTTCAACATGTTGAACATCATTATATCCAGGAACAAAGTTAGTTAGCAATGGCAGTAATTATCCAGCCCTTTAGATACACTAATCATTTCTTTGAAGCTTAAAATAGTATAATCTACTGATTTACACTATGAATTATTGATTTTCTGCTAAACAAGGTAACTTGTTAACTGGCAGTTTTATTAACAAACTGGTCAAAACAAAGTAATGTCTATTTGCAGTGTCATCAATGTTTAAAGGCCAATAAGAGATTTTGAGAGGTAATCTTTATACTGAATGTGAAGAGAAAGAGACAGTTATACCTTAGTAGAGCTGATACAGGAAAGTGACTTGAATTTTATAGTTTCTAATTTCTGCAAAGCCATGGCATGAAATAGGAAAAAGGATTTTTTTTATTCTAAAAATGAGAAGAAAATACCTATTTTCAACTTTGCAGACCGTGCAATCTCTGATGCAAGTATTTTGTCATTGTATTGGGAAAGCAGTAATAGACAATACATAAAGAAAGGGTGTGACTGTGAATGAACAAAAGTTTACTTACTAAAACAAAAGGCCAGCTGGATTTGGTCCATGAGCTATATAGCTTGTTAAGACCTGATGTAAAATAATAAGACATTGTTAAACTATGTTTTTTTAAAAAAAATTTAATAAAAGGATATAGTGCTTTTGAAAATACTTTAAAGCTCAGTCTTTCACTTTAAATAAATTAATTTTAGCACATATTTATTAAATACATATGAATAAGCTGTTAATTACAATAGGTCATTTCTCCTGATCATTGTTTAAAGTAAAATTGATATTTTAAATACATTACCTAATTAAAAGACAAGGAAAGATGCTGAAAGCCTAAAATAAAAGTATTCATATGGAAGGTACAGAAAGGGCCAGATATAAAGATGATAGAAAGGGAATTGGTTGTATATATTACTTATATTGCTTCAGTGACTTATTTGTTGATATTTCATATTTACTGTTTTAAATTTTTTGTTGTTGTACAGTACATATTAACCAGTGACAGGTAAATCACTTACTCACCCCCATTACCAATGAACGCCTTTTCCAACTTTTCCCCTGAATTTACTGATGAGATCCTGCTAGAATATCTGCATCTTAATATTAGTTTGTTTTCCTATTTGAAGGAAATAAAATGAGATACTCCTTTAGTTCATATCCTGTTACTCCTGAAATTAATATGTATTGTGTAACCACAATTTAGAAAACATTTTTCTGCATACTAGAAATGCAATATTAGAAAAAAAAATCAACAATATCTTTAGTCTCAAGGAGCTTTCAACCAATGGGTAGAGGAATAAATTATTCAATTTATTTAAATAAATTATTCAATTTTCAGAAAGCAATGGTGTTAAGAGAATTCAAATTTGATGCTACTGACAGTGACTTAAAAAGTTGTTGATAAGAATGGGGTAAAACTAACTTGATTTGATACTTGTAGCAAGCCTCATTGGGAAGGAGGGATCACTGAGTTAAAATCTGAATTATAAGAACATAGCAATGGTACTAAAATCCAAATCCAGAGCTTTCTAGGCAGAAAAAAAAATATCAAAAATACAAAGTGCTTTGCTGGGAATGAACATAAATGTGTTCCAGGAATAAAAATGAAGTTATGGATGAATCCTAATGAACTAGGAAGAGAGTAATATGGAATGAGGTCAAAGTGTTAGGCAAGGAACTGATCATATAGATTTTGTAAACTAAGGTAAAGATTTTGACTTTAAGTGCAATGGAAGCATCTGGGTTTTAGCAGAAGAGTCTTATGAACTGCTTCATGTTTTATAAAAAGCACTCTGACTACTATGGGGTGAATGAAATGTAGAAGAGTAGGAAAAGAAAACCAACAAATTAATAAACATGACTGTAGTCCAGAAAATATTAATTTTATATTTATCATTTTATAATCACTCTATGTCACCAATTATCTTAATTTTTATTATTCTTACATATTTTTCAAAAATATTTTTTTCTTAATAAAATAAAATTTTAAAAATTGGCTAAGAATCTCCTTTATTTTAGGATCCCATAAGAAAACAGTTGTACAATGTGGAATTTATTTTTTCACCTGTGGTTTCCATATTAGCATAAATACACCACTTACAACTCTGAGAATATCTTTTACTTTTTTTTTTTTCTACCATGGAGCTAGCTACACACCCAGCCCTCTTTTAGAATATTTTAATACATCAGAGAGAATTTAAATTTTGAATTTTCCAAATATTATGTATAAGTAAATCTATAGGAAAAAATGAAGAAAGAAATATTACTAAGAATATTACTTTGACAACCACAACTTATGGAGTATGTACTGATGCAAGAATTTTGCTTGAAACATTTACACTAATATATTTAATTACTTCAGCAACAATATAAACTATGTAATTAGCATCAGTTTAAAATTGAGAAAACAGACTGAAAGAGAATATGTACCTTATTAGGGAACATAGGAAATATGAATTGGAGATAGGAACATTGGACATAGGATTATTCTGGCCCCAAAGACCCTGTTTGCTCTATATTACAAAAAATGAAATGCTGGCCAACATGTTCATACTTATGAAAATTATGTTTGAGAGCTTATTATATTGCCTCAAGTGGTGATTTCTTATTTTTTCTGACCACATACATATCTTTTTGTTTTGTCCTGTTTTGGTATATTGGAATTTTTATTATAAGAAAACAATATCAAAGACTTGGTTTTAAAGAAACATGAATCTGAAACACTCTATACTGTACAAAAGACCAAAGGTTTACACTGCTAACCCAAAAATGCATGAATAAGAATGTCTAGAAGTTACCCTAAGTATGTGTATAAAGAAACTAATGGTGTGAAAATATTTTGTATATAATCAGTGACTTGGAAAATTGTGCTCTATATGTGTAATTTCAAATGAATCATATTGTTCCATCATGTAAAACAAATTAAAATAAATAATTTTTTTTAAAAAAAGAATGTCTAGAGATGGCAAATTTCATAGATCATAAAATTAAAGTTCCATTTGGATAATGAGAAAATATCACTATGATCACTATGTATCAAGTTGAAAACATCAGCAATAAAGAGAATAGATTCCCAATAACTAGGGAATATATATATATATATATATATATATTTATAATTCCTGGATATATATGTATGTATATATATATATATACACACACACACACACACACACATACACATATACATGCTCATTCTTGAAGAAGTGGACCATACTATGAGTGTGATTTGTACCTTAAAAAGTGTAAGTTTATGGTGATTATTCATATTTACTTTATGATTATTCACTATGGTAATATAATTTTAAAACTGAGATTAAAATAACTCATTTTAGAGAATTGGAGTTTTAATTCAGTGGTAGAATGCCTGACGTACACGTGAAGGTTCTGGGTTCAGTCTCCAACATGCAAAACAAAACAACAAGGAGACTTCGGAGTTTTGTTTTTTTCTCTGAATCTTTTAGACAAACAATGGAGATCAGAATGTAACAACATTAAAATTGTACAGCAAATGTTCCCTGAATGCCATTGCATAATATTATATCTATTATGAGAGACTATATTTTTATGAATACCTGCATTTCATGATATAATATCTAGGACAGCTAAGTATAGTATATTGAATATTTATTATATGCCATGTACCATTCTAAACGTTCAACATTTCTTTTTAATTGACATAACACGTGTTGACATTTTTAAAGAAATAATTTCATTTTATTGTTTAGAATAGTGTAGTTTGCATTTAATTGATGGCAATTACTTAGGAGTCAGTTATTATGAAACAAATCTTGAGTTGAAACTCAAGCTATTACTTATGAGGTCTTCAGAACAAATTTTAGAAGGTAAATGGGGAAGGGAAGTATATACCTTCTTTGTGCTGTTATCTAAGGAATTTGAGAACATTATCAGAACAAACAAGGCTTCTTCCTTCCACTCTTCATACCTTAATTTTTCATATATTTTAGTTATGTGGAGTTACTAATGTTGAGGGCCACAGCTGAGTTGGGATGACGCATGGCATCTTGCCAGAAGGAAGTGGTTGAGAGGTGACTCCAGAGAGCCATTGAGATTGATGGTTATGTTAAGCTGTGTATTCAATTGTATATAACCCCTGCTGTCGGCATTGGGTACCCCACTACTTTGGAGTTCTCACAGGGATTCCTGGGGAGTTCGTGTTGGTCTGTGGTGTGCCTGGAAGGGCCGCATGGGTGGCGTTTGCATGAGTTCGGAAATAAAGTTTGTTCCTGCTGGAGTGGCTCATGATTTGTGCCCAGCCAGACTGCGACATTTGGTGGCCCCGTGCGAGGAATGCCTAAAGCTTGGGGGTAAGTGAAATTACTCGCCCCTGAGGGAAGGCAAGAGAATGGGTGACCATTTCGAAACACAATGTGTTCTTGTTTTGATTTGTTTTGTTTTTGTTTCAAGCTGTCTGTCCCTAGAACTTTCTCAGGCAAACTGGGAAAAATGGTTGGCTCAAGGTTTGAAGTTGTTCGGCCCTGAGGAAGAGATAGAGATAGACAACGAAAATACATTTCAAGAAAATAGGAAAATTGATACAACAAATTTTTGTTCCGTTTTTGTTTCATTCTGTTTCGGTTTTGTTTTATGTTATCTTGTTGGGTTGTGTTATCTTTATAGTAGATTAGAAATTAGTAAAAAAACAAACCAAAAGAGTGTTAAGTAAATTGTTAGAGGTCCAGACTATGGTAGAAAACATGTTAGATCAAGCAAAAGAGAAGGTCTCTCGAGCCAGTCAGACAGAGGAAGAAAATTTAAAGGAAGAAGGCCATCAGGATGGAAAAAGTTCCAACAGGAGGCTGCTACTAACACCTTTTTATCACCAGAGGGCATAAGTGTCCAACCAACAGCTCCACCTATAGAGAGAACGTATGCTGGGGGGCCCCCAACCCCCGTAGTTGATATACGGGATCCTGAGACATGACCTCAAAGACTAGCATGCCCTGTGCTTGAGCAGGCAGGAGGGCAGCGAATTCACCGTGCTTTAGATTTCAAAACAGTGAAGAAGTTAAAGGAGGCTGTAACAACCTATGGTCCCCAAGCACCCTTCACTGTAAGCATGGTCGAATCCAATACCAACCTGGACATAACGCCAGCAGATTGGGCTAGTATGTGTAAAGCTGTGCTAAATGGAGGACAATACCTGCTATGGAAGGTTGCCAATGAGGAATTTTGCACAGAGATGGCTAGGCAAAATGCAGCAGCTGGTTATCCTCAGAGAAATGTAGATATGTTGTTAGGAAAAGGACCTTATGAGGATCAGCAGCAACAAATTAGATATGATCCTGCTATATACTCACAAATTGCTGCAGATGCAGTTAGGGCATGGAAGACATTATAAGGACATGGAGATTTATAAGGTCAATTATCTAAGGTAATACAGGGAGCTAAAGAACCTTATGCTGAATTTGTAGATAGGCTTATTCAAACAGCTACCAGAGTTTTTGGAGATACAGAACAAGCAATGCCATTAATAAAACAACTGGCTTATGAGCAAGCAAATCGTTGGTGCAGAGAGGTCATTAGACCATGGAAACATGAAGATTTAAACACATATATTACATTATGTAGAGACATTAATGAACAAGGGCAAGTCTTGGCAGCTGCAGTACAACAGGCTTTAGATGCCAGGCCAAACACATGCTACAATTGTGAACAAACAGGACATTTTAAAAGGAATTATCCCATAGGAGGAGGGTTTCACAAAACTAGGTATCAAAGGGGTAGAATACCCACGATGCCATAGAGGGAGACATTGGGCTAATGAATGCAGTTCTCAAACCATTATAAAGGGTACTCCATTATCAAAAAATGGACAAGGACCAGGTGTTTACCCACAAAATCGTGAAGAAAAACATTGAGCTCCATTGCCAAAAAACGGACAGGGGGGCTCAATGCTCCAGGGCCCACGACCACAAATATAAGGGGCATTGGAGGAACCCAGCAACACCATCATGTTAGTGCCCAGGACACATTATCCATCAGAACTCTCATCAGACAAACCAGAGGGAGCAGGGTTGGACATCTGCGCCTCCACCAGAGCAGTACTAACTCCAGAGATGGGAGTTCAAATCATTCCCACAGGGGTAAAAGGACCTCTTCCCCAAGGAACAGTAGGCTTATTATTGGGACGCAGTTCTTCTACTCTAAAAGGGCTTATGATAAGTCCTGGGGTAATTGATCCCAATTATGAAGGTGAAATAAAAAGTATAGCCAGTTCTCCAAGGGGTATATCAGTAATTTCACCAGGAGATAGAATAGCACAGTTATTAATAATACCCAGCTTACATGATAAATTTTCCAGCCATACTATAGAAAGAGGTTCCAGGGGATTAGGCTCCACAGGTGTAGTTTGGGCTATGCTGTCTTTAAATTTAGATTCTCACCCCATGCTAAAACTAAATATTCAAGGACATGAATTTAATGGACTACTGGATACAGGTGCAGACTTTAGCATCATCTCTCCTCAAGAATGACCAAAACATTGGCCGGTAAAACAAGCCACTCAAATGCTTTGAGGCCTAGGAGTGGCGACTAATCCCCATAGAAGTGCAATGGTATTAGATTGGAAGGATCCTGAAGGATGTGAAGGAACTATACAGCCATATGTATTGGATCATCTTCCTATAAATTTATGGGGACGAGATGCCCTAGATCAATTAGGTTGGACATTAACAAATAACATCAATCCAAATGTGCCCACTATTAGGGCTAGATAAGGTTTCAGGAAACAAAAAAGATTAGGAGAACAAGAACAAGGTATAGCAGCACCAATTCAAATAGATAAAGGAATAAATAGACATGGATTGGGTTTTCAGAAGGGGCCACTGGGGCAATAAAAATTACTTGGAAATCAGAAAGACCAGTATGGGTTCCTCAGTGGCCCCTGACTAAAGAAAAGATACAAGCAGCCCATGACCTGGTCAAACAACAATTAGCAGAGGGACATATACAACCTTCCATATCTCCCCATAATACTCCCATTTTTGTCATCAAAAAAAAATCTGGTAAATGGAGATTATTGCAAGATTTAAGAGCCATTAATAATGGGATGGTTATTATAGGACCTGCTCAATCAGGGATTCCCCAATTGTCTGCTTTGCCAAAAACCTGGTATGTTTTAGCTATAGATATTAAAGATTGTTTTTTTTTTTTTCAATTCCAATTCATCCTGAGGATAGTCCACGTTTTGCATTTACTATCCCTGCACTGAATCATGAAGGTCCTGGTCAGAGATATGAATGGAAAGTACTCCCTCAAGGGATGGCTAACAGCCCAACTATGTGTCAAATTTATGTTAACAAAGCAATCCAGCCACTTAGAAATCAAAATCCTGAACTATAAATATTTCACTACATGGATGATGTATTATTAGCACACAAAGATAAAAACACATTGCTAAAATGTTATGCCACACTCACAAATTTATTAAAAAATTATAATCTAGAGATAGCAATAGATAAAGTACAATTAAATTTTCCAATTAATTATTTAGGAATTCTATTATCCTCAACCATGGTCTATCCACCAAAAATTCAAATACGAGTATATCAACTCAAATCACTTAATGATTTTCAAAAGTTATTAGGAGACATAAATTGGATAAGGCCTTATGTAGGCATACCAACAGGAGAGTTGGGATCTTTATTATATCCTAAAAGGTCCATCAGATCCAAATTCACCCCACATATTAATGCCTGAAGCAAGAAAGGCATTAAAAATCATTGAAACATATATGGAAAATATGCATTTGGATAGAATTGATATAAGTTTGCCTTTATTATTTATTGTACTACCAACAAAAAATATACCTACAGGAGTATTTTGGAAAGAAGGTCCATTATTGTGGATACATTTATCTTATTCTCCTAACACTATTCTTACTAGGTATCCTGAGGCTGTAGGACAATTAATACTCAAAGGAATAAGAGCAGCAAAGGGAGTGTTTGGGATTTCTCCCAATAAAATTATTACTCCATATACTATGGATCAAATTGATGAATTAGCTAATGAGTTAAATACTTGGGCAATAATCAGGTGCAAATCTAATGTTTCATTTGATAATCACTTATCATCTAATCCTTTGCTGTCTTTTTGGTCTAAGCATCCTGTAGTTTTTCCAAAAATGACAAGAAAAACACCTATCATGAATGCTCCAAATATATTCACTGATGGGTCAAATAATGGTACAGCAGCAGTAGTTACCCCTGATCAAACTTTTACATTTTTACTACCCAAACAATCAGCTCAAAAGGTAGAGCTTAATGCAGTATTAGAAGCTTTTTTGATGTTTAAAGATTCTGTATTTAATTTATCTTCCAATAGTCAGTGTATAGTTAATCCTATAGTATCCCTTGAAGTTGCTGGTAGGATTTCCCCTTCCTCTACTGTTTTCTCTTTGTTTTCCACTATACAAAGTCTAATCTGGGGCAGAAAAGATCCATTCTTTATAGAACATATCAGGGCACATACTGGATTGCCTGGAGCCCTTGCTAAAACTACACATGACATAAATATTTTCTCTACACTAGAATAAACTACAAATTTTCATAAAAGGTTCCATGTCAATGCTAATACTTTACAAAAGTGTTTTAAAATAAATAAGGAACAAGCTAGACAAATAATAAAACAATGTCAAAATTGTGTGACCTTTTTACCACAAGTTAATCTTGGAGTCAATCCTAGAGGACTGATCCCTAGCCATATTTGGCAGATGGACGACACACACTTGCCAGAATTTGGAAAATTAAAATATTTGCATGTTACAGTTGATACTTCTTCCGGATTTTTGATGGGTTCCCTTCATTCCGGAGAAAAACTAAAGATATTATAGCTCATTGCTTACAAAATTTTGCCACTGTGGGCATTCCAAAACAGTTAAAAACAGATAATGATCTTCGCTATACTTCTACCTCTTTTAAAAGATTTTGCTCATCATTTGGCATTACTCATATAACAGGAATCCCATACAATCCACAGGGTCAAGGCATAGTTGAAAGAGCTCACCAAACTATTAAAATGTACTTGTTAAAGCAAAGAGAGGGAATTGGGAAAGGGTATATATCCCCCAAAGATAAACTTAAAATAACCCTTTTTACTCTAAACTTTTTAAATTTGGATTCATCAGGGTTTAGTGCTGAGGAAAGGCACATGTGTCAAAAAAATGTACATAAGCCCAAGGTACTTTGGAAGGATATTCTAACAGGACAATGGAAAGGTCCTGACCCAGTGATTGTCTGGAGTCAGGGTTCTGTTTGGGTGTTTCCACAGGGAGAACAGCAGCTGATTTGGATTCCAGAGAGATTAACTAAAGTAATTTCTACAGACCAAAAAGAAGGTGATTTGGCTCAAATCCATAACAGCTGATATCCTTACATCTGTAACAGTGGTTCTCCCATGCCTGGAGGCTAATGAATATGAACACCATTAAGGACATTTCAAATGTAAGAAAACCTTAGGGCTTGCTTGTGGGAATACCTTCAGACCCATATGAAAGTTACAGGAAGAACTATGAGATATCAAAAGAAGAGTGAAACCCAGGTGGTAACCAGGATGCTTTTATCAATATCTATTTTATTATTGCCCTTTCCCACATCATAAAGTTCTATTTTACTTTTTGAGCTCATACAGACCTAGGTTAATGTTTTTCTGATCAGTTCTATTTTTTGACTGTGGAGTTTTTAAACATTGCAATGGAGATTTCACCTGTGAAAAGCTACAAGGCTTTTACTATTATGTTATGTGTTGTACATATTGTGTTATGTGTGCACACTTCTGTTTTGTGTTGTATGTCTGTATGTGTGTATGTCCATATCATATATGAGGAGCGCTCATGAAAAAATGAATCCAACTTTTTTTATTCAGGTGATTTAAATGGTTTAATTTAAATTGGATAAACAGCTGTTGAGGATTGTTTTAATATGTGAACAAATAGGAGGTTAACAGATCTGTTTGTTTACTTTCACCTTTCCTTTTCATTATATCTAATTCTATTCAGGATACTAAATTGTTTAGAAAATTGCTTTGTTTTAGTGCCTGCTGAAATGTTACATAATTTTTTTTTAGCCATCATTGCCAGAATTCCTATCTTCATCCCAGTGCCAGTGAAGACAAAGATAAAACCAAACTACAGCTTCTTTGATAGCTATCACAGTAAACTGTATAAACTGATGTATCAATGAATAATAACTCAACAAGTGATGCTCAATCAAGGAGTCAATTTACTTTGAGAGGAAATGGACGTATTAATAGATTCCTCTGCTTTGAACTGCTTGTAGAACTTGCCTGGACTATGTATCACTTGTATGCATTGTGAACTATCTATTGGTGCAGTGAATTGTGGTAGTGCTGGGGCATCTTTGCTGATGGTGTCATCAGAGGTACAATTTTTCCAAAAGGAACCGTCATCTGGCTTGGTGTCATGGCGTTTTGCATCCTCCTCCCTTCTGCTTTTGATAGTCTAAAATTTGGGGGCCAACAGAGGTGAGGCAAAGAACCTCACCCCCCACACACTGGTGCAAAGGCCAAATTTGGGAGCCAACAGAGGTGAGGCAAAGAACCTCACCCCCTCACTGGTGCAAAGGGCTATCCACAAGTATGGCTGTATGCTGGACTGGTAGTCAATGACCGGTAAGATCCAATTGCAATGGTGCCAACATAAGACAGGAGGCTGACGCCTTGAGGTCAGCTCATCTGATGACGGGTAAGGACTATATGTAGTATTGGACAACCTAAGACAGGCACAGTCCCTAAGCCACATTGCTTGTTGTTTAATTAAACAGAGAGGGGGAAATGTTGAGAGCCACAGCCAAGTCGGGATGAAGCATGGCATCTTGCCAGAAGGGAGTGGTTGAGAGGTGACTTGATGGGTATGTTAAGCTGTGTATTCAATTGTATATAGACCCCTGCTGTCCGCCTTGAGCACCCACTACTTTGGAATTCTTGTGGGGATTCCTGGGGAGTTCGTGTTGGTGTGTGGTGTGCCTGGAAGGGCCTCGTGGGTGGTGTTTGCGTGATTTCGGAAATAAAGTTTGTTCCTGCTGGAGTGGCTCCTGATTTGTGCCCAACCATACTGTGGCAACTAAATCTATAGTTTTGATGTTGAATGTCCTCCAAAGGACCTTGTGTTGAAAGTTGGGCCCAGGTGGCATTACTGAGAAATACTTTGTACTTTTATGGTGAGGGGCCTTGTGGGAGGTTTTTAGGTCATTTAGGATCCTTTGATCTTATCATCTTTTTTCTCTTCTTCTCTGTTCCCTGCCTTGTGCAGTAAATGTGAAATGTTTTATTTGATTTTTTTTTCTTTTCTACCACATGGTCCCTGGAATTGCCATGTGCTTGCCTACCTGAGGTCCAAAACAATAGGTCTAAGAGATCTTGGACTCAAACATCCAAAACTCTGAGCCCAAACAATACTTTCTTCTTTATAATAATCTTAGGTGTTCTTTTAAAACAATTTTGTAAAACAGACTTTATGAATTTGTATGCCCTTTGTTATAACTGAAATATAAAAATGGACATAATCAATTAATATTTCAGAGCATTAATTCCTCTCCACTGTAGTAGGAATCAGGTAAATATACTACAGAAAAGGTTAGCCAAAATTATTGGAAGTTCATTTTCTGTTGAGCAGATGACAAATGTAAAACAACCACCTGGCATCTGGTTACACACTTGGAGCTATTTTCTAAAGTCAGAAGAACATTAAAAAACTGAAAGGAGAAAACAGCCAATGAAAATCCTCAAAACCACAATAGTTCGCCTACTGAAAACAAGGGCCACATACCCTGGTCTCTACAGGTAGTCGGCTCTGCCCACTGTCCTCTCTCGCAACTTCTCTTTTTTGTTCTCCTTAATACTTGGTTTAATTCAGCTAGCATACTAAGATCTTCACAGCTCTAAAAATGCCTCTTCTTAGAGTATTTTCAGATTTCAGGTCTTGAAATGATTGTCACCATTCTTTACTACCTTCATTTCCCCAACACTTCACAAACAATTGTAAAACCAGTTGTACCTAAGCCTTCAGTTGCTTTCTGTGAGCAAAATTTGCTTTCAACCTTACTACTTGGGACAGAAAGTTTTAGTGAAATTGATCAGTGTCTGGGTTTTATGTTATTGTTAGTCTGTTCATCTGCTTTTTCAGGTGAAATATGTAAAGATTTATAACTTTCTACTTATCATTTGTCTATATGGGTTTAATTTGATTTTGAATCATGATCCAAACCATAGCAGATGCATTAAGAGTTGTCTTAATGGTGCCATTATTAATGGTGCCCCCTTTCACTATTACAACCTGTCTGGTTTTCCTGATGTGTCTGGTAAATGGGAATTAAAGATGGTATAGTCTCAGTGAAATTTGGTATTGATTATTCCTTTCTTTTATTTTTCTTACCAACATCCTATTTTCAGTTGCTGGTTACCCTTCCTATCTACTAAGCAGAAGTATAACCTGACAACTCTCTGCTCTTATTTTCCTATGATGTGACCTGAGTTCAAATACAAATGCATGCCTTTAGCAATCCTCTGAAGAGGAAGACTCTGGAGTCTTAAATTTTTACAATTCTTCTCTCTTCTGAACACCATACCTAAATTCCTAGCTGTTCTGTAGATATCATGACATACAGATACTATTAAAAAGACTAGCATGAATCCTTCAGAGAACATGAAAACTGAAAATAATGTACCTTCCCAACATGGAATTTATAAACAATAGTAAACTGTAGAATACACACACACACACACACACACACGAGAAACTATCATTATCTCCATATGATAACTAATTTCTTGTTTCAAAATATTATTTTCATACATTTTTATGCTTTGGTGGCCCCCCTAATTAAACCCTAATTGCACACTTAGATTGCATCTCAAAATATTCCAGACTAAATCATTCTCTTCTTTACATATGCTGTTTTTGGTATTGTGTTGCCATGATCCCAGTTATTTGAAAGCAAAATCTTGGCTATATTTATTTGTATTTTTTCATTTTATGAAAACAACCCTAACCCTAACTTTTCTTAGTTTTCTGTCATTGTGATGCAAATATCTAACAAAAACAACTTAGAGAGATAAAGTTTATTTTGGGTTCACTTGAGCCAGCTCAAATGCCCTGTGTCACAGGAGAGGCAGAACATCATGTTCAAGGACATGGTGGAGGAAAGCTGCTCAACCCACAACAGCCAGGAACCAGAGGAAAAGGGAAAGAGATGGGACCCAGGGATAAAATATGATCTCCAAGAACACACCTCCAGTGACATGCTTATTCCAACCACACCCCACCTGCCTGTAGTTACCACCCAATATTTCATTCAAATTATTAATCTATCACATTAATTAATCCATTGATGAAATTACTGCTCACATAATTTAATAGTTCTCCTCTGACTAATGCTACATTGCATAGCATGGTTCTAACACATGAGATATGGGTTTCTTCATATGCAAACTGTAATAAACAACTTTCTAATCTTTCTTCATAGTCCCTTTTATTTCCTATCTGTAATATTATTAATTTTCATGATACTATTAGATATTAAAAATAAGCTCCCCAAATTGTATTACTTATATCAGTAATAATTTATTATTGACTAACTCAAGTACCAAAGCTTGTTCTGCTGATTGATGACGGGGAGCAAAACATGCAGTCCTTTAGTCACTGAAGCTCTCAGACATGCTGCCCTCTTCAACAGAAGCTTCAAAATCACCTGGGTGTGGATATTGGACTGGAAGATGGGACAAGAGACAGTAGCAGGATTCTTCTTATTTTTATAATAATAATTTTATTTTAAAAACATTTTATGAAAGATTAAGTATTTAATTTCAACTTTACAAATATGTAACAATGAAATCTAAATTGCCTTGGCCTCTTTCGTTTTTAATTTAACATTGATATCTGCCTTCCCTTTGAAAGACAATGTTGCAATGCAAGTCTAACATGGTTTAGAATAAGAAAAAAAATATCAATCGCATCTTTAATGTAACCTGGAAATAATAATTTGGCTGATATGAAATCAGATATTGCCTTGGGGACAAGACATTTCTTTGCACCACAGTGGACTTTTCTCTTTATAACAGTTGAGTGCAATGTATACCTGTTTCACAATTCATTGGTGAATTTAGAAACAAATCTAGAATTGGTTTCTTTAATATTTGTCTTCTCTGTTGTTATATATGCATAAAAGATTGCATGCAATTCTCTTATGGGTTTCAACAATTTGTTTGCTTCTTTATTTATTTCTGAACATTAATTTCAAGGTAGTCTCAGAAATATGATTCTGCTCTAACCAGGAGAATAGAGAAGTACGTGGGTTAAATGAATTTGTAACCAGTCTCTATGCCAATGCCTTATTGATGGTGCTTCTTTTTTTTTTTTTTTTGTCTTGTAGATAATCTCCTTATTGCCTATTCCCTCCTTCCATTATGTCTCTATTCTCTACTGCTATAGAGGAATCCTAGGTACATAATTAGGAATTAAACTCTTTACAGCTAAGCCTTATCTTTTACTTTTCTTTGTTTTACATTCTGTTCTTCAGGCATACCACATTTTGCACTGTTTCTTGTGCACAAAACTTTACCTTTGCTCACTTAAAGCTAACACTACCTGGTACAGCAGTACAGCAAAAACAAACATCAAGCAAACCAAAAAACAATTTTAAATACCACTGATAGAGCCTGATAAAAAGTGATTTAAGGACTCCAGTTAGTATAATTACCTAACATTTTACTGTCCATAGATGTTGGTGAAATAAGTATGGTCCTTTTGGTTTGAAGTTTATTTCCTAAGTCTGCTACAGGGTCTGGACATATCTTTGGCAAGGCACACTACCTTCTTCTTTTTTTTTTAAGGAGAGTGAGTGAGAGAGAGAGAGAGAGAGAGAGAGAGAGAGAGAGAGAGAGAGAATATCTTTTTGGACACAACACAGTGCCTTTATTTTTTATGTGGTGCTGAGAATCGAATGCGGGTCCCGCCCATCCTAGGCAAGCACTGTGCCCCTGAGCCACAATCCCAGCCCCAGGCACACTACATTCTGAATAAATTTTGAAAGATATTTAGAAGCTGTAACAAAACATAAAAAACAAAACAACAACAACAACAACAAAATGTTTGTATGAGATATGTAAGCTGTTCTTATTCCCATTATATTCAATTTGTGCTATTAAATGTATTTGCTGCCTTTATTATTATCATTATAATCAGCTTCATGCAAGTGCTTTGTAGTAGAATATTAAAGCAATTTGACTGGAGCACTGTGAAACAAAACAATAAAAGAAGGACACTGAATTCTGGTGTTCTTTTCACTTACTTTAAGTTTTAAAACATGACAGAACTTTTACATACTTCACATGCAAATAGAACTCTCAAGAAATCAAAGCAGAAGTGGTATAATGAGCCTACCTGTGTAGTCCAAGGAACTCCTTTAGTTGAGGTAGTAGTATCACTTGACACATGGAATTCTGGCCCAGCCTGGGCAACACAGACAACCTTTAAAAAATAAAAATAAAACAAACTTCACAATATCCTCAAATTATTATGTCACCTTACTCCAAAAATTACTCACTTCTGTTATTTGAAATCATATTCAATATAACCAGGTGTGTGTGTGTTTGTGTGAGATATCCTTCATTATAAAATAACATCTTTTTACTTTTTATTTCTTTAACTATTGGAATTAAAGAAATTAATCTATAAATGTATCTTTAGATATTAAATTGTCCTTAAAAGTCTAGAATTACTTAAAATTAAAGAGATATAGAGTTGTCCAAATAAAAGTTAGAATGAAGGAAAAAGCAAACGAGTGTTTTACGCTTTTCAGTTATGGCCTATGACTTCTTCACACTTTGTTTATCTTAAGCTATGGAACAAAATAAATAAGAGAAAAAAAGCAGAACACATAAAAGAATAGTGGCTGGGATGATAAAAAAATAAAAATTCATGAACAGAAAGTTATAAAAAGAGAAGAAATAATATATTCCAATTTTCATTATTCCAACATAAGACCACCTTCATGCTATTTGCACTTTCACAGTACTCCATGTTTAGAATGTCCTTTCTCTTGGTTTCATGCTCTGCTGATGCCACTTAAAAACCCAAATACTTTTTGAATAAGCAATCCTGTATTTTATTTTACATTAAATTCTGCAAATTACATAGTCAGTCTGGTCCCTAATTATACCAGACACATGTTCACATGGCCAGTGAATTCATGAAAATTCCTCCAAATTCAAGAATAGCTTCCATACTGAGGGGTGGACTTTCAAGACCCTATATGTGCTATGCCATTCTGTCTTCTTGATTAGAATTAAATTTACCTTAACTTTGCATAAATTGTTTAATTAATCATCATAAAAAACAAAGGAAATATACTCATTTTATAATAATTGAATGTCTACATATAGAAGAATAAAATAAATTATTAATTAGTAAATTAATACAAATCAGTAAATTAGTAGAGATAGTAGTATTTATAAGAAAATATATTGTGAACACTGAATCAGAAATAGAAAGTATATGAGCCAAGAAGAAAGTAAATTTTTTTTCATAGTATATGAATTTAAGGCTATTTAATTATCTTCCATGAGTAAGCCTTTATGGTCCCTCCTGCCACCTGATCTTTCTAACTCTATTAGCTCATGTTTCTAAACTTATCCAGTAACTATATACATATACCAGCAGAAATTCAATAACCTAGTAATAAGTTTTTAAATTTTGTTGGAAATCAAGTTTACAACTAAAGTCATTGAAGCCACTACAGGCAGAAACATAGCATGATATACATTATTTTGCAGTTCAATATTTCACTTTCTTACTATATTTTATTATAATTTTCCTTCATAAAATGCTAAGTATAAGAAAGTCATGTAGTTAAATTTCTGAAAACTTTGATAAACAAATACTTCTACATAATAAAATGGATGAAACCACATTTTTATTTTTTTGTCATAAAACATGAAATTAAACCTGTGAAGATATGTTTTAGGTGGCAAAGAAAAAATCGTTAGATAAAAGATGTCCTTCCTTCTATAAGAGAAAAATCTAAAAGAACATTGTTTTAGTCTTTTCACTTCTGTGACCAAAAACCTTAACAGAATAATTTTAGAGGAGGAATAGTTTATTTGGAGGCTCACAGTTTCAGAGGTCTCAGTTCACAGATGACTGGCTTCATTCCTTAGGCTTGAGGTGAGGCAGAACATCAGGGTGGTAAGGTGTGGTGGCAGAAGAAAGCAGCTCAGGCCATCACACCAAGAAGGAAAGAGAGAGAGAGAGAGAGAGAGAGAGAGAGAGAGAGAGAGAGAGAGAGAGAGAGAGAGAGAGAGAGAGAAACTCCTCTCACCACCAATAAAACATAAAACCCAAAGGCACATCCTCAAAGACCCACCTCTTCCAGCCACACAACACCTGCCTATAGTTACCACCAAAGTAACTATAATTAATTTCATTTTTTATGACAAAAAAATAAAGATAATCTCTATGGGGATAAATGCACTAATTAGGTTAAGCCTCTTATAACACAATAATTTCATCTCTAATATTTCTTGCATTTTCTCACCCATGAGTTTTGGGGTAAACCTCATTTCTAATGATATTCTATTCCTCAAAGCCCATGTCCATCAATCATGATGCAAAATATTTTTAGTTCATCTCCAAGAATTTCCATATTTTAACAGTATTAGCATTGCTCAAAAGTCCAAAAGGGAGAAATAGGAACACAGAAAGAAGGGATGGGGCCAAGACAAGAATGAAATTCAGCTGGGCAAACAAGTCATATAGTTCCTTGTCCAGCATCTGGTAAACATGTCATCATGATGTTCTCTGCAAAGGGCTTGTGAAGCTCTGCCCCTATGGTTTTGTTGGTTGCAGCTCACAAGGTCAAGTTTTGGCTCATCTCTGCTCAATTCCTGCACCTCTCCTCTGCATACACCCCACATTACTGGCATTCCCTAATCTCTAGTAACTCCACTACAGCTTTGGCTTCCTTGTCACATCTCAACACCTCTCCCTTTTATGGGCTACCTGCAGGGACTCCAACCCTGCTGCACTTTGCTTGGCCTCCCAGGTCTTCCTTTGTAATCACAGTGGAAGCCTGTATGACTACTTAACTCTGGAATCCTGCAATCTTGCAGAAGTTGATGCCAAGGTCTTCCACCATCTCCAGCAGTAGCCAAGACTCGAGGGACCCTGGCTGCAGCAGTCTTTGAGTGCCTGAGTGGCTGGTAATGGTGATAAAACTTCCTAGGCCCTACTGTGTAAGCAGCGTGATCCACTGGATTCTGCTCAAGGAAATTTTCACGTTTATACCCCCAAGCCTGAGATGGGTGTGTTATTGTCAATTCCTGAAATGCCCTTAAACCATCTTTCCTGTTGTCTCTGGGTAAAGTATTTAGCAGAATCTCTTTAGTGGCTATATTACCTTTATTAATCCCACCTTCCTTAGCCCCAGGTTTATTTCCAGTTTTCTGGGAAAATCTCAAGTTTTTCAAAATTTGTTGTTGTTGTTGTTTAGCTTTCTGCTTCTGATTTTCACAATAAACTTGGTAAAGCTGCCAGCAACATCCATGCTACTCCTGAAGGCTCTGAAGGCTCTGGTGTCTTGAAATTTTCTCTTCCAGCTGAATTAGTCTATCATCTTTAAATTCAAGCTCACATAAAGTCTCAGGACATGCGCAAAATGTAGAAAACTTCATAGCCAGAAAATAACATGAATGGCTTCTAGTGCAATTTCCTATACAGTTCTCCTAATCTGAAACATTATGAGCTCCATCTTCACCATTCACTGTCCTAGATTAATCATAGCAAAGATTGTACTTCATGATAACAATATTTGGTTTAGTCAGTTTTTTTTTCCCCTACTGTGACCAAAAAACCTGACCAGAAAAAATTTAGAGGAGGAAATGTTTAATTGAGAGTTCACAGTTTCAGAGGTCTCAGTCCCTAGATGGTTGGCTCTACTCCTTGAGGCTTGAAGTGACCCAGAACATCATGGTGGAAGTGTGTGATACTGGAAAGAGCTGAGGACATGGCATCAGGAAGAAGACAGAGATCTCTGCTCACCAATCATAAAATACAAACCCCCAGGGCATGCCCCAAAGGACCCACCTTTTTAATTCATACTCTACCCACCTACAGTTATCATCAAGTTAATTCCTAACAGGGTATTAATGCACTGATTAAGTTACACTTCTTATACCTCAATCATTTCATCTCTAAACTTTCTTTCATTTTCTCACATATGAGTTTAGGGGGATACCTCATATCTAAACCACAGCAAACATTTTCATGTTATTCAACATGTTGGTTACTATAAAGCTGTCAATTTGGGAAGTCAAGAGAGGTATAAATTAGCTATGAAAGAAATAGCATCTCAGGAGATTTCAAATGGAAGGATGGTATACTAAGGTAACCTTGGGGAAAAATGAAGAGATTTTGGAAATAAGATAAACTTAAGAATTCTTGACCTTTGAATAAAGAAGAAAAAATGTTTTAAAGAAAAAAATATACAATGTTTCCTGTATGAGTTACCACCTATTCTTTTCCTTTGTCTCCCCAAGAAAATATCATTAAACACAAAATGACTTGCCAGTGTGTTTAGAGTTGAATTAGGATTGAGAGTGAGCAGCAGGGAGGTGGAAATATTCCATATCAAGTTAGGTGTGAAGGAAGAAGAAATGCAAAAGAAGCAACTCCTTCCAGATACAGTACATATCATGATTTACAATCTAATTTTATGCATTTGCCTCCAGAAAATATTTTACTCATACATGGGCTGCTGCTGAGCAAACATTAAGTCCAAAATATGTGGAATTTCTGAAGGGGTCAATTACTCAAAATACAATCATATCACTCTTACTAATTATACTTTTCAGAGACCTTTTGTCATTTTATCTAGATATTCCTAATTTAAGTTTCTAAAAAAACTTTTAATTTAAAAGTTTTAGACATACAGAAGAAATGCAAGAATATTAGTGTTTCCTTAAATCCTATGCCTGTTTTTCTCTGTTGTCCTAATGTACATCTATCACAATTAATGAACTGTGCTGATACATTATTCTAACCCATGTCCATACCTTATTTAGATTTCCCTAACTTTAACTTGTGTCCTTTTTTTGTTCCAGTATTCCATCTAGGATCTCATACTACACTTAATTTTCATGTCTCTTTAGGTACCTTTAGGTTCTGACAGCTTCTCAGACTTTCCTTGTTTTTCAAAACCTGAAAGATTAGGGAGCATTGGCTAGGTATTTTATAAAAAGTCCTTCCATATGGGTTTGTCCAATGACTTTCTCATGTCTAGACAGGCTTATCCTCACTGAGAGGTTAGGGCCAGAAGTAAACTGAGCATATGTGATGAAGAGTTCCTGATTGGTATATTCACAATAACCAATAATTTATTAATGATGATGTAAACCTTGCTTATTTCACTAACACAGTATTTTCCAGTTTTTTGAGTACACAACTACCATTTTACTTATATTTTCTTACTGAATTCTTTAGAAAAGGTTCACTATGTTCATCCTGTGCTTAAAGTGTGAGAAGTAATGCTGTATCTCCTTGACAGTGAAGCATTTACATAAATTACTTATAATTCTATGTAAATTGTTTGGGATTCTTCTAATAATGAGCTTTTAATATCTTCCAGAAATATATTTCTAAATTCAATTTAATTTAAATTATGAAAAATCAATAACATTTTAATTATAAAAGTACATTGACTTAATATGTTTCCCTGGTACAAATAGAAAATAAGTCTCCTTTAGATTTATCAATCTTAGACAAGTGCATTTTAGTTTGGATATATCTATATGTGTGAAAATATCCCTTGAATTATACTTCTCATATTTTTTTTTAAAACAAATAATCATGGTTCCATATAGTACCTGGTACTCCTTTGTGTCTCTCAGTGGGGTGGCCTCAATCATTTCTTTTGATGATATCACTTTTGTCAGGCTATTTTCAGGAAGAGCTTTAATTTCTTTTTTTCCTCCTTTTATTAAGTATTTCTTGACTCAATTCAGTGAACAATAGTTGTGAGAACAGAACTGGGTAGCTTTTCAAATGGACTCTTACCTGGTACAGAGATCTTACTGTCACCTTTTGACACCCAGTACTAGGTGGCTTAGAATCTTTAACACTTTTGATAAAATTTCTTATATACATCATTTTTTAGGAAAACTGAATTTAAACCTACAGAGGCAAATCAAAAACTATGAAATCAGTACTTAAAAGGCTATAAAGCTTTCCCAAGAATAAATAGGACAACATTCTATTTATTAATCATTAGTAAAACCTCTGTATTAAACGAAATAATATCTAAGTCCAAGAGCTGTATTTTTCACTTATAAAATCTCATTCATGAAATTCACCAAATTACACCATGTATATTTCAAATATATCACAATGAATTGGACCTTTGTGTAAATCTATAAAGCATTAATTAAAATTAATAATAAATATAATAAGAAGGAAGACCAGTATTATAAAGGAATTTAAGAGGAGGAGGGAAAGAGAAAGTATGGGGAAAGAATTGGAGCAAATTATACTCTAGGCATGTGTGATTATGTCAAAAGGAACTATACCATTATGTGTAAGCATAATGCACTAATAAAACATTTTTTTAAAATATTATTCATTTTAAGTTTTAAAATGAGCCAATCACTGAAGTTTAGGTATACATGTGACTTCACAGAAGATAAACAGAAATGACACACATATACATCAATTAATAGAGTATTTCTAGCTGAAATAGTTTTCATGCTGCCTTTTATTCAGAAAATAATTGTGAGAAAATTTTTGAGATATAATAAGTAATTAACAGTAATGTCACATCTTCATGTCAATCATCTCTTGTCATTAAATATTTTGTTGGCATGTTCAAAACAGAAGTAAATAAAAATACTTCTAATCATCCTGTGATTTTTTTTGATCACAGGGAAATTTATTGAAAGTGAGAGACTGTTTAGCAAAAAATAAAGATCAGAATTCTTGGGGTTTTTTTTTTTACTATATTGACCTCAAAAATGCTGAAGGAAGTTTCAGACATATCTTTGCTGCTGTAACATAGGTATTTATAGTTTGGGAGTGTTCTTTGGTTTGATGAGGTATTAAACACACCAGTAATTGGTTATGTGCCAGAAAACTGTTTAGAGTAAGGGGAGGGATTTTTTTTTAATGAATTTATCACGTTTTAGCAAATAAAAAATTGGACTCTACTGGCCTATCCCTGATATGCTTGGCTAAGCGTCAGCAGATCTTGAAGGGAAACATGATTCACCAATGCAGTTGATACTCTATTGCTTTACATATGAAATTCAGTCGTATTTTAAAGTTGAAGTGCTTCAGAATCATTTTGTGTACTGTGAATGCATTTATGATGTGGGACCCGAGCTGAAGTGGGCACCTATATAGAAATAAATGGGTCCCCCAATTTTTTTCTTACTGGCATTTGCACTCTAAGAGCATCTGAGATCAGAGCATATAGAAAAAATGTTTGGTGTCAATTTTTATCTTCACTTTAATTTACACTTCTAGTTCAATATTTTCATTATGTTATTTAATGACTCTTTTCTTACACCTAAGTTGTGCCTTTCTCTCTGTGTTAGATCTATTTTTTTGTTCTTTCCCTGCTCTGCTGGTTATAACAGGTGTGCTAACCAGGCAACCCTGCTATCTCCTTTTGGTTAGTTTTGGACAATGGAAGGCACATATAAGAAAGAAAGAAAGGAAGGAAGGAAGGAAGGAAGGAAGGAAGGAAGGAAGGAAGGAAGGAAGGAAGTCAGGAAGGAAGTCAGGAAGGAAGTCAGGAAGGAAGGAAGGAAGGAAGGAGGGAGGGAAAAATCAGAATATTTCTCTTTCCCATGCCTCTCCTCACTTCCTTGGGCTGTATCCAGCATCTGTGAATCTTTCTGGTTTCTACTCTTTTTGAATGTGTTCACATGACTGTAGCTTCTATTTGTTAACACTAACCCTTGGCTTGGGAGAACAGCTAATGATATCCATCCTAATTAGTATTTACCATGGCTTCTTGCTTTTAATTTTTCAGCTTTTTCCAATATTATACAATCAAAATTCTGCATTAAATTATTCTCATTGAAAATCTTTAAGTGTTTTATTGTTAGTGCAGACTAATTCAAAATATAATATTTTTAAGTACAATCACCCAATTAACTCAACCATGATTATGTTTATATATATATATATATATATATATATATATATATATATATATATATAAAACATATATATAACATATATATTAACATATATATATATATATATATATATATATATATATATGACTAATATCTCATTTGGGTCATTCCTGATCTAAAAGGTATCATGATCTAGATGATACCAGCTCAAACTTTAACTTCACTGTTAGACAAAAGTTCAATATTCACCCTAGGATGTTTTTCAATTGCTGATGATTTCTTTTTGCAGTGACCTCTAGGTCTAAGCTCCATCTTCTACTGAATTATTTAAGCTTATTAATATTCTTTCCACTGAGCAGGTTTTATCTCTATTTGTCCTAACTACTCAGAAGTAGTAAAATAAGCCCTTTCTATGTTTTGTACACCTTTAAAAACACATCAATATATTAAAAGAGTGTCATAAACAAACAATCCAAGACTATTTCCATTATGATTCTCTGGGATAATCTCTGTTCTTTGTTTTTTTATTTGCCCATAGCTATCCCCCTTGTTTCAGCACAGTTTTCCTTCAGTTGCTTCAATAAGTATCTTATTCTTTCCTTCTATTTTTCCAAATGATGCAACTTTGAAAGTGAACTACAAAATTACTTCTGCATCCATAACTCAATCCTAGTGTTCAGTGAGCAAAACAAAATATTTCATTTCATAGCATTTACACACTCTGGTTAGCATTTTTGTGGGCAAAAAACATTTTTGTTTCATTTCATATGAATCAAATTTTGCATTCATTGCTCATTCTCCTTCCTCAAATCACTCTAACTTATCTTTAGTTTGAGCCACATAGTTCTTATAGTTGTTTTAATTATTTATGTTGTGCTTTCTTTTTTTCAATTATATGTAAATCAGAAAAATGAAGTTTCTCTCCTGATTAATTCTATCCAAGTGAAATGGGTGCTATGGATTTAGTGTAACATTAAAGCTCTCTCTCTCTCATTCTGTGTCTCCCCTTCCCTCTACCGAGGAATTTTCACTCTAGTGTATTAGCTATTAAGTGTTGCATAACAGATTTTCCCAAAGTGGCTCAAATAATATGCCATATTACTTTATATCCTCTGTGGATTAGAAATTTAGGTGCAGCTTAGCTAGGTTTCATATCTAAGGATCTCTAACAAAATCTTAATCATTTCAAGAGTCAGCTAGACAAATGTGCTTCAAGTTCACGGAATTTTGAAATGAAACCTCAGCTTCAATCTGGTTGTTGCTTAGAGGTGGCTCTTATTCAATTTCTTGACAATTTTCTCTTTCCATAAGGCAGCTCACAACAAAGTGGCTTTTGTTTTCAAAGGGAGCAAGGGAAAAGAGAAAGAGAATACCAACAACAACAAAAAAGTCACCACTCTCTATATCTTAATCCTGTGATATCCTGTTGTTTTTATCATATCTACACATTAGAAATAAGTCTCCAGGTCCACTCACATTTAGGAGGAGAGTAAGAATGGATACCAGGAGGCCGAGAACCTCAGGAGCCATTTTAAAAGCTGTCTACCAATTTGTAATTAAACTGGACAGTGCAAAGCAGTATGATAACACCATTTCAGAATTTAATATGGACCTATAGAGGCCTGGTACCTTCTCTATGTGGATAAAAACTGAGAGATGTGGCTCAAGTGAAACTTTCAGTTCACATTTTCTCCATGTTTGGAGTCCACCTTGTCCCTCATATAAATATTTTTTAAAATTAGTGTTTTATGGGAACAAGGAATACATAGATGATGATATGATGAACCATTTTGTTTGTTATTATATACTCATTGAAATTAAAATATTTAATCTTCTTAACATGACTCCAAATAGCACTGACAACAACACCTTGGGTAAGTAGTGTGGTTAGAGAGATTGTCCACACAGCTGAGGCAGAAATGTTGCCCGGACACTAGGAGATTGAACTTCAGTAACTTTGACAGAAGAGAAGAGAGTTGGGCAGATTTGAGAGTAAACCAGAAAGCTAGGACATGATGAGATCAGGGAAGAAATATAGGACTTTCAAGACTCTGGCTTATATTCTCTAGTGGTTATATATCATTTATGAATTTCTATCTGAAACAAGAAGGAAAAGATTTGGAACCAGAGAGAGGAAATGATAAATTGCATTTTTGACTGTTTAAGTTTTAAATATCCATAGGACATAAAGGTAAAGATAGATATAATAAGATAAATATATATCTGGGACTCAGGTGAAGAGATATAGAGAGATAATGATGGTTATGAACACCCTCATCAGTACAGAAACCTTAACTTTATAAACACTGCCTCCAAAGAAAAATAAGTTTATTTCTATTCAAATCTAATATTTCTTGTAAACCTGAATTTTCTGGTCATAACATTAAAAAAGAAAAAAGTTTTAGTCCATTCTTCTCTTTGCATATTTGTTTGTTTTTCTGATGTAAAATTTAAACAATTCCTTTAGGTAAAAACATGCAAAGCAATTCCCTGGAAAATGATGAGATTTTTTTCCAATTTCCAACCTGTTAAGAGTAGTTCTCTCCACTATAATTTATAATAGCTAGTTTTATAATGTCCCTGACTTTTCAGTAGATTTTTGTTATCACATATTTTATTGGACATGCAGATATATTTATGACATATACAAGAGGTTTTTATATTTAGGAACTCTGTTATAATTCTGTCCAACTTCTACATTTTCAAAATATAACTGAACTGAGTCCCACTTTTTGTGGCCCAATTTTCTAAAGCTAACTAATATGATAAAATAACCGCTTCTAAGGCATCCATAGATGATAATGAAGTCAGGGACACCCTCATTTAGGTATCTTATTAGTTTTAAGAGAGCATAGATAGACATAGGATCTGAAAAATAGGATCTTAAAAATAGATTATAGACATAGGATCTTAAAAATCAAAGTAAAACTTTAACTAGGAATGATGGGCCCATTGTTGGGACAGAGTAGGCAGGACCTTGAAATGGCTCTCTAAGTAGCTTCACATAAACTGTTATGGATTTGCAGAAGAGAATATTCTCATCAAACCCTTGTAAATTTATACTTCAACAAACATTGTCTAAAATGCAAGAACAGAAAGATAAGAATCATTTGTTCATATTTGCATTTAATTTCAATGGTCAGAGGATTTAGTTCAACTTTAATATAAATGATGGGAAAGCTACTCAAAGTACTCTAATGTAATCCTTGAAATTTTTCTAACTCATTTAGGATCTGGCAATGCCATTCAGGTCTAAGATCACTGTGAAATAGAATAAACATGTAGCTACTGTAGCCTGGTTTGCCAAATGGTATTGATCACTTTAAGTCTCTATTTTAGTTTAGTTGTGAGGCCAAGCATCTGCTATGAATAGAGCCCTAGATCTTTCAAGCATCATTTGTGTGCTAAGAAAAGCTGTACTTGGGTCCCTAAGCAGCCTATAGATATGTACCAAAGAATGAATTCTTTCTATGTAAAATTATTATTCAAAATATATAAATTCAGGTTTTCTATAGTATCAGCTTTAATTCAGAGAAAATTATGTAGGTAATAATATTACTCAGATAAAACACTATTTTCCCTTCATTAACAGAAAATTATGTAGGCCTAAAATATTCAGATAAAACACTGAAAACAAAAGTATGTCATTCCTGACAAATGTATTCAAGAAAAGTCTTAAATTGTTTTTAAGTTAGTGCTCTAGATTTAACTAATAAATTATTCTTTTGTTTTATTTCAGAATTAGTTTTTCAAATGAGACTTATTTATTTAACTTTTGGGGGGACATACTAAGAATTGAACTTAGGGGCACTTTGTCACTGAGCAACATCCCAAGTCCTATTTTATATTTTTATTTAGAGACAGGGTCTCACTTAGTTTCTTAGTGCTTTGATTTTTCTGGCTTTGAACTCATGATCCTCCTGCCTCAGCCTCCCAAGCCGCTAGAATTACAGGCCTGCACCACATCTGTTGGCTCATTTAACTTTTTTGACATGTAAACTTAAGTGTGTTGTTTCCTCAATGACCATCTACAGGTGACCTTTGATCTATTCTATTTGTCTTATTACCCTGTAATAACAAAAATGGTATGGGTTTACTTGCAGCATTTCTTGTAACAAAGCTGTTTACAACTACAAAATAAGAACAACCACTTCTTCCTCCTGAATTTGTGAAACCACACAGGGAAAATATAAACAGTTCTGATTAGGAGAAAGAACAGAATTCATCAATAGTCTAATCAAAAAGAATTGGGTTTTACTTCTAAAAAAATTATAAATGGAGTTCAAATTTCAAGTGCCCACATTTTATAGATACTAGATACTAGTAAACAATCAAATCCCCTGGCAATAAGACTTACCTTCTGATATCAATTGTTTATTTGTAGTACAAATGGATGTTTGATGGTAATTATATGTTTGATAAAGAGTAATCAAGAAGGTTCATTATATTCTTAGTAATCAGCTTCTTTTTGAGTTATTCCTTGTGTTTGTGTGTATTTATATACATGTGTGCTTTATGTATGTGCATATTTACATATATATATATATATATATATATATATATATTAAGATTGGACACATTTTCAGGAAAAAACTTAAATTATGAATATAACTTAAATTCAAAGCTTAGCTCTTTCCTGAAAGCATGTTCAATCTTTAAATAATCAAAACTCTTCTGCTAGAATAAGAGAAAATAATACAAATTAATTGAGTATTGCTAGTAGTGCCATTTTTTAAAATTATGTAAGCTATTCCTGAAGATAATTTTGGAAGCTAGGTGTTTCCAATAATGGCAGGTGAGGTTATTGGACTAACCCTCCTTCTAAAAACTTTAAATAATCTGTATAAAATAAATCTTTTAAAAATCTTCTCGAATGATGGAAGGTCATGTAAGAAAAAAAGCAATTACTAGAATAAAATTGAAGGAAAAATTGAAAATACAAGTATTGCTGAATTCAGAAAATTTTGAGAGATCTGTGAGAAATCTGTGTGATAAGGTACATAGAACAAAATTTGGACTTTAAATTAATACAAGAGACTAACAAGAGAACAATTCATAATAAGCTGTAATGTAAATGGATAAACTTTGAGGGAAATTTAAACAAAAAAGGGGAGTGAATTTATTGAAAAAGTATAGCCTAGTTTTAAAAGCCTGAAGACTTGGGGTAATTTAAAGCATTCAAAATTGTGGATCGTTTTGGGTATTATATTTAGTTAGGTCCTTTATCTATTTTAAATTGATTTTTGTATGTGGTTATATTTAAGAATCTAGTTTTATTCTTCTGAATAATATATCCAGGTTTCTCAACTTCATTTATTGAAGAGACTGTCCTTTTCTCAGCAGATGTTCTTGATACCTTTAATGAAACCAATTAACTGTAGATATGTGGATTTATTTCTGAAATATCTATTGCTCATTGGTCAATCTGTCTGCTTTTATGCCAGTGCCATGCTGTATTGATTACTATAGATTTGGAGTATGTTTGAAAGTTGCATGTTGTGATGTCTGCAGCTCTGTTCATTTTGTACGCCCATGTTTATTGCAGCACTATTTATATAGCCAAGATACCCAATGAACTGAGATTTTCTCAAAGGATATACAGATTTTATAAATAGCACTTGTACACAAGGCAATATTATTCTGTTAAAAAGAATAAAATGTTCTCATTCATAGCCATATTAATTGATTGGAAGTTACTATGTTAACTGAAATACTGTAGGCACATTAAAACAGATACTGCATGTCCTCACTCACTTGTGGAAGTTAAAATCATTGATAATATAGAAGCAGAGTATAATTAATGTCACTAGAGGCTATGAAAGATTAGAAAAAGGAAGAAGTAGAGAGGCAGTTAGTGGTAGGTAAATTATTTCAATGCTCTATAACAGTAAGGATAATGTGGTTTACATGTATTAATTATACATTTCACAAAAATTAGAGGAGAAAAGTTTTTTTTTAATAATCTGTATAAAATATGTCATTTAAACATGGTAAAAGTATTTTGGGAGGTGGAAATGCTAATCACAACAATTTGATCATTACAAATTATACATGTTTTAAATTATAATAATGTGCTCCCATAAATAAATATGACTATTTTATGTTCAAGATGCTTGAGGACAGGTAATGCTCCCACTAACTGAAGTTAACTCAAATCCTTTTGAAGGGGAGTGGGCCTTTCTTCATCCTTGGCCTCAAATGATTTTTATAACTAATTGTTTAGTGCATGATTAGCACAGTGTATAAAGCAAAAAAAAAAAAAAGGCATCCCTAAAACATGCACCAACAGAAGCACAAACAACAAAAGAAACTGATGAGAAATATTTCCTGTTAGAATGATCTGACAGAGCTCAAAATAGCTTGACCCTATATTTGTGATTTAGTCAAGAAAAATCTATTTGAACATCTATTAGGTACTCAAAACACTTCTATGCCCTATAGATTGCATAGTGGGCAAAACAAATCTATTTTCCAGTAGGAGTTTACATTTCACTGGATAAGACAACAGGGAGAATGTATTTACTGCTTAGGAACTGGTCCAAGTTCTCCTGTGGATAGCCCTGGGTAAAGTGTGGTTGCAGCTTGATTGTTTTGAAATCTTTCCATGACTTTATTCTGTACTAGTGCCAATCCCAGTTAAGAATGCCCACTGGAACACAGAATACTAAGGAATGAAAACTATGAAGCTTCTTAAGTTAAAGATACAAAAAAAACCCCAAAAGTTAAGATTATCTACAAGAGCAGGAAAACTTAAAAATGATATTTGAAGACTTGAAAATAAAATGATAGAAAGAATACATAGAATTCAGGACTATAATAAATAAACTAAACTGACAAATGGGCCTCCCAGCAAACTGAAGGCAGCAGAAGGGAGCTTTAGTGTTTTTAAACAGGAAGTACAAGAGAATACTCAGTATAATCAGGCTTCAAGCCCAGGAGCAGAACCACCATGAGCAACATAGATTAGGGCATTTATTATTGAACTCGTATAATTGCAGAAGACACTGGGCAAGTGTGTGTTAGAACTGGTGAAGAAGAGCATCAGAAACATCACAAAACCTCCCTCTAAAGTACTGACATGGGTAGACAAATTGGATCTTGCCAGAACATTTCATAAAGCAAGCACAAGCATGGCCAACAGCCAGAAAGAAATCATTAAGGGGACTGACGGAGAAGTTAATGTCAGGATACTGCATCTGCATATGGGTGAACCTGAGGTATGGTCAACAGCCTGAGGTTGGTCAGGTCAACAAAAGACAATCTTATTTGCAGATTAGGGGAAATTTTGGGTTATCTCTAATCTGCATCTCTGAGAGTTGCTCCTTTTGGTTCTTACAGCCTAACACCACAACCAACAGAGACAGTGCTGTAGCTTCCTTTCTAGTTTCCAAATCACATTTTAACTTGTATTTGGTCCACTGTAACCTGGAAGCTTAACAGGGCACCATCCATGGTATACATGATAGAACTACATTTCTAGTGAAGCCCAGTTTACATATTAAAAAAAAAAATCACAAGCATGGCAGAGTAAAAGTTGTAAAATACAGAAAGAGAATACAGAGGAAGATACAGAGGAAGGAGTGAGAAAATATAGTCTCTCAATAGAAATTCTAGAGAGAAAAAATAGAATTAATAGGAAGAAATGACATGTGAAAAGATTTTTTCAGTAATGTTCAGTGACAAAATACAGTTAAGTATCCTAATTAATTCCAATCATAATAAATAAAAATAGATCTATAAGGTGGAATACTGTATTGAATTTATAGCTCAACAAATGCATAGTGAAAAAAAATCTTAAAAATAGCCCAAGAGATAATGTTAAATCTAAAGGTGACCAGACAAGCACATTAATGAAAGACAGAAAATAGAAAAATGATATTCTCAGCATGCAGAAAGGAAATACACAGAGAAACAATCACAAACAAATCCCACCATTGTATTCAGTTTTGAAAATAACCCTCAAGATCAAAAACTGAATACTTTTCAGACACTTAGAGATGTAGCTGATCTTGCTTTCAATGGCAGTTGGAGATAAGTATAAGTATCTCATGGCAATAGTACATTATTAAAAATGTTTTCTGAAGAAAAAACCTCTGTTTTATATTTATTTTATTCTTATTCTTTGATATGTATTTACGGATATTATTATGAAAACTATGGCTATGAAAATACAAATTATACCTTGAGTAAATTTTTTAAATATCCTGCTATTTTGGCAATCTTTCATGGGCTCATTAGTTTACTGGGCAAACTACATGAACATTACCTTCCATTATGGTATGAATTTCATATTTTAAAAATACAGTGGAATGGAAGAATTACTATTCTATTAATGTCACACATATTTTATCATTGGACATTACAGATATTGTTATTTTTTAAATATTTGTATTTAAACCATCATTAGAATTTTTAAATACATTTCTTCATTTGTGTACAGAATATTCACCAGCAGCTTGTAAAACTTATGCCTTTTCAAGGTTTCTTTACCACTCCTTCTCTTAGGTTTCTCAAATATTACACAACCCAAAATTATAGAAATACAGCTGAGGACATGATACTGGCTATTTTGGAAGGAGCTGATCACATTCTTGCACAAGACATGTCATTATAGGAAGGTGATGGATAATGAAATATACTGAATAACACAAAACAGTTTTTATTAAGTCCTCTTTTTTTCTAAGCCTTGTGTCTCACTCTTCTCTTTGTGTTAGACCTTAGGACTCAAGTCTGAACCTTGTGCTTCATATTTGCCCAGAGAATAAAACACTGACCTCTAGTGGTGAGTGAGCCTGTATCCCTAAGGTAAGAATAAGAGTCTGGAGAGGAACCATCCAGGGCATTTTCAAAGCCTTGGATCATTCCCTCCTTTCCAGGAGAACTTCTGCCTCCTGGTACAGAATTCTTCACAGTTCATTAGTATGCCACTTTAAAGAGCTCTAGGTTTCCTTGTCTCTGACTTTTTAATAGTTATCACCTCATAAACTCACTTTAGATCTTCTAACATGTGATGTAGTATCTCATTTTCTAGTGCTATAATTATTGGTGTTACTTTGTCATGACGTTATTGGGACTTAGGAAAAGAAATATTTTTTATTTAAAAATACCTTTGCTATTATAGTTTTACTTAAACAATATATTTTCTACATAGAAAAAAACTTGAATAAATGTTTTCCTGTTTTCTTTTTTGTGTGAATAAATAAATATATAATAGGTTGCTGTTAGTCACACAGCTAATGAGTAATGCTACTAGAATTCAACTTATGAATATTAAAGTCACAGAAGAGCTTCTTAATTTGATGCACTACTGTCCTGTCTTTTCTGTAGAACAATGTTGAGATGGAAGAAATAGTAATGTGTTTAAAATGAAGATTGGTAGGATACTGAAGTAAGTACATATCAGATTAGACAATAGTACTTTCTTTAATAATTTTCTTTGTTTTTCCAAACTAGAAAATTCTATCTAAAGCATAGCTCATTGTAGTTCTTATTTTGTCTACTAATTCTACTCACAACCAATTTTAAATGGAGAATTTTCTCATATAATTATTAAGCACATATATTCATAAATTTTTATTCTATACAATATGTCATGAACTTACTCAACTTTTCCTTGAATTTGATAACTAAAAGAATATTTTTTCTCTAATAAGCTGATATTTACTTACTTCAGTATCCTACCAATATTCATTTTGAACACATTAATATTTCTTCCATCTTAACATTGTTCTACGGGGAAGACAAAACAGTAGTGCATCAAATTAAGAAATTCTTCTGTGACTTCAACATTAGTAAGTTGAATTCTTGTAGCATTACTCATAAGCTGTGTGACTAACAGCAAGGTTTTTTGTTTTGTTTTGTTTTGTTTTTGTTTGGTACCAGGGATTGAACTCAGGGGCACTTGACCACTGAACCATACCCCAGCCTTGTTCTTTGTATTTTATTTAGAGACAGAGTCTCAATGAGTTACTTAGTGCCTTGGTTGCTGAGGCTGGCTTTGAACTTCCAATCCTCCTGACTCAGCCTCCTCAACCACTGGAATTACAGGTGTGTGCCACTGTGCTCAGCTTAACAGCACGTTTAGTAAACCTAGATTTATTATTTTATCAGTGATGTGATGATAATAGCTATTTATCTCATTAACAGTAGAGGATGGAATGAGAAAATGCATATTCAATTCTTCACCAGGACCTTATTAAAAAGTCTGACATTTTCCTATGAACAAAACAAAATTTCTACCCTCATGGATCTTAAGTTCAAGTAAGGGACATATATAATAAATACACAAATGATAAAAGTGAATTATATAGCATTATGGAATAAATAAGTGCTGAGAACAAAAATAAACCTAATATTTAAGAGTATATTTTACTGTATACAAGATATAGTTCATTTAATCAAAAAGTCTGTGATAAGAATAAAGCAAAGAAAGAGAATGAAGGAAGTATTGATGGAGGAGAAAAGTGTTTGATAGCTGCATTAGTCAGTCTTCCATTGTTGTGACCAAAGACCTGACAAAAACAACTTAGAAGATGAAAGATTTATTTTGGCTCCTGGTTTAGAGGTTCAGTTTATGGTCGTCTGACTCCATAGCTTTGGACCCCAGGTAAGGCAGAATATCATGGTGGAAGGGTGTGGGATGAAGAAAACCTACTGTCATGTCTACTTCATGACAGCCAGGAAGGAAAGACATCTCTAGTATAGTTAGGAATAATATAATCTCCAAGGGCACATCTAGCTGCCTACAGTTACTGCCTACTAACCCATTCAAATTATTAATCCATCAAATATATTAATGCACTGATTAGGTCACAGTGCTCATAATCTAATGATTTCACCTCTGAATACTTTTTCATTGTCTCACACATACGATTTCAAGAGATATGTCATATTCAAACCATAACAATACTTTGCAATATTATACAGAATAATCAAGAAGGATCTTGCTGGGAAGATTAATTATAAATAGAAGTTGGAAGGAGAAGATGGAAACACATATGTGACTGTTTGGGTGAAGACCAATGTGAATAAAAGATTACCCAGAGCAAGGACCCAGACAGACGAATGTAGAGAATGTTCTTAGGAGAAACAAGCAAGCTAAAGCAATCAGAGGACTATGAATAAAAAAGGACATGCCATAATATGAAGCCAGAAAAGTAAGGAGGTAGGTTGGAGATGGGAGGCAGGACTGAATGCAAAGTGTTCCATAGGTCACTTTGCAAGAAGGATAGCAAGTTATTAGAGGTCTTAATGCAAATAAGTGCCATTATCATTATTTTCTAATTTGTACTGAATCATTCTGGCTCAGGTATGGAGAATAGGCCGAATGAGTTGAGGACAGAAGCAGATAAAAATTAATTGTTTTCAACAATCAAAAAACAAAAACAACACCATGATAATAGTTGGAGAACGGTGATAGCAAAGAATGTACTTAGAAATCAAGATTTTGGACATAGTGTGAAGGGTATGCAGATAGAATTCATAAAGCATAATATAGGTGACAAAGAGATCACTCCACAATTATTGGCTTAATTAATGGAAAAATTCAAAATATCACTACTAACTATAATGGGAAAATTCACAATAAGACTGGATATTGCACAGGTCAAGTTTGAAGTGCTGTTGAACTTTGTTGTACAGGTGCTGAGTATAAAATTTGATATAGGACTAGGCTTCTGATCAATCTAAGATTTGTCATCACATACACACAATGTGTAGGCTAGAGATACAGCTCAGTGGTAGAAAGCCTGCTTAGCAGGAACAAGGCCCTGGATTCAATCCCCAGTACCAATTAGTAAATACATAAATAAATAATGTATATTCATGAGCCTATATAAGATCACCCAGAGAGTGTGTGTAGATAGAGGAATAAAATGCTAACCTCTGTAGGGAGTCAGTAGACAAAGAAACTAAGACAAAGTTTATGACTCAATGAATGTTGGTGAATCCATTAGTAATGTTTCTCTTAGGAGAAACAGCAACCCTATTAACATCTGTAGACATATGGGACTCTTTATAGATTCAAAAATGTCTTGTCCTGGTGAAGTAACCAATCACTCATTTTCCTTCTTCTTTTCACCAATCATCATTTGTACAAATGTTAGTTTATTTTTCATGGATTTAAAGTAGCTTCTATGATTCTAAACATTGCCTACAAAACAGGAAGGAGAAAGTTCAAGGAAGGAAGAAAACAAAGAAAAGTCAAGCCAGTCAGGTCTATTCCTTCTAAAATTACTTGCTAGAAGTGTCACCCAGAGAAGGTATCTTATGAAATTTAGCTTATAGTTCACATTTCATAGGTGAAATATTGACTCCAAACAGCTTTTTAAAGGATTAGCTGCAAGAGAGTCTGGAAATGTACTTTAGCTTTCCGTTTTCTATAGCAGGGGTTAGCAAACCCATAAAGAAATGGGCCAGGTAGAAAAAAAAATCACAGAATTGGGGTCATGTGGTCTTTGTTCAAACTATTCAACTCTGCCACTGTAGCTGGAAAATAGCCATAGACAACATGTAAATAAACAGAGGTGGTGGTATTTCAATAACCTGTTTTTTTAAAAAAAATAAAAATAGGAAAGGTGCCTATTCTATCTGTGGGCTATAGTTTGCTGACCTCTGCTGCATAGGATTGTAAAGATTGGGAATAGGACTGGTGTGTGGCTTTGAGGGTAGCTATTTTATAATGCATGTTTCAAGCAGCTACTAGTAAGTAAGATTAATGATCTCAGTAAGCTCTAGTGGGAGTAGTAGGGGATAATAGAAAATGTGGGTTCCTGTTTAGCTCTACCACTTAATACAATGTAACCTTGGGCAAATCACTTAACCTTCCAGTGCCAAGTTTTCTCCTCTATGAAACAGATAACAAAACCTGCCTTGCCTACTGCTATAGATAGGTAGGAGAATGAAATGAAGTAATGTGAAATGAAAATGTTTTGAAAATCCTCTGGTATTCACAAGTACATGGTACTTACAGCTTGGCACAAAATTCATTCTGTCAAATACATTGAGCTTTTTCTTTTTTTTTTTCTCTTTTTATACAATTGCAAAATGAAATATAATACACTGCAGGAAAGTAAAGTGTTACCTTTGTAGCCTAACCCTGCTGAGACAAGTCAGGAGAGAAAAGTGAACTCAGATGTGAATTACTAGATGATCTAAGTGAGGACAGAACGGATACATAAAGAACCAGAAAAATGAAGCTTAAGCTGGATAGTTCAGATAAAACAAAACCCGAACAATGCAATGACTACATTGTAGTTGGGAAAGAAATACATTATATGCTACCTTTACACTAGCAGATCATTCTGGTTTCTCATTTACTATAAAAATTCTATCTAATGAATTTTCTGTATAACACTGAAGGTTTTATTTTATTAACTGTACCTTCATTAATGCCATATGGAACATGAAATTCAAGGGCCTTGGTTATGCTCCTGAATTCATCCAAATTCCCTAATAAAATCTAAAACCCTTGCAATAATATTTAACTTGCTTTGGACTCAATTTTTCACCTATGGAAAATGAAATGAAAGCTAGATTTCATAAGATATCTTCTAGCTCTTCAATTCTGTGTTTCCACTTGAGAAAAATATAGTTTACCTAGTATATTCTGTGTTTTCTTACAGTCATTGAGCTCATAATAAGTAATTAATGAACAACTAATAGATTTCTCATACTATGCTCTGAATTCATGTTCCTTCTCCAATATGACACAAATAGCAACACTGACCTTTCAAGGAAGCTGAAAATGGCATTTGATGTAAGTGCAGCATAAAACAAAATTCAGAATATGATACAATATAAATGCTAATATAGTGACTCACATAAAGAAATTCTTTCATGGTACAGAAAAAAAATAATTTTTAAAAATTGTATTCCATTATTTGTACATCTAAATGCATTAAATTTCCAAGTGGAAATCAAGAATATTCACCTATTCACAAATGTACAGAGAAAGTCTGACATCTATAAAGCATCCAGACAAGTACCTAAGGACAAAGTAAGTAGAAAGTGCATGATTGTTTATGTTCAGCATTGCAATATATAATTTCATAATCTGTGCATGGTTGGCTAACAGCTCATTGAGCCCTTTTTATTGTTGGCATCCACTGAATTTCAACATTTTCTTCAAACAGGTAGAAGTTAGTTGAGTGCTAAGGCCCTGAACAAGTTTGAATTCCATCTTGAATACATAGTGCTTATTTGACCTAGTAAGTTTCTTAGGAAAAACTTTCTGCCACTAAGTTTCCTAATAGGTAAAGTAGGAAGAGTCTATTTGCTGTGAAAATTACAGAGTGCCTGACACACTCTAAATAAAAATCATAGATTTTAGCCACTCACCTAATAATAATTTGCTTTTTCAACCATCATTCTCTTATACCTATGAACTCCACAATGATGGACTTAACAAACTTTGATCTCATGGTTTCTTGAACACTTTACTAATAATTTTAATTCTGGTGTGTTTCATTTATCCATAGGAACAACCACAACTGAGAATTCCTGATTTATTGATACTGATAAAATTTCACTCTCTCCCTGTGGAAAGGAACTTTGGGGGATGAAGAATATGAATAAAAGTTTTAAAATAATCAGTTAGAAATCTATTACAGTAAATCAGGCAAGAGATGATTATGTTTGTACTAGTTTAGTCATAAGGAAGTTGTAGATAAATGGTAGAGTCCAGAACATACTGTTCAAGTAAAACCCATCTCTCCTTCTTCCCCAAAGCAGGAAAGTAACAAGAGATTTTTCTTCATTCATATTATATGCCTATTCTGGTTCACTTGGGCCTTTCATCCAGAGTATCTGTCATCCGCACTCTAGGACCAAGGCTAATGGAACAGCCCTATTTATGGCATTACCAGTCACAGAAATACAGTGAAGGATGATACCGGAGGATATCAGAGTAAAATTAAGTGCTGTGATCCAGAAATGATATACATTTCCACACTCATAACTCACTGACTAGACCTCATCACCTAGCTCCACCCTCCACAGGGAATTCAGGAAACACATTCCTGTATCCATAATGGGGACTGGAAAACAACAATATGTGCTACATGTGCAATACAAACAAAAGTTCCATTTGCTTTTTTTTTCTTTTTTCTTTTTTTTTTTTTGGAGGGTGATGGTGGTACCGGAGATTTTACTCAGGGGTTCTCAACCACTGAGTCACATCCCCAGCTCTACTTTGTATTTTTTTATTTAGAGACAGCGTCTCACTCAGTCGCCTAGTGTCTCACCATTGCTCAGGCTGGCTTTGAACTCACGATTCTCCTGTATCAGCCTCCAGAGCCAATGGGATTACAGGTGTGCGCTACCATGCCCAGCTCCATCTGCTCTTCTTTGTCATTAAATATTTGTTCCTTCCTTTTATCAGCACCTCTCATTCGGGACAGTAATTTGTTCCTATGTGAGAGTTCTGCGTGAAAGTATTAACTAATAGATTATTCCTTGATTATGTAAATAAAATTATAATGTTTGCAATCACACTATTAAAGATGCAATGAAATTTATTGTGAACTATCATGTTGATATATAAATTCCCTAAAACTTTGCTTTTAGTTACCAAAAATTAATACAGTTGTTAAAAAATCAGCTGATTTGGGCTGGGGATGTGGCTCAAGTGGTAGCGTTCTCGCCTGGCGTGTGTGTGGCCCGGGTTCTATCCTCAGCACCACATACAAACAAAGATGTTGTGTCCGCTGAAAACTAAAAAAAAAAAAATTAAAATTCTCTCTCTCTCTCTTAAAAAAAATCAGTTGATTTGTATTCAATAGTAGTTTTCTCATGGATGTTTTTTATCAATAACTTTACATCCTTCTATAGAATTTTTGTTTTTCATTTTGAGACTTGTTTTACTGTTTTAGACAAACACTGTGACTAATATAAAAAGCAACATAGTGAAATGTTCAATATAACTGCAAAGTCACAGAAAATATTTCAAGTGAGTGCGACACTTTGATATTTTTCATCAGAGAATGACATTTCCTTTCCTGTTACTCATCCTGCTTTCAAAATATCTACTTATTATTTAGAAGTTCCATAAGATTAGTTTGTTATGCAATCTGGTTTTTCCTAGATATCTTTTTTGTTAAAATAATGCTGTATTAAATTTCTGAAAAATTTCCAGACGCATGTAGGTCAAGAACTTTATGTTGGGGGGTATCTGAAGTCTAACAAGTTTAAATTAAAAAGCAGATACATATACAATCAAGAAAATATAAATAGGAAAAACATTCTCTGAAATACAACTATTTACTTCCCCTGCATCCATCAGAGCTCATAGTTCCAATCAGTTTTGGTATCTTATTAATTATATAGGTAATTTGATAGTCACTACATACAGTCTAGATATGATTCCTATTGACCTACGTGTCACTTACACTCTTTTTTTTTGCCATGCATTTAATAATGAAGGAGACACAGGTCCACATTAATAATGAAATCAAACTCTCCATACTTTATAGGTACTTTTAAACCAGGGTTGATATATATTCTTTGCTTAGAAACTGATCATGTTTCCATTTTAACAATCCATTTCACCCAATACCCAGTTCTATTTGGTTCATAGCTTTGACCTCTGGGACCTTCCATTATCCTTCTTGACTATATCTAAAGAGGGAAGTGGAGCATATGTCTTTTCTGGATGTGGTGTAGATATTTTTGGTTTTAGACTTCTTCAGAACGTTGGGCAGTTTCATATCTCAAACAATCACTTTCTCTTTTAGTTCAGAAAAGTGGATTTCTTGAGGAGCAGCGCCCTTGAAAATTTAAGTGTGTGTGTGTGTGTGTGTGTGTGTGTGTGTGTGTGTGTGTGAGAGAGAGAGAGAGAGAGAGAGAGAGAGAGAGAGAGAGAGAGAGAGTTAGATTTTGTTTGGGGATACCTGGAGGATGCCAGAGGAATCTAGGTTTCTGTAGAACAGAATTTCCATCCCTCTTTTGCTATGAAATATTTAACTGAAATGATTAACTAAATGTTATGCAAACAAGTGAGTAGTTTTAACAGTAGGTATGATGATAGCTACTTACTAAATGTTATGCTTACTGTGAATCTCAGTTTTGATTGACCTTAGTTGGTCAAAGAATTTCTCTATTTTATCTCTGTGTTTTAAAATTTTCTTCTTTCAGTTTACACATGCCAAAAATTCCTAATTTGTCCATTATATTGCTGTTAAAAAACTTTGAATTCTTTCTGAACTCATTTCTTTCTTAGAATACCGTTACAAATGCAATTGTTACAAACTCCCCTTCTTTTAGTTGTCTAACTTTTAACTTAAAGATACAAGTTCATTGGAATTATTCTTTTTTGTTTTCCAAGGTATCACATTGTGCTAGTTATCACCCAGTGTCTCATTATTGCATAATCAAATTGCCATCCTTATAGCCTCCAAAAAGAGTTTTCTTATTATTGTTATGATAGCATGGATTTCTTGTAACCAATATTATAACATGATAAAAAAGAAAGAAAAAGATAATTTAAAACCTGGAAATATCAGTATATTTTTAACAACAAAGATTTATTTTGTTTGTTTGCTTTTAGTTGTAGATGGACACAATATCCTTATTTTTATTTATTTATTCATTTGTTTTTTTAATGTGATGCTGAGGATCGAACCCAGGTACTCACACATGAAAGGGTAGCACTCTACCACTGAGCTACAATCCCCACCCAAGATTTCTTTTTTTTTTTTTTAAATTTTATGTTTAACTCTGTTATCAGTCACCTGGGAATTCTGACTACCTAAGTTAGTAAAGCACATAGAACACTTACAACACTTACATTGTCCATGTGTGTATCTATGCATATGATCATTATTATAAGTAATACTACCATTATTGTTAATTTAAACGTTGGGTCTAGGGTTTTAAAATTTCCCAAATTAGTCACTCCTTACTTTTACTAATCCTATAACCTCTTTACTCCATCCCTTGTTCTGTTCTATACTCTAGCCCTAATTCAAGTCCATGTGTTCACCTGCTGCAGTGGCTTTACACTAACAATTGATTTCTGTGTTCTATGTACACAGTGGCAAAAAATAAAAATAAAAATAAAAAAAGCATGGGTTCTATTTAACACTGACTTTAACAATATACAGATAGTGGATTAAGTGGATTATGTCATTTAAATCTCTTCCACTATAGAATGTTACTCTTATTAAGAGAAATCTGAATTTCACAACACATCTTCTGGAATTTTGGACATCCTAAGCTTTTCAATTTTTTTTATTCTGATTTCTTATATATGACAATGGAATGTATTACAATTCATAATACATATATAAACACGATTTTTCATATCTCTGGCTGTATACAAAATATATTCTTTTGAGTGATGTAAGATTACTAAATGTATGTAGGAAATAACAACAGCAACAACAAAAGACTATGATCTTGGCCTTAAAATTCAATCAAACTCTAGGAAGGGACACTGTTTTAATTCTAAAAGGATGGCAAGGTCTGAGACAGAAATAGATGTTTCAAAATGACATATTAATTATGTGATTTGCTGAAAAACAAATGAGAGGACTAGAATCATTGTGAGGTCTCAGTCCTTAAAAGTCTCTCAGTTTTCAACAGCCTAACTACAAATGCTTTGCACCATGGCTTTAGGAGGCATAAGATTTATAATTGAGATGATACATGTGGAATTCCTACCAGACTCTCCAAAGTTTAAGTGATTCTGATTTTGATTATGAATGCTACCTGGAAGCTTCCACCTGGAAGCCACTTTTGAGAAATGTGCAACGGAAGGGACTGGGTGCATTTCAAAATACACTCAACAAAATTCAGTAAATAGTTTTGGTTACTTTCAAATATTACATTTGCAAATGATTGTTATAATGCAGAACTCTAGGGGCAATTTTAAATAGACAATTGTCATATTTACTTCTAAGAACAATGTACAGCTATGTTGAAAAAAGATGGATTATAGTCATCTGTGAATTATAGTTTGCATAAGAAATGGTATAGATGCCAATTCTCCTCTAATTTTTTCTACTCCCAAAACAAGCAGAATGCAGCTTTATTTTAATGTCTATTTTGTATTAAAAATCTTCTAGAACAATTAGAAATATCACTTTTAATTCTCAAAATAATTACACATATGGTCAAAAATTAATTGAATGTACAGATTCAAGACCCTGAACTGATGAAATGGTAAAGCCAGGGTTTAATAAGACATCTATTTTTTTCACCAAAGTCCACATTCTTCCTTTCATTATTCTATCAAAACTGTTTAGTGGAGGGCTGAGGATATGGCTCAAGCGGTAGTGCGCTCGCCTGGCATGCATGCGGCCCGGGTTCGATCCTCAGCACCACATACAAACAAAGATGTTGTGTCCACTGAAAAACAAACATTGAAATTCTCTCTCTCTCTCTCTCTCTCTCTCTCTCTCTCTCTCTCTCTCTCTCTCTCTTAAAAAAAAAAACTGTTTAGTGGAGTCCTATTTTATTCCAGTCTCTCTTCTAGGCACAAGGATACATTATTACAAACCTGCAAGTATGAATCCATAAAAGTTATACCTATGGCCTATACTACAAAAAAAAAAAAACTGACTTATTATTTAAAACTGTGAAAGATTACTGAAGTTATTTTAGCCATAGTGGCATATGAACTGCCTGCATGAGATTTTAGGGCAATCGATTTCAAATATAGACATATGTCTTCATAGAAAGTCTTTAAAAATTGAGGTAAATGAGCTTTAAAAAGTAATACAACTACAAAGATATTTTCGTGTTTTTTTTTTTTTTCCAGTTTTGCCTCAGCTGTACCTTGCTTACTGTCAAGTTTCTGTACTAAGAGTAGATTGAAAAACCTACATCCAAGCTTTTGGAGATTTTCCAGAGTGCACTATCAAAGATCAACAGCTCCTGTGCCCAAGTTAGGCTCCTTCATCCTCTGTATTCTGTTAGCAGAAGCAAGGCTCTCCTGCTGGACAGGCCAACATCTTAAATTAGCAAATTAAAATAGGAGGATTATTCTTCCTATTAAGGGAATACATTAAAAATATATTTCACTCCTAATGAACTCAAAATATGAGAAAATCTGAAAGTTTTACAATGAATGCCTACTCTGAGGTACATTCTTCTCCAAAACTATAATCCAAGCCAGGCATCCTAAATATTTATTCTTACTTTTCCAAAGAAATAGAATTAGAACATCATAATCTCATAAACCTTTTGCTTAGATTCTAAATGAGCTAAATTATACAAAATCTTTACTACAATGAAATTATTTATATGAAGTATTTAAACAAATTTGAAAGGATGCAGCTGCTACTGTTATTTTTAGTAATAACTGAAAGGGGAATGAAGGAAATGCTGGGGGATGGGAAAAGGTAAGTGTAGAATGAATCTGACATTACCCTCCTATGTACATATATGAACATACCACAGTAAACCTCAACATTGTGTACATGTCTAAGAAATTAATTTAAAAAAGAAGAAGTTAACTTTGGAAAAATTGCAGAAAGATCAATACAGGGAAGGGAGTAGAGATGGAGAGAGAGAAAGGAAAGGAGAGGCATTGAGGTCTAAATTAGAACAAGATATAATCCATCTTTGCATAATTATGTCAAAATGGATCAACCATTATTTATAACTAAAAAGTAATAATAAAAAGTATATTGCTAGCACAGAGGAAATTCTTACAAATTAGCAATTATAAATATCTGTCTGCTGTGTTGGAAATGACATGATTGTTATACACACAAATTTAATATTTAAAAGATAACATTTTGATTATTTAGAATAAAACTCTGCCATTTAAAATAAATAAATAAATAAATAAATAACAGAAGATATTTCTAAGGAAAATCAAATATAATAATAAAAATAATTCAGTACCTGTACATTGGAAAATTTAAAAAGAGATGGCTGCATTTCAAGGTATTTTAAATTGGACCCCTAACTTAAAGGTAACAAGACAGGGCAGCTGTTTTTAGTCTGGTTTATAAGGATGTAGAGGAGAAAAGAGTGAAAAACAAATCCAAATCTCTTACCTGTAAGGGTTCTCCTGTATCCACTCCATAGGGGGAAAATAATAGACTAATGAACAGGTGGAAGCAGAACATTGGGGTACATAGAGGCCCTGAGAGTCAGATGAAAATAACAAATGATACTGACTCATTAGTGTCTCCCTTCAGACTGTTTTTTATTGCAGACATAAACCTTAAAACTTGTTCATTTAAATTTATAGGCCCACTTCTCTCTTGTGCTTAGAGACTTAAGAGATGCTTACTTAAAAATATTTCTTATGTAATTTGCAACAATATTTGCCATAAGAGGACATAAGTGACAGCATTGCACTGCAGCTTTATATAACTGTGGGTTAACTCATTGATATTTCTTCATTTAATGCTATAATTATCTGTATTGTATGATTTTTAATATAAGATTTCAGTAAAAGAGGCACAACGATAAACCATTTGAAACTGAAAATGTAAATAATAGATATAATTTTATATAGAATATACCTTATTAATATCATATAATTTTAATTCATTTATCATTATGCATTTTTATCAACCTTTAATTGATATCAAGTATAGATCAGAGATCAGTCTTCTTTTCTGTAAGTCAACATTTCTGTTCCATACAAGTTTTTCACACTCTTATGTTTAGTGAATGTTTAAGTCAGCTTTTCTTTTGCTGTGACAACAATACCTGACAAGAAAAACTTATAGGAGGAAAAGTGTATTTGGGCCTCACAGTTTCAGAAGCCTCAGTCCACAGATGGCTGACTATTCCTCAGAGCTTGAGGTGAGTTAGGACCTCATGGAGGTAGGAAGTAGCCAGCTCTCCAAAACTGAAAACAGAGTAAATGTGAATCTTTAAATGATGCTACTGTTTTATCATGGTTTTGTGTTTTTAAAACCTTGAAGCAAATTTAGGTCAAGGAATTCATGTCCAATTAATTTCTGTTCATATTATTTTGGGACATTTTTCTCTAAGCAACCATATCTGAGAAGTGATTTTAGAGATGACTTATGGGAAAATATGTTATAATATATTAAACAAATATATGTGATTTAAAATAAACATAATTTGAAATTATCAAACAGTCTTAACTAAAATACAGTAATGTAGCAGAGCAAACACTATTTTACTTTGTGTATAGAATATCTACATCTATATATCTACCTATCTATCTGTAGTCTAGATAATTTACAGAATATCTATGTCTGTCCACCTATTATCTATCTATCCTCTATATAATTTATGATGAGATCTTAGCCGAGTTTTGAATATTTTAAAAACTAAAAGAAGTTATTTTCCTCAGTAAAGATATTCATTTAAATTGTCCAAAACTAATTCAACATCCTTTGTCAGTTACTTGTCAGTGCTGCTGAAAACTAGAAAATAACCTCGATTTTGTGTCAAACAAGTTTTTGATCAATAATAACATAGATATAAAATAAACATTAAAACAAATTAATATTAAAAACAAAATATCTTCCAATGCTTACTTCAAAATAATTGAATCAATCAATAAACCAGCCCAATTCCCCAAATAGTTACTTTCAAATTTTTTAAACAATAAAAAAAATTAATTTCACCTTCTGTATGTTTTGATCCATGTAGACATTGTACACTCTTTAAATCTAGTTAACCATACTTGTATTCTCAAAAACTTATGCTTCTTTATGAAAACTTCCAAAGTCCATCATTTACTCTAGCTTTATAAAATGTACAGTGATTGTTATCCATAGTCACCCTAGTGTAGAGTAATACACAAGAACATCTTGCCCCTATTTAATTGTCCCTTAGCATGAATTGATCAAATGTCTTCAACCCCACTCTGATCAATATTCTCCCTGGATGCTGCTAACCACCATTATCAATTCAACATATAAGAGATAGAAATTTTTAAAACTTATTTTTAACTGATATATAAACCATAAAATTGTACATGTTAGGTTCTAATAAATAATGCACAACACATTTATACACTGTGTAAGATTTAAATCAGAATAAGCATACTTACTTCTTCAAACATTTACCATTATGTTATGGTAAAAACTTTCAAAAAATTTTTATAGCTTTTTGAAAAGTACAGTATGTTTTTATAGTCATCATATGGTACAGTAGTACATAAGACCTTTTTGCTTCATGTAACTGTAACTTATTACGCATTGATAAATTTTCCCTCTTCCTCCTCCATCTCTACTATCACTATTCTGGTAACAACCATACTACTTGGAATTCCTATGAGGCCAACTTTGATTGGACATGTGAATGAGATCATGAAATACACGTCTTTCTGTGTTTAGCTTGCTTCACTTAATATAATGATTTTCAGCTCCATCCATATTTTCCCAAATGTCACGACTTTATTGCTTTTATGAAGAAACCACATTCCTTCATGGGTATAGTTACCATATTTATTTATACATTAATCAGTTGAAAGACATATAAGTTGTTTCCTTATCTTGGCTATTATGAAGAGTACAGCAATGAACATAGATTGTAGATGAATCTTTGACATAGTGACTACATTTTCTTTGGATAGATGTCCAGTAGTGGGATTGTTGGTTCATATGATAGTTTTACTCTTAATTTTGTGAGGAAATTCTACACTATTTTCCATAATGGATGTACTAATTTACATTCCCACAAACAGAGTACAAAGATCTGTTTTTTCTATGTCCTGTCATTCCTTGTTATTTTTTATAGTTTTGATAATATACATTCCTATTGAGAAGGTGATATCAATATCTCATTATGATTTTCATTTGTATTTCCCTGATGATTAGTAATATTGAACATTTTCTCATATACCTGTGGGATATTTGTATGTCTTTCTTTGAGAGACATCTGTTAAAGAACATTGCCTATCTTTTTTGTTCTCTTTTTCTTTCTTTTCCCTCCCTCCCTCCCTCCTCCCTCCCTTTCTTCTTTCCTCCCTTCTTTCCTTTTTTCTTTTCTTCCTTTCTTTCTATCTTTCTTTTTTACTTTCCCACTGCAGATAAAATTTAGGATTTCAAGCATCTAAACAAGCACTTTTCTACTTATTCACCCCAACCCTATTGTCCATTTTAAAAATTAATCTATTGGTTTCATTCATTGAGTGTTTAAAATTCCTTATACATTCTCAATCTTAACCCCTTGTCATATAAATAATTTCCAAATATTTTCTCCTATTATGTATATTGCCTAAATAGTTCTGTTTATGATTCTGCACAGCAAACATACAGAGGTAACTGATGGCTTTGGAATAAATAATGAACAATGAGAATCCTGTTTGCAGGATAAGCCTGTATGTGTGTGTGTGTGTGTGCCTATATCTGCTGCCTTTTGTGTGTACACATGTCTGTATTTATGTATAAAGTTTATATTGCTAATATTTAAAAATTAATGCAGAATGTTATAAATATAATTTAAATATTTACAAATTTTATTAAAAGGCTACCATGTAAATTCATTTTGATAACTATTTCATTTAACATTTGTTACTAGAAGACTTAAAAATAATGAAAAATCAAAAGCAAAATACTGTTGTTTATTTGCTAAACTTTCATGCTATGTAGAGTAAGCCTCATGTGGCTCAATTCTAAGTAATCCCTGTTGATTTTATGCATTTTTCATACATGAACATTTTTCTGAGGCAACTAAAGATCATCCTTGGAGAACATGGTTTACTATACCTTCTTGTGCGGCATCGTGCATTGGAATACAACTCATTTATGTACCACTTTGTTAGTACAAGTTATTCTGGATTGTTTTACAAGCATAGATGCTGCCAGGTGGCAAGGTTTTCTGAGAATACCTAGAAAAATATTGCCATTTTCACCAAATAAGTGAAATGGATGTTTTTAATTAAGAATATTATTTAATTACAATGGAATTATCTGATAGTTCTGTATGTTTTGATGAAATTTGAATAGCAAATACAATTTTTATATTACAATTGACCTATTCAGTATCTATCTTCTTTGAGATCTGCCTTTCCAAAAATAGTTAATAATGTACTGTTAGATTGGGTTTTAGATTTCATTGTGAAAGTACAGTTATTTCCTATACAATAACACAAACCTAAAGATGACAGAAAGATAAACAATAATCCATTATATATTCTATAGGGCAAGGATTGTCCATGATTTGATGTTATCTTTAGTGACTAAATTGTTTTCTTTGCTCTCTCTGAAAAGTATGAAGAAGTTACCAATTTAAAATTTAAGCTGTTTTATTTCACAGTTTAAAGACATATTTTTGCTTAATAATAATAATTCATCTGAATGACAAATATCAAAATTAGGTTTATCAAATAGGAAATAAAATTACAAAAGCACACTTTATGTTATGTGAGAACCAAAGTAATGCTTTTTTCAATCATTTAATCAACATTTGGAGGGGAAAATCAATACTTGATTAAAAACCTGATACAAGTGTAACTCCACATCATATTCAACCAAAAGAATTAGATCGAAATAGTAATGGAGTGCACCCCATGTATGTATAATATGTCAAAATACACACTACTATAATGTACATTGAAAAACAACAAATAAATAAAAAATAAAAAAGATCCTTGCATTCACACAGAGCTTTGGTCAAAGCAAGTATTAATATTTCATTGGATAGTTAATAAATAAAATTCAGTTTATAGCTTTAAAAGAGTAAATAGTAAGTTCAGTGTGTATGGCTGAGTTTAATCCCAGCACTGCAAAACAACAACAACAAAATACACACACAGAGAAAATTCTGGATGGACAATGCAACAATTTGAACCATTGTAAAGGAAGTTAATTTTGTCATATTACATGTGCTCTGAATTATATTTTGATTAAGATACTAACAATCTAAGATCATATTTCATATATTATGTGCATACATATTATAATTTCATGTATACATACACAGTGTATATTTTTTTAAAAAGTATGCCAATCCAGGCAAAGTTTTATTCAATTATCTTGTTATCTGTTTAAATCTTTAATTTGTTATATTTTATACTAATATGAATGCCCTTTTTTTAGTTTCTTGATGATGTTAAGACAATAAGCTCCCTCAGAGCCATTATCAAATATTTCACATATGCTAATAGGTTTTATGTATCACTAAATAAATTTTGAGAAATATGAAAAGCTCAAAGGAACTGTATAATTTGCACTTTACACTTTAGTCTTCTGTTGATATTCCTCCTGAGAAAAATTTTCCAACTTTGTTTCCATAGTAGAACAATTTGAGGAGTTTTTAACAATCCTGATGACCTGGCCATACTATTGTCTTGGATTGAAGCACATGCACTTAAAAACCCTTTGCGAAATTTCTGTGTATAGTCTATTTTGAGAAATAGTTATGTGAAAGTATAGTTAATTTGTGATAAATTTTGGATTGTGTTCTATCATGACCTTGTGCAAATTGAAGGGGAATTTAAGGAATTTGAAATTTATGAATAAATATTTAATTTTCATTGCACATTTTTTTCCAGTAAAAGAGTTCTAATTCAGAATCTTTTAAAACACTCTTTCATTGCTTATTCTGACTTAGGGCTTTAAAGAATTTCCATGTAAGAAGAATAATTGACTTAAAAAAAAGAAAATTAAGATTCATGAGAAAATTAGAATTTCTTATGTACACATTAAACGCAACTTGTCAAGATATACTTAAATTAACCACAAATTCCCAAATAGTCTTTTTGAAATATGTGTTAGTGTTTTACTGAAAGTGGTTGGCACCATGCCGCCTCATGTTTCAAATTGCAATTTTATAGAAAATGGATTGATGAAAGTTGAATCATGTCAATTCTTCATCACAATAAGAAGATACGTATATATACAGACAGAGTATTCAAGAAGAAAATCTTAAAAGTTTTTCAATAATTTAATCATACCCAAATGACTATTTGATTCAAAATAGAGCAAAGAAACTTTGTAGTAAAAAGTAGGCATTATTTCTTGGGCATTAATATATTAAATTATTAAGCCAGAGACTAACAGTGCCCTTTGGGTCAACAGACCTCTTAAGCATTTAGTTAAATTTATATTGCTTGAAAGATAATTGTAATCATACAAAATGATTCAGTTCAGTGATTCCAGTGTGGTTTAAATATAATGAATCTTTTGTATCATTCATCTAGGGAATATTAACATTATTGAGTCCTATGACTGCTAATGAGATTTTTGCTAGGAAAAAGAATAAATTACATAGAAAGATATTTTGATGGTTATAAGCATGATATTTTAAAAACTAATTAGTATGCTTGTGAGTAAATAGCAGAATTGGAATTGACTTTTATTATAAGGAAGTTGAATTTGTAAGCATAATAATCATTTCATGAAAATTAATCCCTTAATAAAACTAGAAAAGTTACAGAAGTTTTAAATAAAATACAGTTAGCAAGATTTGGAATGTTAAAATATAAATGAAAAGATATAATTCATATACATGATCTTCTCTTATATTCTGTAGTACATTGTTTAGGCAGTTTACAATGAAAAATGGAACTCTTGTCAGAGAAAAGTGGTCTGGTAATTATAACACTAGAAAATTTTTAAAGAATCATAATATGAAAATTTAAACATAAAATACATTTGACTTATTTATATGTTTATATAAAATATACATGTTTTATGTGGTATGGAAACACTATATATTCTTTTCACTATCATCACCAATTGAGATTACATTGTTAAGTAGGGATCTAAAATGAAGGTAGGCAAATGATCCCTCTGCAAGTATGAGTCTGGAAAAATAAAATCATGCAAAACAAAATACAAAGATTTTGTTGTGTTAAGAAGTTTGATAGACTTTGAGTTTCTTGGAAATTGAAATGGTGTCTCTTTAATCCATGATGAACCTAAGGTTTTTTGTTTGTTTGTTTGTTTTGTAGTCCCTGGCACAGATTAAACACATTGTAAATAATTATAAAATTAATTTTAGAAACCAAATGTGAAGAATTGAATTTGTTTTAGATAGCATCAACAAGCTATATCAAGAACTATGTAATGTTTTGAATAGCCAACAATAAAAAATTAAAAACAAAACAAAACAAAAAAAAAACAACAACTGAGTATCTACTTTATATAAGAGAGTTCATTTACTTATCATGGCATAGATAAAATTGACTAAATGTGATAAATCTTTTTTATTGCTAAAGATGAATAAGGTGGGGGAAAAAAGTTTTGGAGATGTAGGTGTGAGATTATACTAATTTAATTTGTCATCCTTCCCTGTCTTACTCTCCTTGTTCCCTGTGATTACTCTCCCAAAACTAGATGAAATACAGTCTTATTATAGTTTCAGAATGTGAGAAGATCTTTGCCACCTATTCCTTAAGATAGGGCATTAATATCCAGAATATTTCAAAACTAAAAAAAATAACACCAAATAACAAAAAACTCAGTTAAAAAATGGGCAAAAATCTAAACATGTGATCCTCAAAAGAAGAAATGTAGTTGGCCTACAAATATGAAAAATGTTCAACATCTCTAGCAATCAGGGAAATGCAAATCAAAACTATTGATATTCCATCTCACTCTAGTATCAATGGCAATTATCAAGAACAAAGACATTACTATATTTTGGTGAGGATGTGGGGAAAAAGGTACCTTTATACATGGTTGGTGGGACTGCAAATTAGTGCAACCACCCTGGAAAGCAGTATGGAGATTTCTCAGAAATCTAGGAACAGAACTACCATATGATCCAAATATCCCACTCCTCAGTATATTTACAAAAGATCTAAAAATCATCATTCTACAGTGATAAAACTACATCAATGTTTAAGCAGCACAATTCACAAAAGCCAAGCTGTGGAACCAACCCAAAGTGCCCTTCAATAGATGATGCATAAATAAAATGTGGTGTATATATACACATGGAGCCATAAGGAAGAATGAAATTATCACATTTTCTGGTGAGTGAATGGAATTGGAGACTTTCATGCTAAGTGAAATAAGCAGACTCAGAAAACCAAAGTTTGAATGTACTTACTGGTATGTGGGATCTAGTTCTAACTAAGGGGGAAAAAGAGAGAGACAAAGTGAGAGAGAGAGAGAGAGAATGGGAAAAGGTGGGGAGGATTCCATCAAAATAGAAGAAGGAACAGTGAACTAGAAGATGACTGAGGGGAAGAGAGGACATGATACAGGAAGAACAGAGGAATGAATCTGACCTAACTTTCCTATATACATATATGGATATACCACCATGAGTCTCACCATCATGTATAGCCATAAGACTCTAACTAAAAAATGAATGAATGAATGGATAAGTAAATAAACTAACTAAAAGTAAATAGCAGAAAGGTCAGTAGTGTAGAGTACAAGGAAGGGAATGGCAGAGGGGGCAGGAGGGAAGTGAAAGGGAAAAAATAAAACCTGGGAACTGAATTAGAGCAAATTATATTCCATGCATTTTCAGTTATGTCAGAATGAATCCTAATGTTATGTCTAACCATAAAGAAACTATCTTAATAAAAGAGAAAGAGACATTATAGGCAACCCTGGAAAACTGTTCTTAAAGTGTCTTTGAAAAAGATCTGGTTTGGGCCTCTGATTTCATTTTAGGTTTGTGATTTTGTAAAAAAAGTTGTTTGTTCTTTCAGCAGATTACTTGTGAACACTTACTATATTCCAAACTGTGGGGAAGCAGAGCCAGTAAGACAGAAAAAGGAAGCAACCTGTATGCTAAACTAAGTCGTTTTCAAATAAATCACCAAGATCCAGGGATTAGAATGTTTTTAGTATTTATCAAAACACCAGTTTAGTGAGATAGTAAAAATGAGAGTGGTAAGAAGTGAGGCCTGCTTACCATATGCTTTCATCTTCTGGCTATTGTATCTCTCATTATTGCATTTTAAATCCTTAAATTAGATGTGCTTCCTTCTTTTCCTGTCAAAATAACCTTTATTATATCTCAACCTATCCTTTAAAACAAAACAAAGAAAGGAAAAGCAAAAAGAAGAAGCAAACCAACTGCAAATGTGTAAACCCTACCCATCTGGTATAAAGGTTATGTTGTTTCCATCCACTCCTGCAAGATTTACTATGAAATATCCATGCTAAGGAAACCATTGTACAAATTCCAAGTTAAAATCCTCATTCATTGAATTCCATTGTATTGAAAACATAAAATATTTGATCTACAATAATTTTCTTTGCCTAAATTAACCACTTCTTAATGTTTTGGGGAATAAATGAAATTTAATCACAAGAAAATTTACAGAATTTCCATGAGAATTTACTAAGGTAACGTTGATGACAGTTAGAATTCCACAAAAGCCAAACTGATAAAAATTGACACTATTAATATTATTAGCAAATTAATATTAATTTTATGGTGAATATATATATAACGAAACATTCGCATTTACAAGAGTTATCAATTTTTTTATCAAAAACTGGACCTACTTTTGTATGTAAATTTGTGAATGATAATTCAAAAATTGAAATGAAATGTACTGAAAAATGATAAGCACATATACATAATGTATGGCTTACATATTTTTGCTGGTAGAGCAATTTAATTTCATTTTATATAACTTATTTATGACATGCATTATGCATCTAGATTATATATTTTATTTAAAGAGCAAAGGTATTTAGGATGTCCTCAAAGAAATTGATTTCTTAAAGCAATCTTTGACACTAGTTTTGACTGCAAAGAAATAAGAACTTGAATTGTCGTATTAAATATCAGGTAAAGAGTGAACTTAAAATATGATATTATGCTGCTGAGTGGCAATTCAAACCTTACCAAGTGTGTGAGATAATGGAATAGATGAAATGATAGGTGATATTCAGTATAACCAAAATGATGTTAGACTGAATGAGAATCTCCTGTTAAAATGACATGAAATTGTAATCATCTTTTTTCACCAAGAAAAGGAAACTCAAGTAGCATATTAAGAAGAATGAAGAGATTCATACAGTTTTAAAATTAAGTGCATAAAATTATTAAATGTTACTATTGTTTTTTGGTTCTCTTTGTTTTAAAAATTACCAAATATATTTCTTTAATACAAACAAGATTTTTTGAACAATATTTTTTAGTAAACTTCATTATTTTGTTTAAATATTTATTTTTTAGTTTTAGGTGAATACAATATCTTTATTTTATTTTATGTGGTGCTGAGGATTGAACCCAGTGCTTCACTGGAGCTAAGCGAGCACTCAACCAGAATAATCCTTTTTTTTTTTTAAGGAATAGTGAGATAGATATATTTTTTTTTTATTTAGGAAGATAAATACATAATATAAAACAATGAAGATAAAAGCATAATTTTAAGGTGTTTAGTTTTCGTTGCTTTTTCCCATTCCAAAAAAGTTGGTTTGCTTTCCTCTTAGAGATTAATTTATAAGATAAAACATTATTTTCCAGTAACTACATTACTGACTAAACTGAAAAGTAGCATTTGGCTTTTAGTGGGTATAAATTCTGGAAGGAAAAATTCTGCATAAAGCATCTATGTGCTTTTCAAAACCACTAATTTTTATTCTATTATTGTTTTGTACTTATAAACATTAAAGGCACAAATTTTGTTTTATTACATTCCAAATAGATTAATTATCTTTAGAGAACAATGCATATTTAATGCCATACAAAATAAATCTAAGATGACTTTAATTCACCACATCTTTTAAAATATCAAATTATTTAATTTTCAAAAGGTAATGAAAAGGAACACAATATCATGGAGTGCTTCCATAATAGAAAATGCTGTGTTAATAAAGACAATAGTAAGTAGAGAAGAGTCCAGAAAGTTGCAGCAGGAGTTTTTGCAGTTGTATTGGATCTGTTACAATAGAATTTGCAAAGGAGTTGTCAAGAACACAAAGGGTGAAAAAGTTGAGAAACAGTAAGTTTACAAAGAAGTTACTGTAGTTTCTGTCAGTCCTGACTTTATTAAAAAAAATGAATTGAAAATAAAAGAATGAATAGCAACTGTTTCACCTTAAGAATTTTCCACATACCACCTGTTTTCAGAAACTAAATATTTGATCTAGGGTGAAATCTCAAAAGTATTATTCTTGAAGCAAATTTGAATAGCCTTGATAGCTAATACTTAAACTTCAAGTGGGTGAGATAATGTACTTATCTCAAAATGTTAACTTAGAAATTTCCACAAGCAATTAACTCATCATAAGTACATTAAAAATTAAAATCAAAGTTACATTTGCTGAGATCATTTTTATTATGATTCAAACATCCTAAGTTAATCTTTCCTGCTTACTCCTATTTTGAGAAATACAAATTCCAGTTATTTTTGCGTGAAACACTATATCCCATTATTATTTATTCAATCACTTAAACTAAATGATAAAATGAAAATTACAAAAATAAAAGTTTAGAGTCTGGCATCTGATTCAACTGAAGCGTGAGAAAACAATAGGTGACTGTGGTTAGATATCTAGCTTTAATACTGTTCTAATTCATAATGGTTAAATGCTGAAGTATAGTCTTTTTAAGCTGATTAAAGTTGAGTGTTAATACTTCAACTTAAAATACTGTTCATTCCAACAACTTTGAATATATTATGTCTTTCAGAACTTATTGAGTCAGGGATATGTTAATCACCAAGAAAAGAAAAAGAAAAAAGGAAAGATCCTTTTCCCACATTTTAAGTAGTGTATCAAAATGAATGCTACACATAATTAACTCTACTGCCCAATGTCCAAAATTGATATAATTGCTTCAGAATGGCGTTTCTTTTAAAGAAAATTTATTTTTTTCTTTCATCTTATAGATGGTGATACTATCTAAATGCTACTTATTGTCTCCTTTATAAAACAATATTCAAATTAATCTGAGTTTGATTTTAAAGAAATGATGTTCTATTCACATAAAACAGTATGCTTTTTTGAACAATTAGAATTAAGTTTTAAGAAAAGTTTTGTATAGCATGAAGTATGTAATAACTGAATTATTTTCATTATTGCGATCATTTCTAAACTTATGTCTATAGAAATTTAATATATCTTCTGAAGTGGTACAATGATTAAAAAATACTTATCTTGAATCAAGTTTCTAAATACATAGAAAACAGAAAGTGCATATTATTTCCTGTCCTTGATTTCTCATAGAATCCATCACTTCACTATAAAAATTAACATTTTTAACCATAATTGATGTCACTAATTTCTTTTTGAATTATGAGAACTTAATATGTTAAAATATTACTTATATTTGATGTGAAATATTTCATTGGTTATTTTAGTCAGCTTTTTCATGGCTGGGATTAAAAGACCTGATTGAAACAATTTTAAAAGAAGAAACATTTATTTGAGGGTTCATAGTTTCAGAGATCTTAGTCCATAGAAGTTTAGCTCCATTTCTCCAGGCTTGAGGTGAGGCAGGAACAATAGGGCAGAAGAGTGTGGCAGACAGAAACAGATCACATGGTGATCAGAAATCAGAGAGAGACTCCACTCTCCATATACCAAATATATACCTCACAGCCTCACTTCCAGTGAACTACTTCCTCCAGCCTGCCTCCAGCTACAACTCAGTTAATATCATCAGGGACTAATTCAGTGATTAGGCTCAGACTATAATCCAATCAACTTGCCTTCAAACCTTCTTGCAATTTTTTCACACGTGAGCTTTTGGGGGACACCACATCTAAGACATAACATTAGTTTTTGACTTATAAATCTTTATTTTTATTTTTCAAAATAGTGAAACGTAAAAAAATAAAGGTTGAAAAAATAAGGTGCTTATATTACAAACATTCCACACATATAGTTTTATTTTCTTCTAATTTTTTCTACATTTCTTTCTATATATATATTTACATACATTTAATATAATTTTTCTTAATTTTTTCACTCAAAAATATTTATGTCCAAATATATAAATGTACATCTTTGCTTTTTGTTATTAATTTTTTTATTTGTTCTAATTAGTTATACATGATTGGAGAATGCATTTTTGACATATCATACATAAATGACATGTAAATTCATTTTTCAAGTTGTAAAAGATGTAGAATTATATTAGTTGTATAATTGTATATGCACATAGGGTAATCATGTATGATTTATTCTACTAATCTTCTAACCCTCCTACCCCCTCCCCTCCATTCACTCCCCTCTCTCTAATTCAAAGTACCTCTAATCTTCCCCACTCCCGCCCCCCATTGTGGATTAGCATCCACATATCAGAGAAGACATTCAATCTTTGGTTCTTTGGGACTGGCTTATTTTGCTTAGTGTGATATTCTCCAGCTTCATCAATTTACGTGCAAATGCCATAATTTCATTTTTTTGAGTCTGAGTAATATTACAATGTGTATACACACCACATTTTCTTTACCTGTTCATCTGCTGAAGGGTACCTAGGCTGGATTCATAGTTTAACTATTGTGAATTAAGCTGCTATAAACATTGATGTGGCTGCATCACTATAGTATGCTGATTTTCAGTCTTTTGGGTATAAACTGAGAATTGAGATATAGCTGGGTCAAATGGTGGTTCCATTCCAAGTTTTCTGAGGAGTCTACATATTGCTTTCCATAGTGGTTGCACCATTTTGCAGTCCAGCAATGTATGAGTGAACCTTTTTTCCCACATCCTCACCAACATTCATTGTTGCTTATATTCTTGATAATTGTCATTCTAACTGTAGTGAGTAATTTGGATTTGCATTTCTCTAACTGCTAGAGATGTTGAACATTTTTTTTCATATATTTGTTGATGTATTTCTTTTTCTGTGAAGTGTCAGTGCAGATCCTTATCCCATTTTCTGATGTTAAGTTTTTGAATTCTTTATGTATCTTGGAGATTAATGCTCTATCTGAGCTGCATGTGGTAAAATTTTTCTACCATTTTGTAGGCTCTATTTCCACATTACTGGCTGTTTCCTTTGCTGTTAAGAAGCTTTTCAGTTTGATTTCATCCCATTTATTGATTCTTGATTTCACTTCTTGTGCTTTAGGGACTTTGTTGAGGAAGTCAGTTCCGAAGATGACATGGTGAAGATTTGGTCCTAGTTTGGTGTCTGTTCTAGTGCCTAAGTCTTTGATCCACTTTGAGTTGAGTTTCATGCAGGGTGAGAGATAGTCGTTTAATTTCATTTTGCTATGCATGAATTTTCAGTTTTCTCAGTATGATTTGTGGAAGACGCTGTCTTTACTTTTCTCAAATGTATGTTTTGTGTGCCTTTGTCATAACTGTATTTATGTGGGTTTGTCTCTGTGTCTTCCATTCTGTACTTTGGTCTTCACATCGATTTTGGTGCCAATACCATCCTGTCTTTGTTACTATGCCTCTGTAGTATAATTTAAGGTCTGGTATTGTGATGCCTCCTACTTCAGTTTTCTTGCTAAGGATTGTTTTGTCTATTCTATGTCTCTTCTTTTACCAAATGAATTTGACGTCTTTTGTTTTTTATTTCTTTCAATTTTTTTTTTAGTTTTTAATGCCTGAAATATGAATTTGTTAGTGATAATATACATACCTAGGAAATTTCTTAGGTCAAAGTTATGGCTAAATTCGTTTTTAAAAATAAAAATTCATGTAGGTGGGAAAGTAGTATCTTGAACAGCTTTTCCTCAAAGATAGTTAAAATTCCTGTCTCAAGAGTTTGTGCTGATTTCATAATACTTATCATATATTTTAGTCTCTCATTAGATTGGCTGCTTCATATCATTTACTTTGCCTTAAGAACACATATAGGCACCAACTTATTTGCTAGATGAGTAATTAGCAATGTTTCTACTCAAATTATGTGTATCTGTCTTTAACTATTGAACATTAAACACTATCATCTGATTTAAAAATTCCTCAAATTTAAAATTATATCAAGGCTTGGATTTTGGCTTATGCTCAATCTTTTTTCAAAAAATAGTATTGCTGTGGACTTTTATTACTAAAAATTTGGTAATCATGTACATAAACTAATATGAGCTTAAAATTCATCATACATTTACTTCATTTTTTAATTTGACCTTCCTAGTAAATCTTCAGCTTCATTGATTTTAGCTGCTATAAAAAGAGATCCTCCTATATCTGGGTGATTTAAAAGCATAATTCATTGATGAGTATCTCTTATATTTCCTTTATTGGCTGTAGGACTCTGTAATAGCCACCACTGATGGCAGATTTTGTTAGACTTTGAAAAACTTGTTTTACTTGAGTCTCCATATACTTCATGGTTTGTAACATAATGGCCTGTAAATCCTGCAGCAGCAATGATTAGTCCAACAGCTACCACCATACTGGATATGGCTCAGACTCGGCTTGCCTACTTCCACAAGGAACATAGTTCATCCCAGTCCAGAAGACACGGCCACCACCATATGCCTTTACCCCAAAATGAAGTAGCCTACATCAATTGCTTTCAGTAGGATTATAAAGTTCAATTATATTAAATATGCCAAACTAATTTCAACAATTTTTTGGCTCAATATTTGTTCATGTTTTGTATTTTCATTCTATACTTATAAGAATATGAATAAGTACTTCTGTGTCAATTACTTTTTAGAAAAATATTAATAAAATTTCAATCAAAGCTAAGGTAAAACATGTTTGGCTTATTTGACATTTTATTTTTAAATTTTCTTTACAATTTTCTTTCATTTTTGTATTCTTGTGTTTCTTTTAATTTGATTTCAAACCCTAGAATAATAATAATAATAATAATAATAATAATAATAATAATAATTAAAGATCATTATTTACATTTTTAAAATATTTTATTATGAAAAATTCAAACTTATCAAAGATAAAATTATTTTACAATGAATAATGTTGATCCACCATATGGATTTTTCCATTGACATCCTTTTATGTTGTTGTGGCACAAATCAGTCCATATATCCTTCAACCAACCCATACATCAATCTATTTTATTTCTGGATGCTATTTTAAATACATCACAGGAATCAGTATATTTCCTGTAAATATTTTAGTATTATCATCAGCTAACATTCAGATTTGTTTGTTTTTCTTTCATGGTAAATGTACATACAATATACATACACTGTCTTTAATTGAAGAAATGATATTAACCTTTGTATATCGTGTTTTTACTTTCAGTTTTTAAAAATTCTTAATGTGTTGCCATACAATTAAAAAAAACATAATTTATTGAATGGATTTTCATTTTCATGTTTTCTGTCCTTTATGTTCATGCTGGAATGACTATATAGCAAGACTATAAAACAGCTTATCATTATATTTCTGGTAATTTTAAATGAAGTTTGACCATAGGTTGATTGAGATCCTTCCAGTTTTCTAACTAAGCTGAGGAACACAATCAATAATTACCATTAATGACTCCCTCCTATATTATAAATCAATGTAAAACAGACACATAGGTTCACTATTAATTAAAATCTAAAACAGGTTTAACAAATCTATTTAAGAGAAGACCAGAATTTTGTTCATATTTGTTAAAGAAGAGACTTTAAGGACTTAGTGTGTTAGTATTATCATTTTTTTCTCCTCTCTGGGTCTTAAAAAGCAGTTTGAAATTAAATCATATGTAACCACCAGAACAAAAACTGTCATTTAAGGACAGAATTAAAAGCTGACCAGATATAAAGTTTATAAGTAAGATTTTGTATGATAGTTTTTTAAATTGCTGCTTGCAATAAAATATACATGGATAGTTTTATATTAAATGTTAACCCAAACTGCACATGCACGTACACAACCCCCACAACCTAACTTTGTAATTTTATTTAATTTTTATTCAGTTTGTATTCACAAACATTTTTGAAAAAAATATATAGTCTAAATTTTCAATGTTTTATTTGTAAGATTTTTTTAAATGCACATTAAGTTTCACAGAAGATGTTGAAAGCAATTTATGAAGGGAAATTTCATTCATTCATCAGTGTTCAGGAGTCAAACCTCAAGAGATATTATCCTAGTATGCAAATGACCATCACTTTTCTCAAATCTGAGATCCATCAACGAAGTACACCCTTACTGTATACCACATCTTCTTTTATCCAATCTGCACTGAATATGTTGCCTATATGTTGATTAGTTTACTGTATGCTTACCTGTAGACTGTAAATTTCATGAGAGATATTTTACCTTTCTTAGGTTACATAGACAATTCCATGAATATAAATATAACAGGGGCTAAATTTTCAGAAAATTTGTGTTTATTTATAAGTTCTTCACTTCTAGAACTGTGTCACAAATGTAGAAGCTCAAAAAATATTTGTTGAAAAAAATTCACAAATATTTTTATATAGCATCTGGCATATTGTGCATAGGTAGAAATATTTGTGGAATTAAAAATTATTTAACTCACTAATAATTATATACATAAAGACAAATTTTCAAATTCAGTAAACAAAGAAATGTCACAAGTGAAACATGTTTCAGTTATAGCACAATTTCAGCATGACTTAACATGTTTTACATGTATGTATTATGTTTCTACTATAGCGCATAGATTTAACACAATTAAAACACATAATAAATTACAGATGGCATTAATGAACAGAACTTTTCAAAACTTTAGTAGCAGTTTTATATTTTATTAGTGAAAATACTTTCATACAAATCATTTTGAATCAGTAACTTTCTACTTAAGTTCACATTTCAAGATTAACAGAAAAAATGTAATTTTTTTTAAATTACTGATATTTCCCCCAAGGAATATGTAATTGTATACTTTAAAAATATACATTCAATTTGATACCAAAATTATGCACCCACACAGACCATGAAGTTTGGACATTTAGTTGTTTTTTGTTATATTTTGTTACATAGTCTGTAACAACAGAGCTATTCCTATTTTCTTCATATCAAGAATATTTAACTACTGTGGAAGGAAAATTAAGCATTTATGTAGGTGTTTGTGTTTAATTTTTTGAAATTAATTTTTATACATTGGAAGGTTAAAAACTGCCACTATATCCCACACTTTTGTTCTCATTTGACATGTTATTGTTAATTGGTCAAGCAAGTAAGAATGTCTCATTCTTGATATTGAACCACATTTTCACTTCTTGAAATCAGCTGCAGTTTTACAAATCTGTGTTTCAAGAAAGATTTACAACCATTTCTATTTTTTATTTCATGAAGAAATCCATTTCAAGTCATTATTCCTTCTTAGATCTCAAGTATTTTATAGGCTGTCAATGAAAGGAAAGGGTTAATAATGTCTCCTGTATAGAATTATCATCCATCAAATGCATTTTCTCAGCCCATTTCTTATTATTTTGAGATATTAGCAAAAATTGCAACAAGAGGCGGAGAACTAACTATTCTCTTACTAGTACTAGTACTAGTCTCTGTCAGAAAAGAATCTTGATTTGCTGTAGTCATGGGGATTCAGACAACTATGTGTACAGACAGATTGGAGGGTTTTATACATTGATTCATATTGCTGATCTCATTTGCTGTCTTTGTAGAGATTTTTATGGTGTTTGATATTACTGTTATCATTTTTGCCAAACAAGAAGGCAAGATACAAGAAAGCCACTATGAAATTTAAATTGTGAAGTGAACTGAATGTTAAATCTTCTTGTATTCAGACCATGCTTTAAAAGAAAATATAATAAATTTGCAATCAAACTTTATAAGTGCAGTTATGTACGCTGCCCAATTTTAAGTTTATACGTGAATTCATAAATTCTGAATTACTTCATTTCAACGCTCATGTGTAGCAACTGGTGTTTACATATATTTTTATTCTATTATTTCTAAATAAAGAAGTTCTGAAAAGAAATGCCACATTCATAACTCCAGATCCACATGGACACCAAATATTTAAATTCCAGTATCTTTGATATTATTTTCTTTGCAAAACAAATATTCTGGTGATTTAGCAAAATAGGAAAACAGGAATTTCCAGGGATAGTCTATAAGGGCAGATGATGCTATTGATATAATTATTATTATTATTATTTTTATTAATATCTAATCATGTGTTGTTTGCATCTTTATCTTTGTCAAAGTCATATTTTAGGAACAAATTTCATACAAGTAATCTATTTTTAAAACACTAATAAAATATATTATTTAATTTTGATATTAGAAGCATACATTCAATATATGAAGTTGACTTTTACATACTTGGAAGGCTAATATGCTTCTGTCATTTATATTTCTGAGAAAAATCCCTGTGCTATTTATTGTATGGTGTTCATCTTGAGAAGAAGTGTTATGGTATGGCAAAGATAAATTCCACAATGAAGATACAGATAACACTGAAGAATTAGCATTTAATTTAGGACTATATAGGAAGATAAGAGCCATCTATAACCATGAGGTATGTTAGACACAATGGAGAAATAAAAATGAGCCAAAACACTCTTACCTAGAGTTTAGGAATCTGGGATAAGGATTCTCTTATAGCTCTACTAGAACCATCAGGTGACTGGCCATATTAACCTGGCAGTACAATATTTCACAGAGAAAGGATTTAAGTTGCAGGTTTTCTTCTGGCCCCAGACCAAAAACTAACAAACAATGTAGGGTGCATGAAATTTCTTGCACAAAAGTTTGAGAATAACCAACTAAGACACAAACTGAAGGAAAATGAAGCCATAGCCAAACCTCACAGTGGGAGCTGAAGCAAAGCCAGTGAAGCCCCTAATAACTCCTATGGTCCTTCTAAACTGAGCCATGTGTATATGATAAAGAACCCACAGCTATCGCCAGCAGATAGCAATAGCACTAGTCTCAGGTTATCACTTTGTGAACCACAGGAATCTGAGGATATAGCACTCAAAGACCTTGTTGTTTATTTTTTGTCCTGCACCATCATGCCAACTTATTTGATTTTTTTTGAATGTCTTCTTTCACCACCCGAATAAGTAGTATCTTAGGGTGACAAACAGAAGGAAGACTAGGGTATCTGAAAGATTCAACATTTTAACATGGAGATGCTAAACATATAGGATAATGTTTTGCTTAAAAAATAATTTTTAAAAACATCAAATGGAGACAGAAGCAAGGTGCAGAGGCAAAGTAGTAGAATAACAGGGATGGCAGAATGATAGAAAGACAGAAAAGCCCCTTGTCCAAGCTGCCATCTTTATTTATATCAATAGATCACATTATGTCACTGGCATCAGTAGTATCTTCTTGTTCATTGTGTCATTAGGAAGGTTACAGAGTCAGCTACATTTTGCAGCTTATTTCTCAGTTACATACTATACTTGCAATGTGCAATGTTAGGAGCTTTGTGTAGCTCTCAAAAAAGTCCATTGTTTAAAGTTACTGTTATGTGGACAGTTTAGGCTCAGCAGGGCAGTGCTACAGTAGCTAGGCATTGCACATGTATTAGATATCTTACTAGTTCCTCGGGGAAACAGCAGAATATTCCAAGTGTGGAAAACAGGTTGTCTGTTACCCCAGGAGGTTGCTCACCAGAGGAATGCTGTCCTGTACATTTCCACAGCAAGAATCCTCACAGGAATTTAGCTATTTTCAATGCTAAACCATGAAACCTTCCAAATTAAATAGAAACATATAATATTTATAATTTTATGAGTTTCTAATTAGTAGTATGAGCCAATGTTTTAAGCCTATTGTAAAAAGGAAGTCTTTGAGTCACTAAATCCACAGTAATTGAGCAAGGAACAGAGGCATCTATAGTTCAGTGAAGTAATGTAGCATGCTGGACCTAGCTGAGATAGAAACATGGAAAACATAACACCCGTGCATTTACTTGGATGAATAAGAGAGAAATATGTGTGCACAAACTCAAATATAACAAATAAAGGAAGGAAGTACTCCTCTTGATGTTGGACAGAAAAGGTTGGAAACCAAGGAATTAGCAGGAAGCAGGTTTATTGGCTGTAAAGAGTCACAAAGAAGGCTTCCTCCTAAATCAATTCATTCCTATGAACCCAGAGTGCAGAAATTTTTAGAACTTCATACCCACTGTGTAGGGGGTTCAAAGGCTCACTTTAATTTATTTTGTCTGTCTGATTATTATAGCCTGTGTTTCAAGAACTGTGTTAAGTAGAAGTGTGAAAGAGGACATGCCTATCTTTTTTTTTTCCAGTTTTTAGATGGAATGCCTTCAATTTTGCTCCATTTAAAATGATGTTGGCCTGAGGCTTAGCGAAGATAATCTTTATGATGTTGAGATATGTTCCTATTATCCCTAGTTTTCCTAGAGTTTTGAACATGAAGGCATGTTGTATTTTATCAAATGCTTTTTCTGCATCTATTGAGATGATCATATGATTCTTATCTTTGTGTCAATTGATGTGATGAATTGAGTCAATTGATGTGATGAATTACATTTATTGATTTCCATATGTTAAACTAACCTTGCATCCCTGGGATGAATCCCACTTGATCATGGTACATGATCTTTTTGATATGTTTTTGTATTTGATTTGCCAAAATTTTATTGAGAATTTTTGCATCTATGTTCATTAGAGATATTGGTCTAAAGTTTTCACTCTTTGATGTGTCTTTGCCTGGTTTTGGAATCAAGGTGATATTGGCCTCATAGAATGAGTTTGGAAGTATTGCCTATTTTTCTAGTTCCTGAAATAAATTTAATAGTATTAGTGTTAGTTCTTCTTTTAAGGTCTTGTAGAACTCAGCCATGTATCCATCTGGTCCTGGGCTTTTCTTTGTTGCTAGGCTTCTGATGGAGTCTGCTATTTCATCACTTGCTATTAGTCTGTTTAAATTGTGTATATTTTCCTGGTTCAATCTGGGCACATCGTATGACTTAGTAAATTTGTTGATGCCTTCAATGTCTTCTATTTTATGGAAGTATAGGTTTTCAAAATAGTTTCTAATAATCCTCTGTATTTCTGTAGTGTCTATTGTGATATTACCTTTTTCATAACGTATACTAGTTATTTGAGTTTTCTCTTTCCTTCTCTTCATTAGCATAGCTAAGGGTCTATAAATTTTATTTATTTGTTCCAAGAACCAACTTTTTGTTTTGTCAATTTTTCAATTATTTCTTTTGTTTAAGTTACATTGATTTCAGGTCTAATTTTAAATATTTATTGCCTTCTACTGCTTTTGTTGCTGATTTGTTCTTCTTTTTCTAGGGCTTTGAGATGTAGTGTGAGGTCATTTATTTGTTGACCTTTTCTTCTTTTAAGGAATGAACTCCATGCAATGAGCTTTCCTTTTAGTACTGCTTTCATAGTGTCCCAGAGATTTTGATATTTTGTGTCTATGTTCTCATTTAACTCTAAGAATTTTTTAATCTCCTCCTTGATGTCTTCTGCAACCCATTGTTCATTCAATAGCATATTGTTGAGTCTCCAGGTGTTGGAGTAATTTTTATTTCTTATTTTGTCATTGATTTCCAATTTCATTCCATTATGATCTGATAAAATGCATGGTAGTATCTCTATTTTTTTTTTTTGTATTTGCTAAGAGTTGCTTTGTGGCATATTATATGGTCTGTTTCAGAGAAAGATGCATGCGCTGCTGAGAAGAAAGTGTATCTGCTTGATGCAGATTGAAATATTCTGTATATGTCAGATCAGTCTAAGTTATTTATTGTATTATTGAGTTCTATAGTTTCTTTATTCAACTTTTGTTTTGAAGATCTATCCATTGGTGAAAGAGGTGTGGTAATATCACCCAAGATTATTGTGTTGTGGTGAATTTGACTCTTGAACTTGAGAAGAATTTGTTTGATGAACATAGCTGCACCATTATTTGGGGAATATGTATTTATGATTGTTATGTCTTGTTGGTGTATGCTTCCCTTGAGCAGTATGTAATGTCCATCTTTATCACTTTTGATTAACTTTGGCTTGAAGTCTATTTTATTTGATACAGGGATGAAAACCCCTGCTTGCTTCCATAGTTGTTGTGAGTGGTATGATTTTTCCCAACCTTTCACCTTAAGTCTGTGTATGTCTTTTCCTATTAGATGAGTCTCTTGGAGACAACATATTGTTCGGTATTTTTTTTAATCCAATCTGCTAGTCTATGTCTTTTGATTGGTGAGTTTAAGCCATTAACATTCAGGGTTATTATTGAGACATGGTTTGTGTCCCCAGTGATATTTGTTTATTTTTGTTATTTAACTTGACTTGATTTTCTTCTTTGATTGTTTTTTCCTTTAGGGTACTACCTCCCTCTACTAATTTTCATTACTGTTTCTTGTTTCTTCTTCATGTAATATTTTGCCAAGGATGTTTTGTAGTGTCAGTTCTTTTAACTTTTGTTTATCATGGAAGATTTTTATTTCATCTTCAAAAATAAAGCTTAATTTTGCTGAATACAAGATTCTTGGCTCACAACCATTTTCTTTCAGAGCTTGATATATGTTGTTCTAGGATCTTCTAGCTTACAAGATCTGTGTTAAAAAATCTGAATTTATCATAATTGTTTTTCCCTTATATGTAATCTGATTCCTTTCTCTTGTGGCTTTTAAAATTTTCTCCTTGTTCTGTGTGTTGGTCATTTCATTATAATTTGCCTTGGTGTGGATCTATTGAGATTTTGTACATTTGGTGTCCTGTGGGCTTCTTGAATCTGGATTTCCAATTCATTCTTTATGTTTGGAAAGCTTTCTGATATTATTACATTGAATAGATTGTTCATTCCTTTAGTTTGAACCTCTATGCCTTCCTCTATCCCAATAATTTTTCAATTTGGTCTTTTTATGTTATCTCATATTTCTTGAATGTTCTGCTCATGGTTTTTTACCATTATCATTGTGTGGTCTATGTTCTTTTCAAGATTATATATTTTATCTTCATTGTCTGATGTCCTATCTTCCAAGTGGTCTACTCCTTTGGTGAGGCTTTCATTTGAGCTGTTAATTTTTTTTTGAACCTCTATCCGTGTTGAGGTGATGTTTTGCTTTCTGTATTTGTTTATGTAGCTCCTTGTCAAAGTAATCTTTCACTGCCTGTATTTGCACTTTTATGTCTTCCTTGAGTTCACATAACATTTTAACCATGTACATCTTGAACTCCTTCTCTGTAATTTCTTCGGCTGTGGCTGACAATGTTTCTAATGATGTGGTTACTTGATTTGTTTGTGGTATTTTCTTCCCTTGTCTTTTCATGTTGCTTGTTTGGCTTCTTTTCCAGCTCTGTGGGTATGGGGTGTTGTTGTTTTTACCCTATAGGTTTGTAGTGTTCTTGTAGGGTTCCAAGATCTTTCCTTTGTGGGGAAGAATAATGTTAACAGATCCCAATATCAACAATATACCACCTATAAACAATTTGTTGTTATTAAGACATTTAAAGTTTAGTCAATGTACAGAAATGTTGGATTCAATTATTATCTAAAATATAATCAGTTGTTTTGTGAAAAGGTTTACAGTTTCTGATGGTGGACATGAACTGGGGATGGGGCAAAGACTAGATGCTGAGGAGGTAGGTTGAGAGTATATAGGGTAATAAATCTTAGGAAGTGTGAAAGAAATCTAATGGAGAGTGTTAGTAACAAGAGAATAGACAGGAAGTATTTTAGGGTAGTCAAGTACGTGGGAAGACAGTAGATTACATAAAACAAACACACATATATATTTAGAAAAATACAGGATATTTAAATAGTAAATATTTAAAGGGAAAGAAAAAAGAAAAAAAAACAGCATATACAACACCTCTATATTATATTATTCAGATGAATTAGTCCTCAAAATCTTATTTTATAGAAAGTTCTTGGTTTCACATACGTTGGGGATGTGAGGGTCAGAGGATAGAGGGGTAGAAGAGAAAGGGAAAAAAAAATACTCAAAGGAAGAAACCAGGTTTTTTGCTAGTTTTAGGGATCCATTTCTTTCCTGCTTCTCTTCTCATCCAATATGTGGAATTGTCTGTTATAAGCTGGTGTCTCCTCAGGATGTTGGAGGTAGCCAGGATGGGAAGACTGCTCCTGATGTAGGGCTCCTGGAATCCGGGAGTGCTACCCGCCAGTCCCTGCAGGGAGACTGCAACTCAGAAGGTCTAGTTTGGGGACAGCTCATATCACTTGAGTGCCCGGTACTATCTCCCTATCTTGCCTGGAGATTTCCCAGTTCCTGATCTCTCTGTTAAGCTCCAAACTAGCAGCTCCCAATTGTAGGACCTCCTACATCTAAGCTCACACCAGGTGGGCGGCGCCCTGGTCAAACTGCACACCTGTCCAACTGAGAGCTGTTTTTGTGTTGGGTAGTTACTGTGTTGTCTTATCACTGCTGGGGAGAGGGGGAGTTGGAAACCTGGTATCTGGCCTGATGGAGATCAGATCTGGGAGCTGCCCCCACCAAATATGGCAAGAAAGCTTATCCAAGATGGAGGCAGTGTGCTTCCAGTGCTGGGTGTCTGGTGAGGTTGGGGAAGCTGGGAGATGGCATTGTGCTGTGGGTAGGTAGCAGCCAAGTGACCTACATGGCAGAATAGCAAAGTCCGAGAATTCTGCAGAGGTGCTGATAGGTGATTCTGCTAAGGCACTCATGAGCCCTGTGTGGGCTAGAACTGCAGGCTTTGGGTTTTGGAAGCCAGGAGTCTAGAGTCCTACTAAACACTGAGGCTTGGAGCCCTGCATGGAGGTCGCAGTGCTGGTGATTTCTGTGGAAATTAGCTGTATAGGGGTCCTCTAACATCCTGAGATGCAATATTCCAACTAAATGAGATCTGGATTACAGAGCTACATAGAATGCTGCCTCCCTCTGGCCCGCCATCTTCCTCTCCTACAATGTATTATTACTGTAGCCGCCTTTTTGAGCTATAGAACAATAGAACTCAAGGGCTTCTTCCTCTTATTAGCTTGTAACCTTCTATTCATTATATACACATTTTTATATATCAGCAAAAACTTTATAAAGTTAGGTTAAAATTTTTGGGAAAAGGGCTGGGGATAATAGTTCATCTGTCAGAGTGCTTGCCTTGTGTGCACAAACCTTGGATTCAATTCCCAGCACCACAAAAACAAAACAAAACAAATAATTGAAGGGAAAATATTATTTTATTAAAATAGTTAAATTCACCATATAAACCAGCAACTCAATTCCTAGGTGTATATACTAAAACAAATGAATACCTCTACACGAATTACACTGGTGGTAGGGCAGATGTTCATTTCTATGTATGATGTATTTAGACATAAAACAAAGATGATGGAAATTAGTAAATGAAATTTAAACATAAAAAGGGTCTCTGAAACAAAGTCTACTGCCTACTTGAGTAATAAGGTATAGATAAATTATGTGTTGATGAGTGATTTTGATCTGTCTGTTGTATGTAAGCATCAGATCAATGCGAAAATTACATTGGTTCATATATTCTGATTGGCTCTAATTCAGGGTATGATGGATAGTTAAAAATAATGTTTATGACATTTAACTTTAATTTCCAGTATTAACCTAAAATTATTTTCTATCCCCCCATTTTGTAAAATTCTAAACTCACTTGAGATAGAATGTCAGTGTTCTTTAGAAGAGACTAGAAGTAATTTTTTAAATACCAAGAAAGAATAGGTGTTTTGGGGGGTCTCCTGTATAGGAGAAATCTAAGATCATGACACTCTGACCAAAGAAAGGGATTGGGCTGGGGATGCAGCTCAGTAGCAGAGTCTTTGTCTAGCATGAGTGAAACCATGTGCTCAACCTTCTGCACTACAGAGAAAATTTTAAAAATGAAAATAAAAAGGGAATGGTTAGAGTAAAAGTGTTTCACACTTCTCAGTAGGGCCATAGACACTTGGTTTGCCAAGCTTTATGATTATTTCAGTAGCTTTCACTTGGAACAAAAGCTGTACAAACACTATCCTTCGGTGCTCTAAAGAAGGTCTTAGATAATGTTGGTGTCAACACTAATCATCTCAGCTCCCAGATTTCTAAGGACTGAAATGTAGGTAGAAAGAATATGAGAAGCCCCAGTTGCCATTAAGATTGAAGAAGTAGGGCCAAAGTGGCACACACCCAGAGCTGCTAGAAGCTGAAATGGGAGGATCTTGAGTTCAAAGCCAGCTTCAGCAATGGTGAGGAGCTGAGTGAGGTGCTGTCTCAACTCAGCTCAACTCAGTGAGACCCTATCTCTAAATAAAATATAAAATAGGGCTGGGGATGTGGCTCAGTGGTTGAGTGCCCCTGAGTTCAATCCCTGGTATCAAAAAAAAAAAAAAAGACTGAAGAAGGAGTGAGGTGGAAGTAAGGAGTTAAGATTAAGTTAGGACCCAGGGACATAAGAAGTCACTGATTTTTGAGGCTTAGGAACTGAGGGAAAGAGGCCTTATTGAGTTATCAATGTTTCTTGCCTGATGAGCATATTCTCTAGGTCCATAGAAATGAACCTGCAAGTGACTGCAAACTCTCCTTCTGACTGAGTTCCCAGGGATTTTTAAAATTTTTATGCTAGCTCACACTCAACCTTTATCAATCCATTAAAAATGTTGGCTGAAGTGTCTTGACACTTTGTGTGCTGTCCCTGTTTTTCTCTTATGTTCCACCCATGAGAGGAAATTGGAGACTGTGTCACATCTCTTCTTGTAGGCACCTATGTTCATCTGATTTTGCTGTGCTGCTGGACCTATAACCTCAGCACTCTGGTGGGTTCAATTAAAGTTTTGGTTGTCCAGATTATTAAGTTTTTATTTTTTTTTACACTAGGAGTGCTGATCTTTCCATTTTTCTACATCCTAACCATAAGGTGGAAGACCTTTTATATCACCTTTGACGTTGAAATAATTATGTAATATATAATGAAGATCAAATTTAATTCTAGTCAAACATGAATAAAATGTACATAATTTTTGACCAGATTGTTCCTTAAAATTTACTATAGCACTTTGGCATTTAAATGTAGTCACTCAGATTTTCTCTGAGTTTCAAAGACTCCCTCTCTTTGATTCAAAATAGAGCAATTTACATGGCATTTTACTTATTTTCTTGGCATTTAAAACTATTGGTTTGTTCTTCATATGGAAATTTTTTGAAATATTAAAAGTGGCCAAAGTGTATATAGATTTTAATTAATTCATACAAATTCACTCTTTACTATTAACTACTGTTAAAATAGCTTTTAGTGAAAATAATCATTCTTTGAAGCAAGATTACACTTGACAGCAATGTATGCATGCTTATAATTTTTCTGACTTACATTTTTTGAAGTCCATCTATCTATGAGTCAGTAATTTGCTAGTAAAAGCCAGCTCAGTCAGATGCATGCTTAGTGCTGAGATGCACTAGGAATAGCTAAAGATTCCCCATCCCTCTTGGAACTCTCTGTGAGATCCTTCAGTTATGACACTTGAGAGGCTTCAAAGCATTTTGTTCCACAGAACATTACTGTGGAAAAAAATGTAACTATTTAACCTTTTACAAAAAATTCTCAATGTTCACATGAAGGTAGAAAATGCTTTTTATTTTCTCCATCTTTGATATTAGCTGCATGTATTAGTTGCTCAAAACTAAAAGGAGCTCTGCAATTATCTAACCTGTCTCACTGTTTTTATCAAACCTATTTGAGCAAGAATCACTTTCAAATATGTTATGTCAACTTATATCTTAGTATACAAAATACCAGTTAGGGTTACAGTAATCTTTAACATTTTTTTAATACTTTTATTTTATTTATTTATTTTTATGTGGTGCTGAGAATCAAACACAGCGCCTTGCGTGTGCTAGACAAGCACTGCACTGCTGAACCACAACCGCAGCCCTCTAAAATAATTTTTATATATGTTATGGCATTTTGTACTTCCAGGCCTTTGTGAATCTGCACCAAATTTAAGTTGCTTCTGTTCTCACGATTCTCTCTCTGCTGAGAGTTCATCACTCTAACGATGTTCTTGAAAAACTATAATTTTTCTAATTAGTGACTGTGTCCTATTTGAACCACTGAAACTAAAATCTTATCAGCCTACTAAATAGTTACTGGTTAGTTAACAATGCTCTTTCATTCATATTAATTTAATGGCAAGATTACTTTAATACATATTTCTAGATTGGTAAATAAAAAGGAACAAAATGTTGTGCATTCTGTATTCTTATTATAAACCAGCTGATATATTTAACACTTCTAGGGAAAATTATCAAGCAGCATGTTAACTATCTTCTTGTTACTTAATCTTGGAATACACTATGAAGAAATGGCCTTGTGAGAAAAGCAGCACTGAACATCAAAACCTAAAATTTATAATGTCTACTCCTCTCTTTTATTTTTGGAGGATGTGTGTTGTTCAACACATTTTATTATCTATGTGTATGGAATATTACATAAAATCAACTCTTGACCAAAAGTCAGTGAAACAGACCTTTACCATTCTTCAGTTCTAGCTGCATACATATCTATCTAATGAAGTTTATGCTGTTGTTCCTCATATAAGTTTTACTTATATCATATAGCAAAGCATATCAATGATTAATTACATTAAAGTCTTTTTATTACACACCTTCTGGCCATAGTTGAATTACGTTCCTCTGGCTCAAGGTCTCTCATAAAGTTGGAGTCAATCTGTTGGCTCCAGGCAACAAGGTTTAACTATGTGATTATCCACCCTAATAGTGTTGACTATGCAGGCTTTGAAAGATCCTTTTCCAAACCCACTAAAGTAGTTGTATTGAGCCCTCAGGTTTCCCTGACTTTTGAGGAGATATGTCAGTTTCTCCCTCCTCACAGAACTGCTTTCAGTGTGGGTTCCTATTTCTTTTGAGAGAGATTATAGAAAGAGAAGGTAAGACTGAGCCCGTATGAATGAAGCCACAATCTTCTTATATCCTGTTCTCAAAAGAAATATTTCATTACTTCTTATGCATCCCATCCATTAAAAGCAGGTATCTTTATCCACCCATATCCAACAGGAGGAAAATACTCCATGTTGGGAATACCAAGAGGCAGCAACAATTGCAGGCCCCTTTAGAAACTGTCTACTGCACATATATCCTTTCTGCATTTTGTGAAAATAAAATTGTACTTCAATTTTAGATTAATATTTTTTTCTTTCTTATTTTCTAAATAGACGAACTGCTATGATACAGATATATATATATATATATATATATATATATATATATATATATAGTTGTTGTTGCTGTTGTTGTTTTCAGAACTTCAAATAAAGAGAGATTAAATAATTTCACAAAGAAAAGGCAAATTCCTATAAGTCAAGTGATACAATCAAATTTAAGACATCAACATATAAAATTTTATTTAATGTATAATAAGGAATCATGGTTCAAGAAAATCTTTATTACATTCTGTGCATGATACAAAATAAGAAACAACCCATGATGCTAACTAAGTATAGGATCAGCTTCAGGTTCTTCTGCTTATTGGTTGTGTAACTCAAACAAGTATCCCACCTCAAGGGCTTTATGGGAATAAACTGGTGTGAAGATAAAGCACATTTGACCATACAGCATGAAAAGATTTTAACACAATGCTTAGCACGTGGTAAATCCCATGATAAATACCCAAAGTAATAATGGTGAACATAATGATAGTATTTAGCAATAATCTAACCCTTGTCAGGAGCTGTTGTAAGTTCTCTGTGACTATTAGCTCTCTATTATTATTAGTCAAGCTGTATAATGTGCTGGTTTTATACCATGGGTATATTGTTTAATAGATGGGTGATTATAGTAAAGTTATTTGATGCCTTGGTTTAGATATTAGCATTCCTTTAAAGCTCATGTGTGAGACAATGCAAGAAGGATTAGAGAAGAAATGATTGGGTTATGAGATCCTTAACCCAATCAGTGAAGTAATCCCCTGATTGTATTAACTTAGTGGGAACTGAAGGCAGGTAAGGTGTCGCTGGAGGAGGTGGGTAATTAGATGCATACCTTTGGGGTTTATATTTTGTATTTTGCAAGTGCAGTCTCTCTCTCTGCTCTCTGGTCAGCATGTGACCCACTTCCCTCCAAGACACTTTCCTGCCATGATGTTCTGCCTCACCTCAAGCACCAAGGAAAGGGGCCTGTTCTCTATGGATTGAGAATTATAAACTGTAAACCCCCAAATTAACTTTTCCTCTTCTATAATTGCTCTGGTTAGGTCTTTTAACTATAACAGTGAAAAAGCTGACTGAAACATTTGATTTCCTCTATGAACAAATTCCTCATTTGTAAAACAAGAATAATAATTGTGCTATATATAAAGAGTCAAATTCATAAAAGTTCATGGAACACTACCTGGTATATTTTAAGTTTTAATTGTATTTTATGTAAAATGTTATTTTAATATAATCATAAAAAATACTCATAATATGTGACAGAACACTTGTCAAAGAGATGGCTAACAGGTGATCAGGGTTTCCAAATATAAGAGAAAACATGTGACTCTTGTATGAGTCTAGATTTTTTGTTTATTTGTTTGATATTGAGGCTTGTATACAGGGGTACTTTGCCATTGAGTACATACCCAGGTTTTTAATATTTCATCTTGAGAGAGGGTCTTGCTAAGTTGCTGAGGATATCACTAAGTTGCTGATGCTGACCTCAACTTTGCAGTCTTTCTGACTCAGCCTGCCCAGTCATTGGGATTACAGGCATACACCCCTGTGCCTGAGTATGTGTCTGGCTTATTTTGTTTAACCTGATGCTTTCCAGTTGGATCTTCATTCTTTTTTATGGCCAAATAAAACATATACATATATATATATATATATATATATATATATATATATATACACATACATATCACATTTTCTATATCCATACATCTCTTGATGGACAATTAATGCTGATTCCATTGTTATTGGGAGTGAAACTGATCAAATTATGTTATATGTATTTACTAATATGCCACATAATGTAGCTTCCAGCAATGAATAAACCCACTCTACAAAACTAACCTGAACTTAGGATACAACAGTGCAAGGTTAGAAGTGAGGTCACAATATGTAGAGGTGTCACAATCTGCCTAACATTTGAAGTTTATGAGTACTGGAGATAAAGCAAGGTTAGAATTGCACAGAGCCCAACATCAGTGACCACAAAATTCTTCCAAACCTTACAGGTTATATATGTAAGAAATTTGATGGAAGTTATCTTAAATTGTAAAACAACTCTAATAATTAGTTTTCATAAAATTATCACTAAATTGTAAAGAGGAAGAAAAGCTTTCTAGATTACCATAAATAAAAAATAAAAATTTTTATTACTCATAATTGAGGAAAGATCAATATTTTTTCCATTAGAATGTAGCATTATATAATTTTTGGTATTTGAGATACAAATGTACAGAAAAATATTACAGATATAGGACAGGTAATTAATTGCAAATATCATGCTCTTTTGAATTGTATCTTTTTATGGTATTTATCAGTTTCTCTTTTTTTCTCATTTTAAATAAATTTTCATCTTTTCTCCTTGAAAAAGAAGCAAAAGGTAATAATATGAAACAATGGAACAATGCTGTATAGTTGAAATTACATTATTACTATTTTCTGAGTGACTAGTCTTAAAAGGTTAGATTGAATTTAGGAGTGTTTTAAAATAAATTTCTTATTAATAAAATATACATAATAAAGGTGATCATAGCTCTATCTGATATCTGTATGTAGAATTAAGAAAGGATGTATTGGTAAATATATGGAATTTCTATAGGAAATTTTTCTTGACACAAACTGCTGATTTCTTCCTGTTTCTATACAGTTTCCAATTTTCAGAATGTCATGTGGTTGAAACCATACATAGCCTTTTTAAGTCAGCATATTTAAGTCAATCATATGGAATTAAAGTTCCTTTACATCTTTTTTCTGTCTTGGCTGCTCATTTTTTTCATTAATGAATAATATTTCATTTTGTGAATGAAACACCGTGTATGTCTAGATTCACCTATTGAATGAATCTTGTTGGCTTCTGTTTTGGCAATTATGAATACATGTATAAATAGTAGGGTTTTTGTGAACATAAATTTTCTACTGCTTTGGTCAAATAACAAAGAGCACATTGCTGGATCATATGGTAAAAGTATGTTTAGTTTTATAAGAACCTGCTAAACTGCCTTCCAAATAGCAATGCCATTTTGCCTTGTCATCAATGAATGAAAGAAAGTTCCTATTGCTCCATATCCTAGCCAACAGATAAATGGAATTTTAATAGCATAATTCAGAAGTGTATTCTGGTCAAAGTGTGCAACAAAGTTTGAATTTTTAAGATAGAAAACTTGGGCATGCTCTTCTCAGAAGGATAAAGCTATCAAGCATGACATTCTAACATTGTGCTTAGTGAGAGGAAACAGAATCGGATTTGCCAGATGCAATTTTAGCAGATATTAGTCTTGCTTTCTGCCATCTATTCCCTTCTTCCTTTAATAGAGCACTTAATTTTCCATCTAAGGAAATATCCTTTTTCAGACTATATTCATAAGGTGAGACTGGCCTATGTGTCTCCCTGAGTTGAATTTAGTCTATCCAGAGTATTGTATGTCCTAAAACATATCCTCAGAACACATTGTGGGGAAAAGCAGCATCAGCATCTCCCAGGAATTTGTTAGAAATGCAAGTTCTCAGGTCCCCATATCAACCTTCCAAACCAGAAACTAGATCCATGGGGGCCAGAAATTTATGCTTTTACAAGCCCATAAGGTGATTTTGATATCTGCTACGTTTGAAGATGAATGACTTAAATTATATCCTTTTGGGGAAAACTAAAAAAAAATGTGATTATTCAAATCATATTAGTTATTGTGAAAAGAGCATGCAAATTAGAAGCACATGGATAATTTTTCAAACTAGAATAACCCATAGCTTCATCTGATTACAATTTAAGTATTTGAGGTGGGGCTTCAGCCTTTGTGTATTCATTAGCACTGATGTTATTTTAATATATAGCAGCATTGAAAATCATATTCTTAAGGAGCTGGATTTGAACTCTTAGTATCAGATTCAAATAGTAATACATTTCAGAGAAAAATTCATAAGAAATATTTTTATTTCTGAAGAATATGGATCATTTTTCTATTTGTGTTTAACAAATATCCTATAGTACTTTCATAGGTGAAGAAAATAATAGTTTGCTATTTAAAAATGGCACATGAAAGCAAAGATGACATTGATCTTGAACTATTTTACATGTAGATTTCTTAAAAAGGTACAAATTTAGTGATTGTGCATTAAAATCAAGATCAGAAACAAAAGATTCCCTGGACTGTTAAAATAACTCATGATCTCTTCTAACACACATTGGGGTACTGTTTCATTGTAATATATTTATGTAATATCTGCAATGTTAACTATTTTCTGGAGTTAATCACAACAGGAGACAGAATTAAGACTCAGTTTCAATGCTGTTGAACATAATGTTGTTTTTTTGTAGTAGACAAGGGTACTACCTATGAGTCACAGAGGGTAAAACTAATGTTACATTCACAAACTTTAACTATAATCATGGAAAAACCGTTTAATGACAACTGGGAAGGAGTTTCAACTCCATAGAAAAATCTCAAGAATAATTATATACATATGTATATGTAGATATGTATATACATACATATATATAATATATATATATATATATATATATATGTGTGTGTGTGTGTGTGTGTGTGTGTGTGTGTGAGTGTGTGTATACATACATATTTCAATTTTTCATTGTGTTTAGTGCAATGAATTGCCTGTGCATCATGGAAAGACCTCAGGTATTTCAGTCAAACCACTTATTGAGAACTGGATTCCTGATTACAACTATAGTTCCCTCATCTAAATGAGGATGGTAGCATTTTACCTCTTTAGATGATCATGAGTGTTACATGAAATAGCATGTCAATCACTTTTTCTTTGCCTCCTGATAAAAGTGTTGTGATTGTTACTGTTACTTTAATCTTCTATCTCCAATAAATAATATGCACTAAACAAGAAATTTTAGGTGCTGGGGCTGTAGCTCAGTGGCAGAGTGCTTGCCTTTGACGTGGGAGGCACTGGGTTTGATCCTCAGCAGCACATAAAAAAATACACAAGTAAAATAAAGGCATGCTGTCTATCTACAATTACAAAAAAAAAAAAAATTAAAAAACAAGAAATTTTAAAGCTTGGTATTAAAATGTCTACTTTCCTAAGAGTTATTTGATGTTAAGTTATTTGATGTAAAACTCAAAATCATTAGATTATAGTAAATTTGCATATTTCTCACATTATTCACTGGGTAATTTATTAATAATTATAAATACATAAAATTATGTCATACTATGCTATGATCTGACTTACAACTTAACTATAACCCATATTAATCAATTAAATTGAATATCTTTCACCTGAATCCTCAAATGTTACCACAATAAATTTTAACACTTTTATTAAGTTAGGAAAATGTGAAAAGTTTAGAAAATTTTTCAATTAATTCTGAAAAGTAAAAGCTATAATTTATAAATATATTTTCTATAAAGAGCAAAATGATGAGAATATGCAAACCACATTACTATAAAAAACATTTTTCACATATTATGATATATAATGAGCAAAATTAGCTAATGTTATGATGATTAAAAATTGATGAAATTATTCTGGTTGTTATTATGGATGTATCATTTTAAAAATATTTAAATATGAAGTAATGCAGTGATTTATCCTGTGTTTTTATGTACCTATCATGTGCTCATCAAAGCACTGGTTTTGCTTATAATTGAATGTATTTCACCAATGAAAAAACATAATTCTGGCCTTTATGTACCTGTTGGTTTACTAGTGCATACAGGAATTTCTCAAAAATAGACATAATTGCATTTTCAATAGTTTTAAGAATTCAAATTGATAAGAATATGAAGTAGGAGAGAGCATGTAATTGCTGGACCTAACCTAGACAGCATTCAGAATTTTTCAACACAAAGGGACACTTCAGGTTAGAACTGAAGAATGAGTAGTACAAAACTAGGTTGAAAAAGTTTCAGGATAAAGTTTCTTCCAGAAAAAGGAAATTTTATATACATCTCATGTGTGGGATGATATGATCAAAGAAGCTAAACTAGTAAATTCAGGAGGTCTTTTTTTCATTATCCAGAGTTCCAGAAAAGCACTCCAGTGATTTAAACTAAAGAGGCAAGATAATAAAACAAAAATAAGAGTTGGAGAAAGAAAGACAGAAAGAAAAAAAAATGAAAGAAGCAAAAGAAAAGAAAGAGGGATGAGAGAGGACCAAAGAGTGTCTAGAATAAGGAATGATTTACATTCTTTTAACTGTAGGAGTCAGAGTACTCAGGAATGCATAATAAACCTGAAGCTCAGGTAAAGACCTTGATCAAACTGTCTTGTACTCACTCTAATTCCAGGGGCACTCTCAACATGATCCCCCACTTTATGTAATGCATAAGAGTGAGAAAACACACAGTGAGCTGAATAAATTATAATTAGGAGCAGGACTCCATGGGTCATGTTGTTTCACTTTCGTGGGGAAATCTAGGGAGGGAAAGGTTGAAAACTGTGAAATAGCAAAGAATGACACCAGGAAAGGGATTTTGACATATGCATAAAGAGTGACTTCAATACTTGCTATCACTCTTGTTCAATTCAATGGAAACAAGTTACATTGGTATCAAGCCACATTTTGTTTCTCTTGTTGCCATCTGAAAAGAAAGATTAGAAATAAGTATTTACATTAAAAAATATTGTGGGTATTTATTTTATTCTATATTGTATAACATTGAGAGCACTCTGGGTGTCAGAGTGGTGAACATCCACCAGGAAAAATCAATTTGGAAAATAACATCTCTTGATTGAAGAAGGGTCTGGTTATATTCAAGGAATAATAATATCAATAAGTAGTTGTTGACTAAACTAAGAAGTAAGAAGGTTTAAGGAAGATAAGACTGGAGAGAAAGGCAAAGGCAAGTTCATGAAGAATCTTCCATGTTCATGACTTTGCATTATTTTAATTAAAATAGTCAAATAGTGAATATTTTAAACAGCAGACAAACATCAGATTTTCATTCTTTAGGTTAAACTATGGCTATAGTATATGTTTGAAAATACATATGTGGATTGAGATAATTAACTATTGCAGAGAACAGGTGAGAAATTATGATGGTGTAGACAATGGTGACCATGGTATAGGTTAAGAGAAAATGACAGGTTCAGAATAGAATTAGAAAATATGCTTGACAAGACTGAAGGGAGAAAAAAAGAACAAAGTTTACTTGGGTAAAAATACAATACAGCCCTCCTGGCTGACATGTTTATGTCTGTTTCTGGCAGGAGGGAATTATGCTTCAGGTTGATAGAGGTACTTCCATCTGCAACATTTTACTTCCTTGCTCACTATCCTAGTACAGGAAATTGCTAGATTTCATGCTGTCTCTGCTATACTTTGCCTAGAATTGACACTCATCTTGTTTTCCTATGGCCCTTTGGTCAGAATGTTTTTCTTGACATCAAGGTGGAAATGTGGGAGAATAGACAAAATTCTTATTAAACACAAGATCTGTAATATGATGCTATATTTTTTTCTTAGAGATACACTATATAATTTCCAACAAAATTATAATTTCACATTACCAAGTAATTTGTGTTCAACCATATGATTTTACAGTTTTGTGATGATTTAGAAATAATTGATATCATAAGCAACCCAAAAAAATAATCATCAAACTGAAGTTTAAAAATAGGCAATTATCATGCAAGAAAAATTTACTATTTATTTCTAATACATTGGCAAATTTATATGGTGAAGAATGATAAACATTATCTTAAAAATATTTTTCTTGCTTTTAAAATATTAGAAATATTAATATTACATATCTGTAAAACTTTATTAAATTATAAAACATATACCATTTAGCTTAGTTCTTTAGGCATTACAGATAGTAGTAAATTCCTGAAAATAATCTAGATCTTTGACTTGATAATAAATCCATGTATTTTTGTATATTGGACATTTGGATGAATTTTGCACATTTTTCATAAAACAGTCAAATTCTTGGTTTGCATGTCTACATTAAGACAAGTGAATAGAACAAAATCAACCAGATATCTGGGGAGAAAAAAAAGAGCAAAAATTTTCAGAGTAAAACAATTGTTGTTGAGATTAACATTTTCACTTTATATTTTAGTAATTATGCTGAGAAAGGACATGCTTGTAATTGTATAATTTGTACAATTCCCCCAAATCATTACAGATGTTAACTTAAAATATTATTGGTGATGATAAAAACATTATTGACGCCATTTAAACTCTTGATCAGATGGCATCAGAATAAAACCACAGATTACAGGTTAACTGGTTTGCTTAGGAGTTAAAAAAGTTTTTCCATTGTTTTGACATATAAAAACACAGGGAAGAACATTGCTAGCTTCAGCTCAAGGAATAGATGGCAGTTGGTTTGGAAGAAACAGTCAGATGCACAAATAACAGAAGGCAGTTGTGGGACTGGAACTCATATTCAAATTACTCTTGATACATAAGTGCTGCCTCAGTGATCAAGACAAAGAAGGAAATCACCACATAAGAAAAGCCCTCCATGCTGCTAGGCACGGGGATAATTCATAATTCTGCTCAGAATATATCATGGTGTTTGCTTTTACTTACTGGGTGAATGGATTTTCATTCCCCAGTCAGGAATTAGAACTTTCTTTTCTCATGTGTTCAGCTCAAATAGCATTTTTTTTTTTTAAAGCACAGCAATGATGAACAAGCACTCAGGCTGCTAGAGAACACAGGGAGACAGAATGGTACAGGGCACATAAATAGAAAAAATCCTTGGTTCCTTGGTAATGAGCAAACCCCTGAGAGGGGAAATTTCATGACAACTGGGAGGGAAATGAAGCCCCATAAACTGTTTAATCTTACCTTGGAGAACTTTTAGGCAAGTATTATGGCTTTATTGTTAATAGAGTTTAAGACTCAAAATTAGTATACCATAGTAGACATGGTTAGGATATTCTTATCTATAAGAAAATGATTACTAGAACTTGGTATAAGAAAGAGAAAGAAACAGAGAGGGATCAAGAGAGAAAAAAGATAGGGAGAGAGGCAGAGACAGGCAGACACACAAACATACACACAGTGAGCCATTTGCAATGATGAAATAAATCCAGAGTCAGAGTCACTCCTCGCTGAAGTTCTCACCTCCTGTTTCTAATCTGAACACCAAAGTTTGTGACTTTTTGTTGGAAGCAAGCAGAACTACTTACATATTACAGACTAAAATAGGTTACTTCTATTAAGCTTTTCCACATTATATAATTTTTCTGATTTAAGTACTAATTAAAAAATATGCCTGCAGTAGATATAAACTTTTTATAAGGTGGTTAAGACATATTTCCTGTCCTTTAGGAAATAGTAATTGTGTGGCAGAAGTAGATTCTTCATAGCTTACTATATACATGCATAAATATTCATTCTTATACCATACATAAACATACAATATATATATATATATATTGTATATATATATACACATGTATACATATATGCATGCATACAGATATTGTAAAAACATCAATTACTAAGTAAGAATACAAGCAGAATTTAAATAAAGAATCAGTTATTTACCCCCCAAAAGCAGTGTGTGTACAAAAGTAACCCAAGAAAAATAACATATTTAATGTGGAAACTGAAATATAAATGAGATTCAACTGGAGGTAAAGAAGGAAAGAAGAACTGAAGGCAGGAAATATGCTGAGATGGAGCATAGGGAAAGGATATTAAGAGAATAACAAGGAAAAGAAGCAGTATCCTCTAGCCAGAATACAGGGTGGGAGAAGGCTGGGTGTGCTCAAGTTTTAGTTGAAAATAGAGTATATTCCTAGAAACCCTACTTACATACTTGGTATCAGAGAAAAGTTATTTCTATGCAAGAGTAGTAAGTGGAAGCAAATTTAGCAGGGAAATCAAAGGATATTAAAAAGGAGGAGGAGGAGGAGGAGGAGGAGAGGTTTTCCATTTTGCTATTCGAGGTTACAAGAAATTCAAGTGTTGTGATAAAGGGGATAATAACTTATCAGGATATGAAGATATGAAAAAGGGAAAATAACTTATCAGGATATGAAGATAAGACGGCAGATACTTATATAGAATGACGACTATCATCCACACATTTGAAAAAAGTTAATTTAGGAGATTTAAAATTGAAACATCATTTTCTTGCCATCAAGTTATTTAAGATTCCTCTTCAATTTATCAGATATTAAGGGTTGTAGAATCCGGAAGGTATGTAACTCTTATATATCTCGTTTCATTTGTTTTTATAAAATTTTGTCACTATAACTTTCCATTTTATTGGAGTGGCTCTTTGACAGAAATATAGAAATGATCTTTCTTTGAGAAGTGGAATATCATTGTTTTCCTGTTAGTTGGTATTTTTAAAATAAAACCCTATGTCTAGTGATATTATATTTTGAATGTCAAGCCACAATGTGAACAGGAAGGATAATTCAAAATAGCTTAAAAGAAATCAATGAAGGAAACAGACAGGTGTGTAACTGACGCCAATTTTTTCAAACCTTGGAAGCACAAAACTGCTTCTACAAGCCACCTTCCTTGAGAGGCTCAACAGATGCTCCCCCAGCTGTGCAACAGGCCCTAATCTGGACCTACCTCCAAGAATGAAGTGACATCTCTTTCTTCCTTTTAGACTCCTTGATTTTTTTTGCATTTGGCACAGTAAGAATAATGATTTGTAGAACAAAACCAACAAAAAGTCAGAGAAAATATTAAATGAAGTAGGTAGAGGTTTATGGCATAAAGGAAAAGAAAGCAACTCCCCCCCCCAAAAAAAAAAAAAAAAACTGTGGAAAGTGAATTTATTCCGTAGATGGCATGTGATGCACAGCAGGAAATTTCATTATCTAATTTCATACCTTTAATTCCCTTCTGGATCAGAGATTTCAGAATTTAATCATTGTCACAAAATTATTTCTCCAAACATCTTTTTAATAGTGATTTTTAATACCATTTTCTCAGCCTTTTCTCGAGGGGGAAGTAAACAAACAGCTGGGCACCAATCCCTGAATGATTTATGCTTCAAACCAAAGATAATTATTAAGTAGTCACTCTGCCATCTTCAACTTTGAAAATGCAAGCTGAGTGTTTTCAAACCTTGAAATTTTATCCACATATTTTAATTTACAAAACTGCAAGTGTAATGAGGTCATTAGCTCTGACACAAGCTTGCACTAAACAGGGTAATTTTAAAAAATACAATTGTTTGTGTGAGTTAAAAATATTATGATCAATTTTACCTGTGGATGAATGCTATTTTTTTTTCCTGGACTGGGGATGGGAACCAAGATCATTCTACCATTCTCAGCACTTTCTATTTTTTATTTTAAAACAATTGTAAGTTGTATAAAAATGGCCCCAAACTTGCAATACTCGTGTGTCAGCCTCCTGAGTCACTGGAATTACAGGCAATCATCATGGTGCCTTGTTCTAATGAAGGTTAATGAAGGTTGTCTTTTTTTTCTTTCTTTCTTTTTTTCCACTTAATTCCAAGAGGGCTGTCTTAATAAAAATTTCATTATTTATTTATTTATTATACTGGGAACTGAACCCAGGAGAGTTCTACCACCAAGCTGCATCCCTAGACTTTTTAATTTTGATACAAATTCTCACTACATTGGCCTGAGAGTTTTCCTAAATTGTTGAGACTGGCCTCAAATATAAAACTTTCCAGCTTAGTTTCTCCAGTCACTGAGATTACAGGTGTGTGCCACTGTGCCTTGCTAGAAAGGGACTTATTATGTCCTTCAAAATCACCACAAGAGTACTAAGATTCTTCAGGAATACCCACTAAATGATGAAGTCAGCCCAAAGATCATTCTAAGAGAACTGATGATTACAGTGTGGCCCGTGGTAGCCAGAATTGTGCCATAAGTCAACAGGTAGCAGTGCTGTGTCTTATCCAACATTGCTCTCAGAAACATTCTCTCATTAGAAGTCTACAATATAAAATACTTAATCCAACTTCAAGTTATTTTATATTTGAACACTAGTATTTAATAATCTTTGCCTCATGTGCTTTGAAAATAAAAGAAGAAAATGTTTTTAAAATTAAATAATATAGAATGTGAATTTTCACAGAAGTTTAATATCCCAGAAAAGAAAAAAAAAGTTTGCATTAAAATTGCCAAGGCATTTTAAAAAGAAAAAAGATAATATTTTACTTAAACTTGCATATATTAGAAATTATAATGCCTTTCATTTGGGGAATGACTATAATAGAATTTGACAGGGAATGTGCACAATACTATTCTGTATATCATTTGGCTTACTTTTTGTTTTACTTCTATGTTCCCTTCATAACAAATGTTTTCCTGTCAATATTATATACCCTTAACTTTCTAAATTCAATGGTTATCCAGTGAAGAGAATAAACAGGTTTCTTTGAGTATCACATTCTTCAACTGTCTTAACTATCCTTGTATTTTGTTACTTAACTGTACCACACTGGCAAACAAGCTGTACATCTAATGGAAAACATGTCAAATAAATAGATTCAGGTATGCTCTACATTAAAGTGTTCTCTTAATTCCACCTTGACCATGTTGCTTAACATAGAAACACTTCATTAGTATTTCAAATGCTCCTTTTGATTCTGAAATTATTCACATAATTTAATGACTTACATTTCAATTTTAGCTTTTAATTCTTGTTTTTATTTACCAAGAGGGCCAGGGACAGTGGTATATGCCTGTAATTCCAGCAACTAGGAGGCTGAGGCAGGAGGATTTCATCTTTAAGACCAGCCTCATGAACTTAGTGAGACACTGTCTCAGAATAATAAAAAGGACTGGGGATGTGGTTCAGTGGTAAAGTGTGTCTGGGGTCAATCCCCAGTACAATAAATAAATAAATAAACAAAATTCTCAAGTGGTCAATTAACAGTAGAACATATTATTACACTGTCTAAAATTTCTACTTCATTTGTGTGTGATTTTGTTAACAACAAAAAATGATGAATATATTTAAAATTTTAGTTTATTTGGTAAGAATTTTAACTAAAACATATATTAAAATGCTTCTTTTACTATTAATTTATTTTTGTGATTGTGTTTTGTTTTACTTCTTGTGGTGCTGGAGATCCAATTCTGGTTTTGTGTGTGTGTTAATCAAGCCACTGAACTACATTACCATCACATCACTTTGTATTTTAAATTAAGTGAAATTATCTGTAGAGCTGCAAAACTCTGGTATTCTTTTTTTAAATTTATTTTAATTAGATATATATGACTGTGGAATGCATTTTGATTCATTGTACACAACTGCAGCACAACTTTACATTTCTATGGTTATATATGATGTAGCATCACACAATTATTCAGGATAATGATGTCCATCTCATTCCACCATCTTTCCTATCCCAATCACCCCTCCCTACTCTTTTTTACCCTCTGCCCCATCAAAGTTTCTCCATTTCTCCCATGACCCCCCATTATGGATCAGTATCCACCCATCAGAGAGAACATTTGGCCTTTGTTTTTTGGGGGATAGGCTTACTTCAATTAGCATGATATTCTCCAATTTCTACCACTTCTGTCCATGCTTTGTGCTACAAATACCTCTGATTAGTTAAAATATTCTTGAAAAATTTAGTATGCATAGTTACAAGAGATACAATCTTGATTACAGCAGTATGGAAAACTTAAGGCCAAACATCCTCTCTTCTGAGTGCCCCAATGATACCCTCCAGAAGACTCACCAAGGGACTTCCCGACATAGTCTGCAAAATCACCAAATAATGGATTCAAAACTTTGTGCTGCATTTTGGTTAAACATTGATTTTTTTTTCCTTCTGGAAGAGTATTTTAGAAAGAGGAATGTTCACATTGTGTAGTTATTAATAGGATGGGGTATTAAATTTCTTACCATTTCCCTGAAAATTAAGCACCAAATAAAAATAAGTTTATATTTTAGCTCCTAGAACACTAGTTAAAGTAGGACTTCATGTAGTTTAGTGTCATTCAAATCTCCTTTTAACAAAGTTTTTGTAGGTAATATTAATCATTGTGATATATGATCATGTGAATGCAGTCTCATATGCCAGACAAATTTAATATTCTGAAAAGATGTTTAAAATTGCCCTCTCATTACCAGAAACAATACTATAATGTTTCTTTTTTGAGAGTACATTAACAACCTTCATTAAAATAATAATACTGAACTGCATTATATTATTTACTTTCTTCTGTATTTACCACTACTTTATACCACTTCACATTCTTTTCATGAACTATAATTTTGCCTATTTGTAAATATTTTAATGTGCATAGCTGATTATTTTCTTATTGTATAAATTCTCAATTTGTCTTTTATAAAATATGGATTCGGAATCAAAGATTATTAAAGCAAGTCCTAAACTCCTTTAGTCAGTCACCCTTGAAAATGATCCAGGGTGGTTATTTCTCTTGTTCATTCATTTAAATAAAAAATTGCTTTTTGTTGGAGATGAATAAATTAGTAATGATCACTCAGGGCTTTGATAAATACTGACAATACCAAATGCAATAATTGATGTGAGTGTTTGTACATTTATTTTCTCCTGTGAGCCATTTCATGTACTCACAGCATTCTTCATTTATAAAAATAATGCTTTATTCTGAACATGTATTACAAAACTAGATGTTTTCCCCATTGGTCTTAACACTATTTAAAATTTAGAGTTTTATTAATTTAAATAGCAGCCATCCATACTTCCATCTAGTAAAAATATTCAGCAGGAGGTCTGAAAACACACAAATATAATTTGAATAAAACTATTCAAATAAATAAAACTATTCAAACATAATTTGAATAAAACTGAAGATTACAAATCCATGTATTGGGGGAGAATAAAGAAATAAAAGAGTGAAATAAAATATGTAACATATTATTACTGAAAGGACTAATGATGTGCTCATATATCCCTACAAATATTTGTTAGATGTATGTGTGTGTGTGTGTGTGTGTGTGTATTCTTTCTATGGTGCTAAATTTCTTATTTCATAATATAACAATGTACGTGGTATTTGTGGGCATATGTTTGTGTATAAAAAACATACATCATTTATGTTTTATAATTCATTTGAAGTGGAATTTAATTATATATATATATATATATATATATATATATATATATATATGTGTGTGTGTGTGTGTGTGTGTGTGTACTGTTCATAATGGCCATATTATAATTCCATAGCAAAGCAAGTTATGTTTATTATAGTAAGACTAGATAGATAAATGTCATAAATATTGAGAAATAGACAATGCTTTGTATTGAAAAATGGAAAATTAGTTTTCACATAGTATTTTTATAAAGGGAGCTATTCATTTGAAGCTCTTTTATAGACAGTTCTGGTAACACTGAACTCAAAGTTAGTAAGTCTTTAAATTTTTTGTTTGAAAAAACTTATCAATAGAGAGATAAACAGCCCTTTATTGTATCTTATGTTTTGCAGTTTTCTCTAAAGAACCCAGCTGAAAATGACAGATCTGCTAACCATGAAATCTGCCCACTCCAGGGCCTCTGATTTTTTAAACTATTGCCTTTTTACCTGATAATTCCATAATGTGTGATGTGGTTCTGTGCATTGAAGGTCTTCTATCACATTTAGTAACATTTTGCTACTAAATACCAGTGTCACCAAGCACAACCTCCTTCCCACAGTTGTGATACCAAAAAATGTCTTTAGTCGCTTTCAGATGTCCCCTAGGGAAGCAAAGTTGTCCCTGTGGAGAACCATACATTCAATATGACTCTTTTATTTCCCAGGTGCTAGGAGTGTAATGCAAAGATATTCAATGAGTTATTAAATTCCCATAGCTAATTACAGGCAGAATATTAAGGAAAGATGGCTGGGATTACTTACCCACATTCGTTTCTTTATTTGGCACAGCTTGCTGAAATAAACCTACTATTCACCTTTAGTATTTATCCAAGGTTAATAAGATTTCTGTCCCCATTTCCACTTTCTGCAGTCTGAAATTATATTTTTATTCTATGTAATATGTTCATAAGATATTAACAATCTGTCAAAATATCTTTGGGCAAAATAAAATTAAATATAATATTCTCCACTTATGTAGTTTTCTGTAAGTAGAACCCCACTTGTACTTTTTAAATAATTAGCTTGATTATTTAAAGACAAGAATATTTGTGAAGTTCAACTGCATTAGTTACATCTCTGAACATACTAACAGCTTAAAGTCATTATAGCTCTGGGTTCATATCATGGATATATTAATTGTTGATTTGTCAGCAGTTGTAGTTTTCCATTTTCCTGCATAGTTACTCATTTTTAAATATGAAGAGATTAGAGTAAATGGGACTCTGAAGCACTCAAGCAAAAGACAACCTCAGAATTAAAGTTCTTTTCAGGCAAACACTGGTTCAGACTTAATTTATTGATTTTTTCATTTTTTAAATAAATGCAACACTATAACCAAATTGTCCATTAAAATATAATCATTTATATTGAAAGAAAAATATGATTATTTTCTTACTGAAAATATAACTTAAATATGTCATTAATGTAAATTACCCCAGCAAGTTCATTTTTAATATTCCTTCATCGAATTGTTTTTGTGACAAATTAGATCAAATAAGAAAAAGCAATGCTAAAATAAAATAGACATGAGATTATACTTTATACCTGGCATATTTTAATCTTGGTTTTCTTCCAGAGAGGATGGGAAAATAGAGTGCAAAAAAAATTTAGGGCAGTATGGCATAAAAAAAGCATTACTATTAGGTTAGAGACTTTAGATTTAAATACTTTTTTAAAAATTATTTATACTCATGTAATTAAAATTAAACTTCAACTTTTAAAATTGTAGCATGAGAATCAAAAATAAAGTTCTCTGGTTGTAATTATATTCAAATGAAGTAGTATAGTAATGTAGCAATATCATTCACCTAGAGTAATATTAATATGTAAGATATTATTACTTTTTGGTATTGGGTATTGGAATAAGGGATGCCATACCACTTAGCTATACCCTCAGTCTTTTTTCTTTCTTCTATTTTTGAAACAAATTCTCACTAAGTAGTGGAGGATCTTGTTAAGTTGTGGAGCCTGGCCCCCAGCTTGTGATACTCCTGTCTCAGCCTTGCTAGTAACTGGAATTGTAGTTGTGTGTCACTGTGCTCAGCAGCTATTATTACTAAATTATAGGTAGGGACTGAGGGTGTCACTAATATGTAAAGAATGTGCTTAACATGCATAAGGCTCTGGGATCTATCTGCAATATATATATATATATATATATATATATATATACGCACTGTATATACATACATACATATATATATATATATAAATTATAAATTTATCCTCCAATTTACATGGTAGAAATAAATATTTTACACAATCACATCTCTGAAAAAGTAAAACTATGTCTATAAAATATATCTAATTATAAAATGTCTTAGATACCATTCCCTTTTCATTCATTCCACATGAATCTTGTTTAAATATGAGTCTTCCAGATGACTTCGTTATTATATCCCAATTATGTAAAATCTTTCTGTTAGGATATGCTGGTGAGATTTTTCTCTCACTACAAAATCATGATGTTGTGGGCATGGTGATGAGAGAATTTGTGTGTATTTGGAAAAGACAGGGAAGAATCATTTTTATTCCATTTTTCAATGACAGAAAACTGTCATTTAGTTCAGTAATTTAAAAGTAAAGACTAGTTTCACATATTACCATGGTTCAGGTTGATATGCAAAGAGAATACAGCTAACATGAGATTTGGCTTTTATCCTTTAAAAGCTAATCTGCTTAAGCCTCTATAAATAAGATGGAAGGTGAATTTATAAATTCATTGGGCAAACTTAAAACTTAGCTTCTATTTAATAAATTCCCTGATAGTTACTATGGTGATGTCTTAATATATACCTCCAGAAGTCTGAGATAACAGAAGGTATTTACTACAAAAAAAATAAATAACTTCACCATTGCTTTTCCAACAAAATATTACTAAAAGATCAACTATTTACAGAAAGCTCTTCAAATTTGAAATCCTTTGATAAGATCACCAATGGGAAGGCTGATTTATAAAGGGCTTTGAAATATATAGGAAATATGATGAGCTTCTGTTGTTACTGCATTAATGCATAGTTTTAATTTAAAACATTTTATTCTGTTATTTCTGATAAATGACTTATATTTATGAAATTCCCTAATAAAAGCATAATATATCGAAGTATATATTTATGAAATTCCCTAATAAAAGCATAATATATCGAAGTATATATTAAAATTTAATAGGGGAATATAATTCCTTTTCATTCGAATATTAAAATAAATGTGGTTAATAAGAACATTCCTAAATAATCCAAATCATAGTATTAACAGGAAGCAATTAAGAGCAACATTAAGAATTTGAAGAGATTGTTATGAAGCAACTTCTATGTTTTCCTCATTGGCACATTCTGGACTACACACACAGATACATACACACATACGTAGCATCCTTTGCATAGAAATAGTAAAAACATGGTCTAATATTTGTTTGAAAGAGTAAGATTCAACTGGCTTGTAAAACTTCTGTGGTATAATGCACTAAGGATTTCTTTCTATGTCTTTACTATGTGTTACTTTATCAATCACATATAGTTAAAATTCTTCTTGAACCAGTCGTAATTCACATGAACTTCTTATATCACTCTATATTTAATGTAAGAAGGGATGAGTGAAACAATGGTAAATGAAATATCACTGATTAAAAACACAGTGAAGTTTCAGTGAAGTTCCACATAAATTTATAGTCCTTTTGATGTAGCCATTAATAATCTATATTAATTTCTAATTGTGTTGATAGATAATTCCTTAAGAGACCATTGTGAAAAATTCACTTTTTAACGAGTTGAAACAAAGTACAAGAATTACTCATTGCATTTGAATAGATTAAAATACATCAAATTATATTTAACCACAAAATTCATTATATGACATTTTAATACTTACAGTTTGAAATATTCTAATGTTAATATATTATTTGAAATTCCAGCTTACCTCAGGATAAAAATGGTCTCTAGTAGCTTTATCTACATGGCACTTGAAATCTTAGGTTGAAATATTTAACACTATAAATGTATGGTAAAACCATTAGTTATATTAATGTAAAATAGTAGCTATATATTGTACAATGAAATCAAGGCTAAATTTGTATCCAATTATGTGTTACTTCATGTTGGATAGATGAGTCTCATTTAGTCTTAAATTTTGTGCAGAACTCAAACTGCTATGATCTGGTTATTGAATATTTCTTAAATGTCCCCCAAATATTTTTAACATGTCCCAGACTTGGTCTTCAGGATGGTGTTATTAAGAGGTGATGTGGATTTTTAAAAGGTGAAGCCTACTTGTAGGTTATTAGTTCATGGAAATACATACCTTTAAAGGAGATTTTGGGACCCTAGTCACTTTTTTTTTTGTCTTTTAATGTTTGTTCTGCCATATGCTCCCCACCACTTTTATCCAGGATCCTTACTAGGGGTTAGAGCCATGTGGCCACCCCCAGTGTTGGATTGGAATCTCCAAAAGAATTAACATAACCTTTTCTCTTCAAAAAAGTTAATTGTATCAGGTATTTCATGTCCAACATAATAACATTCAAATAGTATCATAGTGAAAACTATTTTTTGATCATTAGCAATTATTTCAAATAATACAATATAGAGACTATTGGCAAATTCTACCATTTTCCTATTACTCTTCAGTTCCATTTTTAAAATCCTTTTTGAAGTATACTGAAATGGACTGTAATTTTAACAAAAATAATATTTACATTTACTACTCTATATCTTATTAGTCTCTTTGTGGCTGTGTGTGTGTGTGTGTGTATGTGCGCGCGCGTGTGCTAGAGATTGAGCCCAGGGGTACTCTGGCAAGCGAATATCTCCAGCCTGTTTTATTTTATTTTGGGACAGAAAATTTCTAAATGGTCCAGACTGGCTTCAAATTTGCACCGTCCTACCTCAGCCTCATGAATAGATGGGAAAAATAAAAGTGAATCATAAAATGCTCTGCTAAAACTTCAAAAACGATAAAAAAAAAGTGGAAGTGTATGGAGAATAAAGAGACACAGAGAAAAGATGCAGAGGTGGGGAAAAAGGCAGAATGGCAGAATGGCCAAGCTGCAACTTTTATCTATATCAATAGGTTACTTAGGTCATTGACATCATTAGTACATACTGTTTATTGTATCATTCGGCAGGTTGCAACATTATGCAGCTTATTCCTCAGTTACATATTAAGTTGCAATGTGCAATGTTAGGAGCCTTGTGTATCTTTCAAGAAAGTCCTTTGTTTAAAGTTAATGTTATGTGCACAGGTTTCGGTTCAGGAAAAACTGTGGTTTTCTAACAAGAGTGTTCCTTTATTCCCAGGAGATGTGTGGCTAAGATCAAGGTTGAGACTGATAAGACTCTTAACACAGAACCTCCTCATGAAGGACATTACTACAGCACCCAGGCATCCTGTGTCTTTGCAAGATGTTTCCCAGCAGTCAGGCATTCTGTGTCTTTACACAGAAAATTCCTAGAAACCAAGCATTCTGTGTTTTTGCACAGAAACTTCCTAGCCACCACACATGCCACAATCATGAAATTATCAGAGACCCCAATCCCAAACACAGAACCCCAAGAGGAAAGACAAAAATTTAAGATCAAAGGCAAGATATAGAAAATAACAACATATTTGGTAGATATTAATATATCAATGATCTAATCATAACAATTAAAAATACTATAGAGAAATTATAAAAACAAGACTCCATCTATGTTGTTACTTTGCGTAATTCTCATTATGTATATGAATATATATGTGCATGTGTATATATATATATATATATATATATATATATATATATATATATATATACACACACACACACACACATACACACACACAAGGGGTCAAAGCCATGTGGCTACCCAGGGTTGGACTGGAATCTTCAGAAGCTATTAGAGTTAGAGGTTTTAATATTCCTCTGTTGCAAACTGATTTATTGGGTATACAATAATTAAGGACATGGTTTCACTTAAAAAAAATAAATAAACTGGTTACAATTGACATCTATAAACAACGATATTCAACAATAGAAGATTATTCATCTTTTCAAACTCACTTGAAACTGTTTCTAAAAAAGACCACATTCTGGACCATTAAACCCATTATAACAAATTGAAAATAATATAAATCATACAATGTTTGCTCTGGGACCACAGTGGAATTAAACTAGAAATTAATAGCAGAATTATAATTGAAAAATTCCAAAATGCTTGAAGAAAAAAAAAACACACTTTTATAAATAACACATGGATCTAAAAAGAAATTACAAATAAAGTTTAAAAATATTTTTACTTAAGTGATAATCAACATACAACCTATCAAAATTTCTGAGATGCATTGAACATAGTGATTAGAGAGAAATTTACAGCATTAAATATATATTTTAAAAGAAATATTTAAAATCAATAATATGTGATTCTACCTTAGGAAATTAGAAACATGTGTTAATTAAATTCATTATATCAGGGAAAAAAAGAAAATTAAATAAAAAATAAAAAAAAATTGAATAAAGAAAGATCAAGAGAAAAACAAAACCAAAAATAAACAAAAGGTGGTTCTTTGAAAAGATCAACAACATCTATTAGCTTCTCACCAAGATAACTAAGAAAACAAAAGTGAAAATGTAGATTACTAATATAAGAAATAAAAGAAGGGACATTACTATAATTTTCATGGAAATTTTAAGGTTGTTAATGTAGTCATGTGAATAACTCCATTTCCGCCAAATTTAGAGCTCTTTTAAATAGATCAAGAAATAGAAAATTATACAGGAGGTAACTTAAGTCCAAATAGGCAAATACACACACACACATACACATGCATATATATGCATATATACACATTTATATATACAATATATATTTATTGAATCAATAATTAATAAACTTCTAAAACAGAAACTACCAGACCAAAATAAGTAGGTCAATGAATTTAACCAAATGTTGAAGGAAGAAATTGTACTAGCTGTCTACAATCTTTTGCAAAAGATAAAAACTGAGGGAATACATGCTAACTCACGTCATGAAATAATACCTCATATCCAAATCAGACAAATGGTGCAGAACAACATCTCACATACACATAGGTGCAAGTGTCCTCAAAATTTACCAAATTCAATCAAATAATCAATAAAAACAATTATACACCCCAGCTAAATGGGACTTATCCTAACTACACATAGCTGTATCATGGTTTGAAAATCACTTTGTGTAATGCATCATATTAACAGACTAATGAAGAAAATTACATGATCCTATGAGTAGACAGAGAAAATATCATTTTAGAAAATCCAGCACCCATTCATGAAATAAATTTTCCAGCAAATTGTGAAGCTTTTTAAACTTGATTTTTAAGAATCTGCAAAAGAACATTCAAACATAGCTAAAATTACTATTCCATTTGATGTTAAGAAACAAGAAGCTTTCCTGAGAAGATCTGGAACAAGACAAGGATATCCCCTCTCACTGCTATTTTTTAACATTGTATTGCATGTCCTTGCAAATATAATAAAATGAATAAGAAATAAAAGGTACACACGCAAGGAAGAAGAAATAAAACTGTTTGTTCTTTTAAAAATGCATATTATTAATAAATAATTATAGCAAAAGTTGCAGGATATAAGATGAATATATAAAAGTTACATTTTTTCTCTCTTAAGAAAGTGTAAATTGAAATTTAATTCAGAGTACTTCAATTTAAAATAGTAGCAATTTTATTAGCACTGCAAAAGTGACATACATCGATATATTTAACAAAATGTATATATAGTCCATCTGGAAAAAAACTACAAAAGATTGATGAAAGAAATCAAAGTACATTGTCGCGACCCCTTGCCCGCAAGGAATACGCAACTCGAGAATCTTCTTTCAACAGTTTATTCAGGTCCCTGGATATTTCTTCTTCTTCCTCTCGGGTGCCCCTCCCAGCCTTAATAAAGCATCCCAAGCCCCAATGCAAAGCTGCCGCGTGGAACTTTCTCACAGGGTGATGAAAAATCATGTGCCAACTTTCCCAGATAAGAAGTTGTTTGTCACAGACCACAGCGGAGCCAGCGCCATCTTGTAATGGCGACCATAGTCTGCAGAAACGGCAGAAGCGGCTCACCACAGTTCCCCCTTTTCTGTTTTCTTAAAACAATACAGGCGAGAGTAGAGGTCCTATCCCACTGTGCAGAAGTGGCTGCATAGTATGACTCAGTCCTAAGGAGGCGCCTTCCCCAGATCTGAAGCCATATCAGCCGACGCCTTTTTTCGTGGGGCGGGGCGTGGACGCGTCTAACCCGCATGCAATAGGACGTGCTCTCCTTGAGGTCCACGTCAAGGATCACTCAAGTGCAGTGCCTTGCCTCGCATCCTGTATCGTGACGATGGTGGACGAAGGGGGATAGCTGAGGCTGAACTGTGGCTGTTTATAACGACAAACAAGTTGACAGCACCCTGAAAGAAAGGCACGGACTTTAAGGCGATAGAAAAGCACTAGTGTGGAAACCCATCTGCGTGCAATGGCAGTAAGACCGGCAGAGTGCAAGGGCTTTCCAACACTAAGAGAATAACAAGTAAAGTCATGTCGATCCCAGTACAATGTTATAATAACTTGGGGTGCAACGACCATGACAAAGGTTTACTGTTTAAGATGCGCAAGCCGGACTTGAGGTGAGTTGCCATTTTCTAAAGCTGCAAGAGCTTGTATGATCATAGCCTTATCGTGAGCACTGCTGGCCTTAAGGCGACAGAGAAACCACAAACAAAGTACAACACCGAAGCAACACATTGCACCAAAAATGCCCACTCCCACCCATTCCTTAAAAAAGGAAAAGGCAGAGGATAGCCAACTGGTGAATTGACCCAAAGTCACTGGTTCGACACGGGTGCTATTCAGAACAGCAATCTGAGTTAGTTGAGACTGGATCAAGTTTTCTGCTTCCATGGACCAGGTTCCGGATAGATACTCTCCGATGATGTGGGAGGCATTTCTGGAATCATAAAATCTGACAGAGGTTATACATAAATGTGCACGTTGATCAACACAACCCAAATGTACTAGGTCAGACAATTCCTCAACTTGAGCTTGAAGCAGATCTATCCTTTGATTAGCAGCCAGAATCCCAGATAAAATGTGTTGATTAATTCTACTTTGAGATTCAAGTATGGTGGATGTTTGTTGAATAACCTGATTAATAGTGGCAGCAGTTTGAACCTGGCTGGCCATGGCTACTCCAGCTATAACTGCTGCAGCAGCAGATACCGCCACAGCTGTCACCATAGCTGCCGTAATTCCAAAATCTCTACGGGCTCCAATCAGTTCAACAATAGGAAATGACTCTGGATCTGCAGTAACCGGGATCGGGACAAAAGTTGGAATTTTCATAACCATTGCCATAGGCCAGGATCCATTCCAACACTCAGACAAATAACAGGTAATATTAGAACAATTAAGCATCCCCTGTAATGTAACATTAGCCAAAAGAAACAGGAACGGAGATTGGAGACAGACTGCTGCGGAGGGTAATGTAGCATTAAACAATTGTGAATTGTTTGCAGAAATTTTAAGCCTCCTACCTCGCTCCGAGTCTTGGGTACTGCCAGAAACATTAAACAGCCAACTTTGGACTCCTAATATTTCCCTGGGGAAACACAAGCACGGACTAGACTAGCCCAATCTGAGGGAGTCATGCAAAATCTAGTAAGTCCCTCCACCTGAGTGAGAGTGAAAGTGGCATCTATACCATAAGTGCGGACAGATTCTGCCAAGGTTTTAATTATCTTAAAGTCTAAAGGCTCATGATATCTTCCCCTGTTATTGTCCTGAAATACAGGGTATGCAAGTCCCATATCTGTATTAACTGTCCTCCAAACTTGTGCATGAAAAGATCTCCCGGAACCTTGGCTCCCCCCCACATACGGAGGTGGGGCAATCGGCACCATATCTTCTTCTAGATATTCTATCTCCTCCTCCTCAGAGTTTTGTTGACCAATGTTAACTCCCTTCCCCTTCTTACAGTAGGCCTGCGTGCCCTGTGTCTCCTTTTTCTTCTTTTTCATTTTTATCTTATGTAGTTGTTGTAACAATATATCAAGGTCCTCAGAACTCTCTGAGTCGCTTGTGTTCTCAGGCATTTTTAATTCGGTCAAGTCTGGGTAGAGCCTTCTCCTATTTTTATCTTCAGGCTCTTTTGCCTTCTCACTACTGTTACTTTTAATACTCTCTGCCACTTCACTACATGATCCTTCAGATTTTTCCTCATGCAGCTGCTCAAGAATAGCTTGACCCTCACTTACAGCTTCCTGGCATTTACCATCTGTTATACATCCTCTAACTAACTTCCAAAGTGGTATAATGCCACCCTGCAAGGTACCTTGCTCATGAGCGAAATCTAGATCTTTCCCTAATTTGGCCCAGCTGGGAACCGTAAGACTCCCTGAAAAAGCAAACCAAGGAGCCGCTATATCAGCTTCTCTTAAAAACATCTGCAAAGTACTCTGCTTTATCTTAAGTCCTTTTGAATGTAACAACCCATCTAGGGCCAACAAAATTGGGCTTGAAGAAGCAATGCCCATAATGTTTTTAGAGCTATAAAGAAAGTGAAAGTACAAAAGTCCCCGCTCTCTTCCTTTTACAGGGGAGCGTTCCGTTCTATGAATTCCCCGCTCTCTTCCTTTTACAGGGGAGCGTCCCTGTCCTCACAACAACAAAAGAAGCACAAAAAACAAAAGCGAAAGTAGAAGCAAAAGTACACAGTGCAGCTGCAATAAAATGTAAGGCTCTCTCTTTCATTACAGAGGAGCTGCCCCGCTTTGATAGCGGATCCCACTTATTGGGACTAACCCCGCTTTAGTTGCGGATCCCACTTACCTGGGACTAACCGGTGCACCACCCCTGACTGCTGAAAGTTCTGGTTCCCGGGTCTCGGCACCACTTGTCGCGACCCCTTGCCCGCAAGGAATACGCAACTCGAGAATCTTCTTTCAACAGTTTATTCAGGTCCCTGGATATTTCTTCTTCTTCCTCTCGGGTGCCCCTCCCAGCCTTAATAAAGCATCCCAAGCCCCAATGCAAAGCTGCCGCGTGGAACTTTCTCACAGGGTGATGAAAAATCATGTGCCAACTTTCCCAGATAAGAAGTTGTTTGTCACAGACCACAGCGGAGCCAGCGCCATCTTGTAATGGCGAACATAGTCTGCAGAAACGGCAGAAGCGGCTCACCACAGTATATAATGGAGAAATATTTTGAGTTCATGGGAAGGAAGGGTCAATATTGTCAAGTTATGTCTTTCCAACTTGACAAAATACCTGTCAAAATGCCAGGCATGTATTTTATTGATGTTGACAAACTGATACTAAATTTATATAGGAAAGGAAGAGACCAAGATTAGCCATCTCAATATTGAAGGGAGAACAAATGTTAAAGAAACGATACTCTTAAACTTCAGTGGTAACTCTAAAACTGTGATAATGAGGCAGTGCTATATTGGTAAAAGTATACTCAAATTGGTTAATGGAAAATAATTGAGTGCCTAGAATTAGAAAAACACTAGAACAGTCTTTGATAAAGGAGCAAAGACAGTCTCTAAGCAAATAGTTTTAGAATAACTGGACATCTACAGGATAAAATAAATCCAGATATTTAATCCTTGACAAAAATTAATAAGAAATGGCTTATAGACAAAAATGTAATTTGAAAACATATAAAATTCCTAGAAGAAAACATGAGAAAATCTATTTGACCTCAGGTATGACTTTTTAGATGCAATATGAAAGGTAGTATCTATAAGAAATAATTTATAAGCTGGACTTCTTTAAAATTAAAACTTGTGATATATGAAAGTTGATACAAAGAGAATGAGAATGAAAGGGATATTGGAAGAAAATATTTGCAAAGACACATATAATAAGGACTTCAACCTAAAATATATAAAAGACCATTAAAACTTAACAGTGAGAAAATAAACAATGGATTTTAAAATGGGCCAAAAATGTGAGAAAAAACATCACTGTAGAAAACATACAGGTGGGAAATAAAATATGAAACATTTTCATAAATAGATGAATGATGTTCAACGTTATTGCTCATTAGGGAATTACAAATTGAAATAACAATGAGATGCCACTATACACATATTCAAATACCCAAAATCTAAAATATTGACCACAGCAAGTGCTGGTGAGGATGTAGAGAAAGGAAAACTCTCATGCACTGCTGGTAGAAATGCAGAATTGACCAATCACCTTGGAAAATTTTTAAGCAATTTCTACCAATGCTAAACATACTCGTAGAAAATGCTCCAACAATTATACTTTTGGGTATTTACCTAAAAATCTGCACATGAATGACTCTAACAGCTTTATTTATAATTACTGAACTCTGGAAAACCCCAAAATGGCCTTAGGATCAAATAAACTTTAGTATGTCAGGACAAGGGGCTAGTTAGAGCTTAAAAGAAAGGAGTTATCAATTCATGAAACAACATGGAGAAATTTTATGGCACTGATTGTTGCACATTTGGAATTTTTATCTTGAAATTAATGTGTAACTTGTCTTTCTCTTGCTATAGAAAGTTAAAATGTCATACACTGCTATGAACACTTAAGCTAACTATTGAGGAAAAATACCAAGAAACACAGAAAATACCAATACACAAAAAATACCTAAACACAGAAAATAAGTGCATCATGTAGCAAACTTATTGAGTGGAAATACCAGCATTTCAAATATTGAACTGCTATAAGTGAAAGCAACGAAATTTTCAAAATATTATCAATTATTATAGTAAAATAGCCTTCAAATTCATATGGGTCACCTGGCATATTCTTTAAGCAAGAGTTAATTAATGTGTGGAAGTATATATTTCTAGAATCAAATGTTGATTAATCAGATAGAACGAACATTCCTGTTTGTGAAAAATGAGAACACATGATTTTTCAGGCCCCAAATATTTTCCTTTGTATTAAATTTGTTACTACTGCCAGTACCAAAAACCATAAATCACCAAAAATGTTAAATATTGTCAGTGTCTAGAACCTAATAGGCCATAGTGCCAAACATAACAAATGGCAAATGCAGACTATTTTTTTGTCAGAAATTTTTATTTTGATAATTACTTATATTTTTAAATATTACATATAACCTTATCCTGCTAAACTTATATTTTCCATAAAGTCCTATTAACTACTTCATATATTTTATTGGAAATGAAGATTCAATCTTATTTGCAATTATTGTCTAATTATTGAATTTCACACTGTAAATATCACCTTGATACTTGCTCGTTTTTAATATCAAATGATTCATAGTATTATTTAAATATTTTAACTAAAAACCAAACTGAAGATGCATGTATTGTTATCTATATAGAGTAGTGGTTTAAAATGTTATTCAAATCAAGATCATTTTAAGGAAAATTCCTCAGATATTATGCCTTTTCATAATATAATTTAAGGAAAACATCAACTCTCCTCTCAATTCCCTGATTAGCTGCATCCTGATAACTTAAGCCTTTTTACATTAGACTATTCAACATTTTATAATACTTATGACCCATTAGAGATTTTAAGTTTAATAATATTATTATCCTTGGATTACTTCCATACTTATTAAAATGTGCACAATGGGATAATGATTGTTACATAGTGATGGAATTTGGCTCATTTAAGAACAAGTGAAAAAGCAGAACAATTGTTTTAAGTAGGAAATGTAACTGATTAGGAATAAAGTAATTACCATCTGTGATTTCTTCCTGAATTTTAAAAATAATTGCTTGAGTTTTATTGCTTATTATTAATTTTATACATGACATTAAGATCCTAAAAAAATAACAACACAGGTTTCAAAGGTAACATTTAATTATAATATTTCTCACTGGAATTAATGCTGAAGTAGATGAAACCAAATTGATACACAAAATGTAGTGAAGGGAGAATCTGTTATTTCAATAAATTTAAAATCTAGGGACATCTATTTGATAACTGAGGGAGTAGTATTTTCATAGAGCAAAGGAATTAGTGCCTCTAATGAAAATTTTACTTTCCAATATAAAATATAGAAATTGTTTTGAATCCCAATCAATGGATTTTTGAAAATAGTTTATTCCCATTTTTATTAATAAAATATATTTAATTAAAGCATTTCAATATGTTTAATATACATATAACACTTTTTTTCAATAAGGTGTACTATTGTGCTCTACTAATGTAATATTATATTTAATTTCAAAACATTTGGCACTTGAATATTTAAATAGTATTTTCTGTTTTGAAGATACTGTTCTATCTTAAAACTCCAATATTGTGTTTCATTAGAGATATTATTTAGTCTTCGTTTTAGTGGCTCCTGTATTTAGGGTCTTGTTTTACACATGTATTTCATTGTTCCTTTTCCCAAAGATATCTCATGTCCTCATGGCAAGGTTGCTCCATTTATATTGAAGATGAAAGAGCTCATCACCTATATACTTGAGGTGGCTGAGTTCTGTCTCTAACAGGCCCCATGGGTCTTACATGTACCAAGCATCTCTCCTAGGGACTGATTGCCCAGAGAATTTCAGGTATGTAGTCCTATTAACCTCACGTGGAGGCCATGTCACATAACTTTTTATGGCCCTGGGAGTCCTGCATCCACTACACTTTCCTGTCATATTGGTCCAAGAGAAATAGATGCTTCTATACCTTTTGAAAAACCAGAAAGTCAAGAACAAGTTCTTTGTCCATTCTTGCTAGTCACACTACCTCTGTTCATTGCTTTTGATGGAACAGGAGAAAAATTTAGAAAATACATTGGTTATGAAGATATTCACCCAGAGCACTTTTTAACACTCTTTCTTCTTGGAAGATACTTGAAAACTTTTAAGTAAAACATAAAGGGATGATATATATATAGATATAGATATAGATATAGATATAGATATAGATATAGATATCTATATATATATCATTGGGACATGGGACTGGGACTGATTTTAAAAAGATAGTTATGGAAGCTTTTACTTTATCCTTTGTGCGATTGCTGTCATATCTTTTATTTTGGTTTCAGTAAAAATTCCCAACATACGATATCCTTATTTGTGAATAAAATAGTTGGTGGCAATAGCACATTTAAGGAAATACTCCACTCTCTCAGGCATAAGCATATGTATGGTACATACCGTTATACAAGAGTAAGGTACTAAGAGTGCAAAATTTAAGTGGAATCACATACAAAGACCATTGCACATTCATGAGCCTGAGAGTGAGAATTTCCTCAAAATTTTTATTCTGATTTCCTCTCCTATGTCAGTAAAATCTTGTCTCTACTTAACAGGTTCAATCTTTCCTGTAACTTTTGAACTCATGGAATATACATTGAATAACTATTTAAATTCCTTTAAGTATTAATTCTTCCATCTGTATTTCTCTTTGGTTTCCATACATGGGTTTTCTTTATATTATAGGTCATATTTTACTACTTTTTTGCATATCTGTTACTATAGATCAAATGCTGGGCATTGCCAACTTTACTTTGGTGGGTAATGGACTTTTTGTATACATGTACATATTGCAAGATTTGTTTGAGGTGCAGGTAAGTTAGTGGAAACATTTGATTTCCTCAAATATCACTTTTAAAATGTTTGACTTGGGACCAGATTAGTGGTTGAGCTTGCCGATCGAAAAGTGCCATGACTCTCAAATGGGAAATAACAGAGATGCACCATGAACCCATGTGCATGTTTATTCATACATTTACAAACAAATATATGTAACTGTGTCTTCAAATACTGTCTTCCTGTCAATGATGCAAGGTTACTCAATTTCTTCAGCACATAATATAATAAAATCTTCAGCTTACTTTTGTTGCTTCAACCAGACTTTCCTCCTTCACTATAAATTCTTCTGTTATACTTTATAGAATTCTATTTCTTAATAATGTTCATTTTTTGGAAATTTTGAAAAAATATGATCCTAAAATAATAAACTTTAAGAAAATCATAAATCTGGCTTTAAAACCCCAAATGTTTGTTCTTTGAAAAACACTATGGCTAAAATAAAAAAAGGAAGCTAAGAACTGGGGTAATATATTTGCAGAAATTATCTCAGAATTTATCTTTTATCCAAATGCAAAGCTAAACAAACTTACATTTTCCGTCCTTTTATGCATTGATATCAATTTGCCTGAAAGCTGTACTTGTTAGTAACACTATTCTAAAGGCATGAATTACTAAAAGTTCTATTCAAAGCAAAGCTACAAAATAAGCCAATATACAGCTGTACATAAAACCAGTAGAACTCTAAATCTAAAACTAGGGGATGAACATAAAGACTTGTTAATTAAAGGCCAGTTTTGCTGATGTAGTATCTCTAGACTATTAATGTATTTTGAATACCACTTGTCTCACAAAAGCAAAATAATTTCTTCTATTTATTATGCTAATTAAGAACTGATGTTTAATAAAACCAAATATAGCCAAAGAATTTGTTATAATCTTCTTTGGATTATGCATTTTCAATTTGAGTTTTTAAAATGCTATTTTAAATCCAATCAAGCTTGGACTTTCTATTCTTAATTATAGTACTATCATATAATGCAGAGTAAAATTCTTTCTCACCCACCTGTCACTCACACATACATACACACACATAACCACATATTACTGTCTATTCCGTAGAAATTTTAATCAAATCAAAGGCAATGTAGACATCGTGGTGATAGATACTGTATCTGAAGATTAATATTTCACCTTCCCTGACCTATGGTAACTCATATTCTAATAAAGCAAACAATACAATTTAAGAATTGCCACTATTCTCTGACAGTATGTGAGTGTAGTTTTTTTTTTTTTTTCTAAACGATAAAAAAGAGTTGACACCATTTGCAAATACTTATGTGCAAATTGTCCTTCTTGATAAAGTCCATTTGTAACTCCAAATTAGTATTTTGGGTATTTTTGTGGTCATTCATAGAATGGTGCAGAGAAGGAAAAATTTGAGTCTCCCTAAAATGCTCATTTTCAGCTGAGATCAAACAAGGTGATGCTCTATCTTCTTGTTTCAGCTCTCATACAGAGATGAACAGATGAACAGAGGGTAGACATAGTGGAGTGCAGCACAAGGTAAGAAGTTTTAGGTCTGGAGTAGCTGGACAGGATTAGAATCCCAAATCTGGCATCAGTATTAGGGTGACCTCATGCAAGTCACATGACACTCTCTTTTGTACAATAATGAAAATGAAATCTAACATTATGAGTTGTTAGTATTTATAATCTATGTAAGATACACATGCAGACACAAACACATACACACACACATAAACACATACACACACACACAATCATGTGAAGCATAACAAGAATGTATTGTAAAAGGGTGCAGCAGCCAATGGTATATGCCTGTAATCCCAGCTATGCAGAAAACTAAGGCTGGAGGATGGCAAGTTTGAGACCAACCTGGGCAACTGAGTAAGATCTTGTCTCATGTTAAAATTTTAAGACAGGTCTGTGGATATAGGTCAATGGTTATGCACTTGCCTATCTTGCAGAAGGCCCTGGGTTCAATTCCTAAGACCACAAAGAAAAAAAAAATATATTGTATATGTGTTTTGTGTCATGGAATATTTAAAATAGATTGTCTTTGGCATAAAATTCTTTTAGAATACAAAAAAAGAAAAGAAAAGAAAAAGTACAAAGCACATCTAAAACTCTTCTATTACTTTCTGGCAATTAATGAAGATACTCATATTGAAAAATAGTCACTTCTCTATATTTTCAGAGCTTTAGTTGGAGGTAGCAGTCTGAACAATAAAAAGAAAGGGGAGAACAAAACTAAACCCTTCTCTTTCTTCTTACTTTTCAGCTTCCATTTCTAAATACATTAAAGAAAAGAGCTCCATCTCTGTTTATCTTCAAAGTTAATGGCTATTATTTGTTGACAGTTTTAACAGATTCACTTAGAAGAACCTGACTGGACTGCTGTGTGACAGTGCCAGTGGGTGTTCCCATCCCCAGATCAAGCAATCTATAAACCCAGCAGGAGAGGCCATGATAAAATCAGTTGTGAAACTCATACAATGGGTGAAATAGGTAGTAAGTCTGCATTTTTCATGAATTATGAGGGGGAAAGTGGCACAGCAGTTAATCACAGCATGATAACTTTAAAATGAGTTGCTGATGAGTTTCTAAAAAAGGTCCTGGCAAGTCATTGAGGAGTATGGAGAAACTCTTGGCAAAGTATAATTGGGCATGTTTTCTGGAGAGGCCATTTATTAAGATAATGCCAATTCATTCCCACTCTTAAGAAAAGTCTGAATTTCTCTCTTTGTTAACTTCATTTAGTTGGTAGGAAAGCATTCAATAATTTCAACTGCAAAGGCAGAGTTGGAGAAGAGAATCTACCCGTTAAGTCCCTTTTAACCTTTTCCTAGAGGAAAGAAACTAATTCCTGGGTGTGTCTTTTTGTTTTTGTTTCTTGTGTTTTCTTTTTTGTTTGTTGACAGTCTAAATCCCTGGAGACATTGGGGGTGGAATAGTATTCCACCACTAGAATATCTGAATCTTTCTTCAGTTTTTGACTACCTGTGTCCTCCCAACATTTTTGTCATCCCTCACCAATTTCAAATATTTTGAATTCACACATTTGTCTCTTCAATTCTTCTTAATTTTGTATTCTTGAAATGGATCATGAGTCATCTGTGCCAAGCATAAGAAAAGTGATTCAAAATTAGAAAAGACAAAAACAAAAAGAACTATTCCTCATCCTCCTCTGAGAAAGCAAAATGATTGAGTCACTTTTAAAACAGAAGCGTTTGGAAGATGTGACCACGTAAAAATCAGCCAGCCTAATTTTGACATTTAAAAATCTTGCTCAATTGTTTTGTTATCTTTGGTTTCTGTTTTGTTTTGTTTTCTTTGTTTGTTTTTTAGCAGTATAACTTTCAAAACTTTAAAAGTTAACATTTGTGAAATTTTACTCAATGCATTAATTAACTAGGAGAACAAATTGGTAGTTCCAAGGTTTGAAGACCCAAGAATGTATAGCCAGATGCAAAATGAGTATTAGAATATGATATCTTTGCTAGATAAGCCCCACATAATAATGGACTCTCTGGAGGGCCATCTTTTTACTCATGCAACTCATGTTAATTGTCCCTAAACTAAAGTTAACATGTAAAAATCACTAAATCTAAGGTTTTCATTGATAGTGAAAGTATCATCTCCTGAAAACTTGACTGCTCCTTGTTGGGCATCACAATGATTCTCCTAGGAAGTGTAGGCCATTCAGTCTTCCTCTGGCCTTGTATTAATGCTGCACACTTTTTATTAATAGTTACAACCTTTTTCATACTAATTTTAATTTAGACAAGATATTGAACAATACATATGCATTTATTTGAGAGAAATTACTTTGTAATTTAAAAGATCTATACTTCTATTTCCTTACTACACAAATAAAAATGAACTGTATCATTTCATTTGGCTCACCACATTAGGACATGTGTAGAAATTATTCTTTAACCTCTTTCTGTAGCAAACTATCTTACTTTGATAAAAGGAAATGGCAGTACAAAATTGTAATTTTGTACTCTCTGTTCATTCCTAACCTAACTCTTGGGTATGATCTTTTAATGTATGAAATCACATAACTTTTGAGGAGAAATCTCAAGTCATTATGTATAATTCTCTTACTTTTCAGATGACAAAATTTAGGCTACAATTGTTAAAGTAATTTCTTAAGGTCACAGAGTTAGTCTAACGTGACATTATGACTAAAATCTGGGGTTCACTTTCAGAACAGTCTTTCTACCATGCCCAACTTGAACGTGATTCAAAGCTTTAGGTGTCACACATAAGTTAACTAAATTTTATATTCCCCATGTACGAGGACATCATGGGCAACAATTTGAAAGGAGGATTTCTTTAGAGAAAAATAACTTCACAAATAAATTTTGAGATAATCTTAATCTTGTTATATGTTTCAAAAGAGAGAGTATATTGTGTAATTTGTTCAAATTGAGTGGTTTTTATATAATGAATAATTTTGATCAATATAAAAATTTAGATAAATATCAAATTTAATGAAAAATTTAAATCTAAGACAGTTTTAAAATAATTTTTCTTCTGTGTTCTATAACCATACAATTAATTGACAAATAAATGCTTATTTGATATTCCATTGAGTATTTGAGGTATAAAATAATTTTCAATTAAGTTTAGAATAACATTTTGATTCAATTTTTGGCATTGGTAAAATTGGCAATGAATTACCAATACCAATTGCACTGCATGAAAGACAATATTTAATGTAGGAAGGAGTATAGAATAATTCAGGAACCTGGAGACAAAATTCAAGTCTGTCTCACAAGCTGCAGCTTCTTATATAAATGTTTGGATATGTTATTCATATTCTCCACACCATAATTTCTTTATCGAGAAAATGAAGAAGGTGAACAAAAGGATATCTAAGTTTTTCTAGAACAGACATTGTATGAATGCCATAAGTACTGCTGAAAGAGTCATACTATATGGTCCACTTGCTTAGAACTTATTCAGGCAAAAAAAGCATCACCATTTTATTAAACTTGATGAAGCATCAATGATCGGCATCAGCTTCAAACCACCCACAGATATTATAATTGCCTTGGCAGTCTTAGCCAATTAATATCACATTTTTACAAAATTAAAGTATTTAAACTGTACTTCATGCAGAGGACTGTTAAAATCACAGCACATTTTATTTTTAACAGTTACCATAGGAAACTTTACAACTGACTATAGAAAGGAGTAACTTAATTAACAAAGTATTTATTCCATCTCATTTCAGACAGGCAAATTACATGTAAGTCATATCAACTGAGGACATTTTGTCTCCTTGAAATTTAAAATAAAATTTATTCAAACTTCCATTCTCATAGGTTTAGAAATTCAAAACCCTGATTAACTCTCTTTATAGTTATGCTATAGGAATGTCAGGCAACATGGTAGATACAGTTCATGATTCTTAACTTATGAGTTCAGAATATTTCTAATATATCAGTTCTTTCTATTTATCCTAGTTCTATCTCATCCCTTTCCATTCTGCTCTTGAATAAACTATAAATTTAGGTCAATAATATGGGAATGATGGAAACGCACTATAAATAGTTACAGGTGTGAGCATTAAAACCTATTAACTCTTCCTCTTTATTGTCTTCAGCTCTGAACCACCAATGGATGATTTTTACTCTACTTCATGACTTATTGCTGAGCTGCCTCAGTAATTTGATATTTTCTCCTCTTTTACTACTTTATTTTCACATATACTGCTCATTTTCTATTTTCACTGAGGGCATTTTACAAAGACAAAGTGTTAAATTATCTCTTGAAAACAGTTTCCTACAGAGAAATTACAGAGATCGAGTAGTAAACAGGATTCACTCTCTAATAAAACTACATGCTATCTAAATTTGTATAGTTATTTATTTATATTTTATAAAAAGATGCAATATTATTGAGAAAAATGTAGAAAGAAGAAAATTGTAATGAGAAAATGAAGCAAGAACACTAAGAAAATGTGAGTTCTTTTGTACATTTAGTAAGTATAACATTTTTATAAGAATTCTAGAAAATTACTTTCTGTTCAAAATGCAATGAATGTTACATAAATTGTCTTACTAATGCCAAATAAGTAATATTTATTTTACGAAGAGGACTTTTAAAATCATAAGAACATGTATTTTAGCTGTTTTATCATAGTATTAGTGTGCTGATTGTCTTTAATTGTTCTGACATTTAAGCCCCATAAGTATATTAGTAAAACTATATATAGCACCATACACTATAAGACACCATTTACAGCTATTAGTTTGAATATTTGAAAGGCATTGATTTCCAAAATTGTAAATACTGACAATTTAAAATAAATTTGTAACATTTTTTCAATATACTTAAAAGGTATCATTGAATACTACCATCAGTTAGTTGGAAAACCAAAACAAGACATACTAAATATATGATCTGGCTGGGATTTAACAATTTGGTCAATAATTGTATAGGAGATAATAAGGGTCTGAACTCAGTTGAAAGTGAAATAGGGAAAGGGGAATGCAATGAGAATATTTTAGGAATATAACTGATAGAGTTCAATGTTTGGGAGAAAACAAAATGGTGACTCAAGAAATTTCTTCAGTTAATTGAGAGCACTGAAAATTTTGCATTTGGTCACCAGAACATTTTGTCTAAGAAAATTTAGGATTAGGGTCTGTGAAATGTTAAAAATATCCAAAGAGAAGTTTTAAATGATCTCTGCCTATGTATGGCAATCTAAACTGTCCAACGGTTTCCATGAATCTTGAGCAAGTAATATGTTAATATAACAAAAGTTTAGGCGACAGTAGACCATTAAACTTACTAGAAGATATCACTGGTGCTCTAGATTATCCTTAAACACTATTAATATTACCTGCCCCAGAAGAGTGAATGCAAGAGCAAAAACAACTTCTTTTTATTTTACTTTACTTTTAAAGTATTTGGAATCAAACCAGAGCTTTGAAGATGCTAAGCAAGCACTGATTCACATCTGTACACCAGAAAAAAACAAATAAATTCTAATCTGAAAATACTTGTGAATCATCCAAGGCAACAATAATCAAAGATAAAAGACCAATGGATTAATGGATTTTGGTTCAAAAGAACAATCTTCAGGTTGAAAGATTATGGCTTTGTCAGATGTTTGCAAATCTGGGTACTCTGAGATACCTGGAAGCTAATAAATATATATATATAAATTATGGACCCCTAAAATCAGAAAGAAATTGTTATAAGTCTCATATATATATATATATATATATATATATATATATATATATATATAAAATTTACTTTCTTTGACATAAATGTGTTATTGAAATTTTTGAGAAATTTGAAAATTGTGACAAAGATGTAAAATTATACAATGGGTAAAATATTTTACTTAAATAGAAACACATTCACCATGAACACATATTCCTAAAGTGGAAATTGCAAAACCATGGACACACAAAAAAAATCAAAACTATTTGTGGATCTGTAAAATATTTGTTATAGATTTTGTGCTATTAAAAGTGTGATTAGTAATATCCTAGCATAAATAAGTACTAATCATACCTGAAATTGTTCAAAATGTTCAAGTCATTTTATTATTTAAACCATACCACAAACATTATAACCATTTGGCTATACTGATTTGGCATAAGTTGTAGTTCATCTGTCAATTTTTGAATAATAAACTTGGATATAATATAGGATAAGATTATTATAAATAATTTGATAAAATAAACTATAAAATTGAAATATATCCTTTGGTGTTACTTGGTAAAACATTGTTGAATTATTTAAAATCTTTTAGAAAGCTAGAAAGAATTTTAAAGTAGCCCAGCAATGAAAACATGTGAACCAATTATTAAAATTTAGAAAACAGAATAGTTCAAATCAAAGCAAATTGAAAGGTACAAACTAAAATGTACATTAAATTAGACACAAATAAAATTTTGGTACCAAAACTTAAATAAATTTAGAAAATATTTTATTGGAAAAATTATAAAATTATACATTAAATTACCTTAAGGTAGAATTCATTAATTGAATAACAATGATACCTGAAATTATTCAAAATGTACACTTCATTTTATTATTTAAATTGTACTAACAACATACTCAATTTTTTATTAATAGTTAAAATGAGATTAAATTATTTCTGCTTGAGGACTAAGATATCAAGTAATAGATAATTATGTATTAGCTATGATATATCTATATAGTATATTATATACATACTATAAATTATATACATATTTTATACATATATTATATATTAATACATATTATATGCATATATTATATGCATATATTATATACATATATTATATACTTATATACACACATCACACACACACACACACACACACACTCAGATATATATAAACATTCAGGCTATTCTCACAGTCTACACAAGCTAATCAAGTATAAAAAATATGACCAGCCTTTCTGTATCTACAGAAAAATGATTTAGTAGTTCAATAGAAAATCTGTGGGGTGTGAACAGAAAGGAAAAAGGACTTTGTTTTATTATGCTTAGTTTTATTTATAATGCCTTCACTCTTTTAAAAAAATTGTATTTGTTTTAATTAGTTATACATGACAGTAGAATGCATTTATGAACTTTGATATATCATACTTACATGGGATATAATCTCTCATTTTTCTGAGTGTACATGTTGCAGAATCATATTGGTCATGTAGTCGCATATATACATACAGTAATAATATCTATTTCTTTCTACTATCTTTCCTATCCCCACATCCCCTCCCTTTTCCTCCCATCACTTCCCTCTACCTAATATAAGGTAATGCTATTATTCCCTAGTTTCCCCTGCCTTATTGTGAATTAGCATAGAAAAAACAATTGACCTTTGGTTTTGTGGGATTTGCTTATTTTGCTTAGCATGATATTCTCCAACTCCAACCATTTACTGGCAAGTGCCATAATTTCACTCTTCTTTAAAGCTGAACAATATTCTATTGAGCACATATACCACATTTTCTTTATACATTCATCTATTGAGGGGCACCTAGGTTGGTTCCATAGTCTAGCTATTGTGAATTGAGCTGCTATAAACATTGATGTGGCCATGTCACTATAGTATGCTGATTTTAAGTCTTATGGGAATAAACCAACGAGTAGAATAGCTGGGTCAAATGGTGGTTCCATTGCCAATTTTCTGAGGAAAATCCCAACTGCTTTCCATAGAGGTTGCACCAATTTGCAGTCCCACCAGCAATTCATGAGTGTACCTTTTTCACCACATCTTTGCCAATGTTTAATGTTGCCTGTATTCTTGATGATTGCCATTCTGACAGAAGTGAGATGAAATCTCAAAGTAGTTTTGACTTGCATTTCTCTAGTTGTTAGAGATGTTGAACGCTTTTTCATATATTTGTTGTACAATAGTATTTCTTCTTCTTTGAAGTATCTATTCAGTTCCTTAGCCCATTTATTGATTGGGTTATCTGTTACATCAGCCTAGGATCTGATTTCCTTAACAAGACTCCTTAAGTGCAAAAAAGTAAAATCAAGAATTAAAAAATGGAATGGATTCAAATTAAAAAGCTTTTTCTCAACAAAAGAAACAATTAATAAAGTGAGGCAAGAGCCTACAGATTGGGAGAAAATTTTACCACCTGCTTTCACTCTGTATTTCATATATTCTGTACTTTTTAAAATATTCAATTTTGATGTTCCTTAACAGTTTTTAAATCTGTGAATTTTTTTTTTAAAATGGAAGATCTTTAAAAATCTCTCATTAGTCAATCTCTTCTTATGACTGAGGAAACTAGGATGTGGTGAACTTTCCCAGAATTATGGAGCAAAACAATGGTGGATTAATCTCACATCTCCAGAGCTCTTCAGACACAGGCAGCCTGATTTACATCCAGCAAGTGTAAGCAGCTGTATCCTGCAGTCAAGGCAAAAGTTCATTTCTTTCCATCCCATTCTTTATTATGCTAAATGAAGTTACCTTTATTATTGTATTAACTCACTTTGACAAGTCGCCATTTACCATAACTATACAATTTGTGTGTGTGTGTGTGTGTGTGTTTGTGCCTGTGTTTAAAATCTCTTTGAATTGATATTAAAAGCAGTCTTACTACAGTGAGACAATATCGATGGTATATATTATTCCTAAATATTGTGATAATAGTGAATTGTAATATTTCTTTTCTGATTTCATTAGTTGAACCTGTCTAAAAAGTCTTTATTTTTTTTTTGTCTTTTTTTTTTTTAGAGAGAATTTTTTTTTTTAATTTTTTATTGTGGGTTGTTCAAAACATTACAAATTTCTTGATATATCATATTCCACACTTTGATTCAAGTGGGTTATGAACTCCCACCTTCACCCCATACACAGATTGCAGAATCACATCAGTTACACATCCATTGATTTACAAATTGCCATACTAGTGTCTGTTGTGCTCCTCTGCCTTTCCCATCCTCCACCCTCCCCCCTCCCCACCTCTCCCCTCCCCTCCCCTCCTCTCTCTCTACCCCCTCCACTGTATAACCCTGAGGGTCTCCTTCCATTACCATGCAATTTCCCTTCTCTCTCCCTTTCCCTCCCACCTCTCATCCCTGTTAAATGTTAATATTCTTCTCCTGCTCTTCCTCCCTACTCTGTTCTTAGTTACTCTCCTTATATCAAAGAAGACATTTGGCATTTGTTTTTTAGGGACTGGCTAGCTTCACTTAGCATAATCTGCTCTAATGCCATCCATTTCCCTGTAAATTCTATGATTTTGTCATTTTTTAATGCAGAGTAATACTCCATTGTGTATAAATGCCACATTTTTTTTATCCATTCATCTATTGAAGGGCATCTAGGTTGGTTCCACAGTCTTGCTATTGTGAACTGTGATGCTATGAACATCGATGTAGCAGTGTCCCTGTAGCATGCTCTTTTTAGGTCTTTAGGGAATAGACCGAGAAGGGGAATAGCTGGGTCAAATGGTGGCTCCATTCCCAGCTTTACAAGAAATCTCCATACTGCTTTCCAAATTGGCTGCACCAATCTGCAGTCCCACCAGCAATGTACAAGTGTACCCTTTTCCCCACATCCTCGCCAGCACTTGTTGTTGTTTGACTTCCTAATGGCTGCCAATCTTACTGGAGTGAGATGGTATCTTAGGGTGGTTTTGATTTGCATTGATCATCTCGATAGATGCGGAAAAAGCATTCAATAAAGTACAGCATCCCTTTATGTTCAAAACTCTAGAAAAACTAGGGATAACAGGAACATACCTCAATATTGTAAAAGCAATCTATGCTAAGCCTCAGGCTAGCATCATTCTGAATGGAGAAAAATTGAAGGCATTCCCTCTAAAATCTGGAACAAGACAGGGATGCCCTCTCTTTCCACTTCTCTTCAACATAGTTCTCGAAACACTGGCCAGAGCAATTAGACAGACGAAAGAAATTAAAGGCATAAAAATAGGAAAAGAAGAACTTAAATTATCACTATTTGCAGATGATATGATTCTATACCTAGCAGACCCAAAAGGCTCTACAAAGAAACTATTAGAGCTAATAAATGAATTCAGCAAAGTGGCAGGATATAAAATCAACACGCATAAATCAAAGGCATTCCTTTATATCAGCGACAAATCCTCTGAAATGGAAATGAGGACAACCACTCCATTCAAAATATCTTCAAAAAAAATAAAATACTTGGGAATCAACCTAACAAAAGAGGTGAAAGACTTATACAATGAAAACTACAGAACCCTAAAGAGAGAAATAGAAGAAGATCTTAGAAGATGGAAAAATATACCCTGTTCATGGATAGGCAGAACTAACATCATCAAAATGGCGATATTACCAAAAGTTCTCTATAGGTTTAATGCAATGCCAATCAAAATCCCAATGACATTTCTTGTAGAAATAGAGAAAGCAATCATGAAATTCATATGGAAAAATAAAAGACCCAGAATAGCAAAAACAATGCTAAGCAAGAAGTGTGAATCAGGCGGTATAGCGATACCAGACTTCAAACTATACTACAGAGCAATAGTAACAAAAACAGCATGGTACTGGTACCAAAACAGGCGGGTGGACCAATGGTACAGAATAGAGGACACAGAAACCAATCCACAAAACTACAACTATCTTATATTTGATAAAGGGGCTAAAAGCATGCAATGGAGGAAGGATAGCATCTTCAACAAATGGTGCTGGGAAAACTGGAAATCCATATGCAACAAAATGAAACTGAATCCCTTTCTCTCGCCATGCACAAAAGTGAATTCAAAATGGATCAAGGAGCTTGATATCAAATCAGAGACGCGCCGTCTGATAGAAGAAAAAGTTGGCTACGATCTACATACTGTGGGGTCGGGCTCCAAATTCCTCAATAGGACACCCATAGCACAAAAGTTAATAACTAGAATCAACAAATGGGACTTACTCAAACTAAAAAGTTTTTTCTCAGCAAAAGAAACAATAGGAGAGGTAAATAGGGAGCCTACACCCTGGGAACAAATCTTTACTCCTCACACTTCAGATAGAGCCCTAATATCCAGAGTATACAAAGAACTCAAAAAATTAGACAATAAGAGAACAAACAACCCAATCAACAAATGAGCCAAGGACCTGAACAGACACTTCTCAGAGGAGGACATACAGTCAATCAACAAATACATGAAAAAATGCTCAACATCTCTAAAAAGTCTTTAAATAGCATATGTGATATTAGAAAGTGTGTGTGTGTGCATGTGTGTGTATATGTTTGTGCATGTGTGTGTGTGTGTGTTACCAGGGATTGAACACAGAGGTGCTTTTCCACTGGGCTACATCTTCAGTCATATTCAGTCCTTTTTGTGTGTGTGAGACAAGGTGGCCTCGAACTTTCAATGCTTCTGTATCTACCTCCAGTGTCATTGGGAATATAGGTGTGTGACACTGTGCCTTCCTAGCAAGCATTTTAAAACACACTCACTATTTATATACTTCAAGTTTTATAAAATCTATATAAAAATAGAATAACAATGGAAAAAATAAAAATAGCAGTAGCTTCAGCTGATTTGTGCACAATTAATTTAGGAAATACCTCACAAAACTTGATAGATGTTATATGAAAATTGAAAATGTTGAAACTTATAATGCCCAAGAGATTACTATTGCTGATATATTTTTACATGATAACTTTATTATTTTAATGTGAAACAAAATGTTTTGTGAGTTGGCAACAAATAAGTGAGTTTTCCTGAAAGAAATGCATCATGGTCCATGTAAACTTTAAAATTATTTCTCTGTAAAATAAGAATAATAAAATTCTTATGTGAATCTTGTTTGATCAAAATTAGGTAACTCATGTAATATCATTAATAAAAGAATGGCATGTCTATCTTTTAAAATTCTCTCTCTCTCTCTCTCTCTCTCTCTCTCTCTCTCTCTCTCTCTCTCTCACACACACACACACACACACACAAAATCAGCAACTCCTATCAATGAATCAAGTAGCAGAGGTATAAGACCGATTTTTAAGAGCTCAATCTAGTCTGGCACCAATGAAGTGAAAACAGCAATTAAAAAATATCCTTAGGTAAAAAACAAGATTGTTGAAGATATAAAGAAAAATCTGAGTAATGATATGCAGAAGGGTCATTAAACTGAAGTTGTAGCAACATTATCCAATAGAAAAATAATGTGAGTCACAAATGCAAGCCACTTAGATGATTTAAAAATATCTGATAGCTATATTTAAAAAGTAAAAATAAATATATAAAATAAATTTTAACAATATACTTGACTGACTTCAATATATTAAAATGTTTTTATTTCTTATTAATCAGGTATTTTATAGTATTCTTTTCTTGTCTTTAAAAATATATGTTCTTACCTATGACAAGTGTCAATTTGAAAAATCAAATTTCAAGTGCTCAGTAGCCACAAGTAACTATTATTCTTTTCTTTAGCTTAGTTTAGTTCTAACTTGGCCTTTAAAAAGCTAGTAACAAAGTATGAAATAATACTTTTTTCTTAATTTTTTATTTATATGTGACAGCAGAATGCATTACAATTCTTATTACACATACAGAGCACAATTTTTTATATCTCTGGTTGTATATAAAGTATATTCACACCAATTTGTGTCTTCATACATGTACTTTGGATAATAATGTCCATCACATTCCACCATCATTTCTAACCCCATGCCCCCTTCTTTTCCCTCTCCCCTATCTAGAGTTTGTCTATTCCTCCCATGCTCCACCTCCCTAACCCACTAGGAATCAGCTGCCTTATATCAGAAAAAAAAAATTTGCTTCTCTAATTCCATCTATCTTATATTGGACAAAGGTGCCAAAAAACATGCATTGGAAAAAAATAGCCTCTTCAACAAACGGTGCTGGGGAAACTAGAAATCCATATGTAACAAAATGAAATTAAATCCCTATCTCTCACCATGCATAAAACTCAAGTCAAAATATATCAAGGACTTAGGAATAAAACCAGAGACCTTGTATCTAATAGAAGAAACAATAAGCCCTAATCTCCATCATGTGGAATTAGGCCCCAACTTCCTTAATAAGACTCCTGTGACAAAAAATTAAAATCAAGAATCAATAAATAGGATGGACTCAAACTAAAAAAAAAATTTACTCTCAGCAAAAGAAACAATCTGTGAGGTGAATAGAGAGCCTACATCTTGGAAGCAAATCTTTACCTCTCACACATCAGATAGATCACTAATCTCTAGGGTATATAAAGAGCTCAAAAAGCTAAGCACCAAAAAAAAAAAAAAAACAAATAACCCAATCAATAAATATGCCAAAGACTTGAATAGACACTTCTCAGAAGATGATATACAATCAATCAACAAATATATGAAATATTTCGTAATTATATCTAAATTGTATATTATATATTTTATTTAACATATAAAATTATTTATATATTTTAGTTATGTAAAAATTTGACACTGAATGGGAAATATGTGAAATAGCTGGTAAGGGTAATCACAATTTTTAAATATAATCACTTCAAATTAAAAGGTAGACTTTTTTTGTTCTCTCCCACCTCTGATTATTTAATAAAAGTATGAAATATAGGGCTGGGGTGTGGCTCAGTGGCAAAGCACTCACCTAGCATATGAGGGGCCCTGGGATCAATCCTCAGCACCACATAAAAATAAATGAATAAAATAAAGATATTGTGTCCAACTACAACTGAAAAAATTAACATTAAAAAAGTATAAAATATAGATTTAACTAAAGTAAAAATTAAATATACTGACTTTAATGGATAAAATAATACGTTATTTGTTTTTAATGAATATATTAATAGAAGATTAATTGCTTATAAATATAAATGAAGACATTACAAGAAAATTTTATAATTTGAAAGTCCAAATAGAATATTTAAGCAAGTGTATGTATGGCAAAAGGCAAAAGAAGACATACAACCTTAGGTGGCAAATTTATTTCTGAATACACGTTCAGGAATGTTAGTTAGCAATTTATAAATCTATTAAAGTTGAATTGCTAGTGAAGGTGTGTGAAATAAATTCAGCTTATTCCATGAAGTAGAATTAATTAGTTTATTTCATGGTCATTTTAGGTGTGTCATAAAGATAATGAAAACATAAATTTTATTATTTAGTCAGAAATTACTTTATTACATTTGATTGATAGTACCATAACTATCAAACTCTGTAGTCTGATGACTATCTTGGGCTAATGCTGTGAAGTTTTCTTTGTACTAGTCTTTGGAATGTAATTACACTCTAGATGCATTTGAATATAGTCTCTTTTTTTTCAAAGTTACAAAGCAAAATCAATATTTTGAAGGCCAAATACAAATTGAAAGCAACATATTAATGAATGAGTATGCAAATTAGAGAGTTTTAACATAAAATATTTGTTGAAATCCTTACTGACACCAGGCAAAACTGTAATATTTCAAGTTACACTATGGTGCCCTAAGGTTTACTCTTTCCTATATTTTACTCTTTCCTAGATAGCCATTGTTTTTTGCATTGATCGTTTTCCCATTTTTTGAGTCAAGAAAAAGCCAACTCTCACTCAGTTAATAACTGTTTTCCATAGAGCATTTCTGAGCATAGATTTAACTGAAGAGTTTATTCAAATGTTCAAGAAAAAATTGAGTGCCAGTTATATGTCAGGTTTTGAGTCATGTGCCTCGAGGAAATGGTGAATAGGATAGAGGGTAAAACTGGAACATAGAAATACTAAGACAGACGGATGGCTTAGTAGGCAAATATGACACCATTTGGGAAAGCAAAGGACTCTATAATAGTAGGAAAGGAAACAAAATAGGTTGGGAAGGATACCAATAGGAAATGGGAATATTTTCTAGGATGATGTCAGCATAAAAGTAAGACAAAATTAAAGAAGGGAGTCAAGAGGACAGAAATTTAGGAAAAGAATAATTGAAGTAATGCTTGTTCTAAAAAGCAAAGGTAAACTCTCAGAGAAGACATTTCAACTCAAGCATTAGAAAATACTCTGAATATTGAATCACTGAAAAACTCTTATGGGATAGAACAGTATCCATTTAGGTTGCTCTATATTAAGTGCTATATACTGGGAGATTTATATACAACAGAAATTTACTTTGTAAGAGTTCTAGTGGCTGAAAGTCAGAAATTAAGGCAGCAGCATGTTGGAGGTCTGATAAGAAGCTCTGGAAGTTGCAGATTGCCATCTTGCTGCATCCTTTTATGGGAGAAAGAGAAATAGAAAGCTTTAAATTTTTTTTTATAATGACATCAATAGAGCAGAGCCCTGGTGACCTAATTATTTCCCTAAGGACCACTTCCTTACATTAGTGCATTGGTAGTTAGAATATCACCACATGATTTGTGGGGGAAACAAAATTCAGTTCATAAGAGAAGGAGGTCTTACAATCAATATGCCTTTCAAAGATTGTGTGTATCTTGGCTAATATAAATGATTGTTTAAAAAACCTCATAGGTAAGCCTTCTTTTCTTCATTGATGTGATTTACTTCAGTGGTTCAATATCACTCCCAGACATAAATCATAGAATCCTCTGGGTTCATTTTAGACAAAAGTACTGACATGAGCATAGCTCAGATTCTTGTTTTAGGTGCTGAACCTAGCCTCCCATTAATCACTTTAATTTCATGTTTCTACACAGTTTTAAAGTTTCCTTTCATAGAGCAAAACATTATGATCTATCCCATATCCTATGAAAGGAACCTCAGGGTAATATATTGCCCTGGTCTTTTATTGCCTATCCTGACATTTTGAAACTGTTTCTGATTACTGCACCCCTTTCATACCACAATACAATCTTTGAAATAATACAGTTAGCAAGAATAATACATGAAATATCATCATTGGAGGAGGATATGACTAATCAAAGGTATTCTATATTTTTTAAAGATCCTTCTCAGAGTAGCTTCAATAAAGCTGTGAACATAAAAACTTTAAACATAAACTAATCTACTGCCACTCGTCTTATATTACTTCATACCTGCTATCCAAACCAACTGGCTAATTTGAAACAATTCCTTGTCTAAGGCAAACATAAATAGTGGAAATAATTTGTATTTTTACAAATTCCTTAATATTTACTTTTATTTTCTTAAATTTCTTTCAGTTGAAGCCTTTTTCATCTGATCACTGAATTGTAGATCAACATACTGACTATCCTATATCCCATGAATAAATTGTTAGCAATTTTAGTGATTCATTTTATTATTTATCTCATGTAAGATACAAAACTACAGTATTTCCCTACATAATACTAACAGACTTTATGCTATTTGTTTTACAAAAAAGAAAAAAATGCATGCAACCATTACATGAAGTTTTTTTTTTTTTTTTTTAAATATTATTCATGTATAAGATAAAAAAAAAAAACACCTACTATGAAACTGTATGGTCCAAGATTAGGATGAATGGGATATTTGTGAATATAGGTTAAAAATTAAAGAGTTCAAAATGACACACTCCATTTTTTATGATAGTTTGGCAAATATTTTTCTAATGTGAAGAAATAATAATAGTTAACACATTAGGTATTATTTATTTGTTATTCGAGTCATAATATTACACTTGAGAAAATTTACTACAGTATTTGGAAGAATAAATTTAGAAAATTTAATATATGCCTGAAGATTCTGTGCTTGTATCATTGGTTTGACTACCGTCTCATCATCAATGCCACCCTTGAAATAGGTATGTACTGCTACTAATACAGTGTTTTAAACAAACCATGTAAGTTTGCTTAAAGAAATACATGGACAATGCCTGCGCACTGAAGAGTCTAGGCTCTTCCCTGGCACTGTGAAGTAACCCAAATGCACATCCAAATGCACAAGGATAACTACACCGCTATACTGCTTACTGCTAAGCTGTGTGAGAAGCAGAATTATACCATATGATCCTTATATAATAAAAGGTCATAAATAATTTTTTAGACTGAAAAAAGTGTCATTATTATGTTGTGGCAACAGTTATGCAGTGAAATACAGTAGTATAAACATAGTTTGAGAAGAAACTGTATTAAAATTTTTGAACCACTTTTGATAAAGATGTTAAGTTCCAGTTTGACCCATAATCAACTTCTTGATTTTATCCATTTCTTATGAAGCAGCAAGTAAATTAAGCCTGATAGAATGAATGCATCTTCATGTGCTTAATGAGTTGAAAATTTAGAATAGCCTTGATTATGTGAACGATGTCATTCTGGATATCTGAAAAAGTGTATATGTCTTCAAATAGTACCTACTTTGTTGGTAGTTTACACAGAGTTTGATATGCAAATTGTAGCTGAAAATAAACAACCTGAATCATTAAGTTAATCTTCTTTTCAAGTTCAATATAACCATTAGGTGATTCAAAATAATATTGTTAACATGTTTTTAGTAACTTAAGAGAACAAATTTAGTATTTAAATTTATACTCACTGAGTTTCTGCTTCTAACAATGATGGATCCCTCTTACTTAAGGACACTGATACATTTTCAAAGTAATGCAAAAGCAATAATTTTAAAAACAGGAAAAGCTAGCAAAGTAGCTGAGATAATAAGTATAAAAATGTCATGGACATGAGATAGATAGAAGTAAACCTTGAATATGGGGCCATTCTTGCCCTGAGATTGATTCCTGATGAGAAAGGTATGGTAAAGTTATTTCTATGCTTTTGACAATCTTAGGGAGAAAAGAATTTCATCCACAAAAGAGCTCAGGGCAAAATGACAGATGACGGTGGCTGAGAACACTCTGTACAACTGCTAGCAGAATGGACTGACAGGCTGGTGCTTTCTCTGGGCATGACTGCTCTCACCTTGTTGTCCCTGTAGACACTAGCACACGTTTGAGCCCAACCCTTTGTTGAGCTCCAGGCCAAAACCTCATTGGTGGTAATGCACAGTCCTCCCCACTAATACAATTCTATGACTGCCCTGGCAGTGGGCAACAACCATTAGTGAAACAGATTGGAAACAAAAAGGATGGGCAGATAGGGTTGGCAGGCAGCATCTGTCAGAAGCACCCTTTCTGGCGGGGCATAAATATGGGAGCTGAGTTGCCAATCCTCCAGCACACTCTTTCCCTAAGAGTCTTCTCAAAACACTAATTCAAAAATACATTTTTAAGATTTTCTAGATTGTAATTGTGGAGTATGGTATACTATAGAACTGAGCTGGATACATACTCATGAAGACATTCCTGAGAATAAGATAAAGACTTTAGAACAACTACTCAGCTAAGACTTTTATCACAAAAGCAGCTGTATAGTAGTAAAAGAATGAGCAAAGGTGTGTGCTGATTAAACATCATTTATCAAAGCAAAAATGAACCAGATATGGACTTAGGCTGCATTTTACCAAAATATGGTACAGAATACAGCATGGTTAATTGAAAATATTTGTAAGTAATTTATAATGTAAGAATATTCAATCTGCCACCAATTCCCATCAGCCTTTTGTGGGGGTAGCTTTAATCCTCTGAGCTAAGTTTAGTTAATACATCCCTTCTGGTAAAATCATTAGGTATAGGTCATTATAGTAAGGTCTAAAGGTTCAGGAATATCTTCTACAGAACATCAAGAGCACGTTTCTTTTCTCAGGAATAAATCTAAATTTGTTATTGACAGCGTTCAGTTGGACAGGCTGTATACTTTTTTTTTTTCAGGAGGAGAATTCTGAGTGGGGATAAAAATGGTGAGTGTTGACTAATTGTATATAGTATAGTGTAGAGTGGTTAAGAAATTGAAGTGAGATTCATGAGGAACACATTAATTTGTCAGGTCTAAACTGGTATGTGTACCATAAACAAGAGTAGAAACCAAGAACCTAGAATCAGACAGAAACTGTTTTTGTTGGAATTGGGTAGGGGAGAAAGGATTAGTTTGGATAGTTTATTCACAGTATAAAAATTAAAACTAAAGGTTTACATTTTCTTTTCAAGGAGAACTACAGTAGGTCTGAAGAATTCTCCAGTTACTACTATGAAATGACTTAATCTCATTTAAAAACCTTAGATGTGTCAATGTTTCTTATTGAAAAGTTCTAAAAAAAACAAGAAAATATTTTCAAAATTAGTAAAATAATTTATTTAATGAACATACATTTATAGAGCTTAGCTTCAGTTCAGTTTACTAGAACTATTGATAGATAATCGCTCACAATGAAAAAATATTAGATTTCTTTATGTAAGATAATGCTTAAGTATGACATGTCAGGGTAGTTGCAAAATAATACTCCAGGTATTATTGTATCTTTTGTATTTCTTAGTAGTAGATAACACAAGTATTTTTATAATTTGAACTCTACCAAAGATAGTTGAGATACCATAAGGTAGACTCAACAGTCAGATAAGTGTCATTTTATTTGATTCTCTTTATTCATAGAAATATCAAATATATTTATTTTAGTTTAAAATACCAACACTATAGACTAGTATTTTCTCAGGCTATGTGGAATGTAAAATGCAAAAGTTAATAATTTGTAGCTTTCACTATTTCTGAACACTATTTTATTCCTCTCACTCTGCAAGGGGATTCATTGTAGTTCTACTGAGATTTACACAAAATACATATTATATATTTTACTACTATCTCATAAAAATTATAAATATTATTTTTAAATTTCAGAACAATTGCAATACATTACATTGTGTGAGTCTTTCATTTAAAGAAGGAATTGTGAGACATTTAGAAATAATTATGCATTATGTTTGAACTGAACTCCTTGCCACTTCTTTAATATTCACACATCCCCATGGTCCATACATGTCTCTCCTATTAAATTTTAATTTGTAAATAGTGAGAGAAGACACTTGCATATCTGTCTTTACCCTTGTTTCAGTTACACCCATAAAGCCATGATTTCTTACTGTGTATAAGTATATGGTTCCTACCTGGCAACCAGTGCAGTGACTAAGAGGGATCACACTTTCCTTCTCTGTTATTCCTCCTAATTCCTTGCCACACAACTACACAAAATCATATGGCTAAATCTAATTTCACTGAGAATCTTCATGATGACATTTAGCACACTGTATAAGAAAAAAAATGTGAACAACAAACAATGTCTGTGCATGGGCCCTTTGGTCCTCTCACTCCTGTAAAGTTTTCACCACCCTTGCTTTCATAACTTTGAAGCCTCTGCCTTTTCATGCTAATTCTCTACTCTTTACTTCCTCTTCAAAACCTACATTCCTACTAATGCCTGTTAAAGTTCTTAGCAACATGTGATTTTCACCAAAATGTGACTATTCCACCCTTTATTGAATTATCATCTAACTATGATAGTCTCACTGCATTAAAAGAGAAAATAGAATCAGTGTAGTGTTTAACTATTAGGAAAGAGGATTCCATTATATATATAGATGAAAAATAGCCTATACAGAAGACATGAGAGTGCCCCAAAGCAATGCCAGAAACAAAAATCCAATGACAAAAGACATATTTGAAAATTGTTTATAATAAATATTATCAATAAAAGTATCTAGTTTTGGTAAGAATTTGTTTTATTTTAATTTTTGAGATATATGAATAGAAATATATGTTGCAAAAAGGGAGGAAATGCTACAGTAGCTACAAAAGTGAGACTATTGTGGGAAAGAATGCTTTGACCATAAGATATATAAACTTGCAATAGTTCAGATAGAAAAGGACTTTTATTTTACAGAAATATTAAACAAAGTTACAAATAACTGGCAGTAGTGTAGAAGATTAATGGGTGGCATGATAAGACAATTGGCCAAAGAATATTTTAGCCATATTTCATAAACAGCTCTTAAGTAGGGTGGTTTTCTCCAAAATGTGTATATTGAAACTGGCACTGATATGATTTTAGAAAATGCAACCCCTAGGAGATTATATAATGTAAGTAAAACCCTCATGAATGACCTTAGAGACCACAGAGAGCTTCCCTCTCCCCTTCCTCCATGAAAGTTTATAGTGCAAAGACAGTTGTCTTTGGACGTGGAAACAGGTTCTTTATAGACTAGTAAATCACCCTCTTGATCTTGGCCTTTCCAGTTTCCAAAGCTGTAAGAAATAAATTTATGTTGCTTAGAAGCTATGCAATTTATGGTATTTTGATATAGCAGTCTGAGTATACAAAGATAGAGAAGTTGTTCTTTCCAATGTGCAGATGTGAGTCAACATTCAAAGACCTGAGTGAAGGAAAGATAGCTGAACAAAGTTTAGTCAAATTGCCAGTGATTGTATGCACATTATGAATGGAGAAACAGATCAGCTAATCAGTTATGAGACAAGGAATGGGAATTTGGAGGGCCTTTGTCTGACTTCGTCAGATGTGAGTGAGAAATCATGTTTAAGCCTATCCAAATCACAATAGGAAGTGTGGTTTTTATAGAAGTTAGCTGTATCTTAAACACAAACGAATAATGGGAGCACAGTTTTTCATATCTCTGATTGTATATAAAGTATATTCACACCAATTCATGTCTTCATACATGTACTTTGGATAATGATGATTATCACATTCCACCATTATTTCTAATCCCATTTCCTCTCCCTTCCCCTCCCACCCCTTTGCCCTATCTAGAGTTCGTCTATTCCTCCCATGCTCCTCCTCTCTACCCCACTATGAATCACATTCCTTATATCAGAGAAAACATTTGGCATTTTTTTTGGGGGGGGATTGGATAACTTCACTTAGCTTTATCTTCTCAAATGCCATCCATTTACCTGCAAATGCCATGATTTTATTCTCTTCAGTGCTGAGTAAAATTCCATTGTGTATATGCCACATTTTTAAAATCCATTCATCTATTGAAGGACATTTAGGTTGGCTCCACAGTTTAGCTATTATAAATTGTGCTGCTATAAACATTGATGTGGCTGTGTCCCTGTAGTATGTTATTTTTAAGTCCTTTGGGTATAGACAGAGGAGAGAGAAAGCTTGGTCAAATAGTGGTTCCATTCCCAGTTTTCCAAGGAATCTCCATACTGCTTTCCATATTGGCTGCACCAATTTGCAGTCCCACCAGCAATGTATGAGTGTACCTTTTTCCCCACATCCTCATCAACACTTATTGTTGTTTTTCTTTATAATAGCTGTCATTCTGACAGGAGTGAGATGAAATCTTAGAGTAGTTTTGATTTGCATTTCTCTAATTACTATAGATGATGAGCATTTTTTCATATATTTGTTGATCAATTTTATCTTCTGAGAAGTGTCTATTCAGTGCCTTGGCCCATTTTTTAATTGGGTTATGTGATTTTGTTTTGTTTTGTTTTTGGTGTTTAGCTTTCTGGGTTCTTTATATACCCTAGAGATTAGTGCACTATCTGATGTGTGAGGAGTAAAAATTTGCTTCCAAGATGTAGGCTCTCTCTTCACCTAACAGATTCTTTTGCTGATAAGAAACTTTTAAATTTGAATCCATCCCATTTATTGAATCTTTATTTTTAATTCTTGTGCTATAGAAGTCTTTTTAAGGAAGTTGGGGCCTAATCTGACATGATGAAGGTTAAGGTCTACTTTTTCTTCTATTAGACACAGGGTCTATGGTTGTAGTCCTAGGTCCTTGACCCACTTTGACTTGAGTTTTGTGTATGGTGACAGATTGAGATTTAATTTCATTTTGTTGCATAGGGATTTCCAGTTTTCCCAGTACCATTTGTTGAAGAGGCTATTTTTTCTCCAATGTATGTTGTTGGCACCTTTGTCTAATATAAGATATTTGTAATTTTGTGGGTTAGTCTCTATGTCCTCTATTCTGTACCATTGCTCTACCAGTCTATTTTGGTGTCAATACCATGCTGTTTTTGTTACTATTGCTCTGTAGTATAGTTTAAGGTCTGGTATAGTGATGCTACCTGATTCACTCTTCCTGCTAATGATTGCTTTAGCTATTCTGGGTCTCTTATATTTCCAGATGAATTTCTGATTGCTTTTTCTATTTCTATGGGTAATGTCATTGAGATTTTGTTAGGAATTGCATTAAATCTGTATAGTGTTTTTGGTAGTTTGGTCATTTTGATAATATTAATTCTTCAAAGGCCCAATTTTTAAATTGAAAATATGCAATATAACATGACATTCTAGGGGCTGAGGATGTGCTCAAGCGGTAATGTCCTCGCCTAGCATGTGTGGGGCGCTGGGTTCGATCCTCAGCACCACATAAAATAAAATAAAGATGTTGTGTCCACCAAAAACTGAAAAATAAATATTAAAAAATTCTCTCTCTCTCTATCTCTCTCTCTCTTATCTCTCTCTCTTAAAATATGACATTCTACAAAATGAAAATAATTGATCTCAAATAATTTTCTTGTAAAACTCCATGTCCCCATAAGTAAACTACTTACATGAGCTACTGCCATAAAATAAAACATACAAATCAAATATCCAAGTTATAAAACAAAGCCACACATAGGGATATAAAGGAGTTAAATGTAAATAAACAAAATAAGTCAGATGCTCCTCCAGACTCTCTCTTTCTTTCTCTCCTTCAATAAATGGAATAGTTTGATTTTGTGCTCACACTGAAAAATTTCACAACTAACTCAAAGTCAAGCTTACTCCACCAATTACTGCTTTTTATTTTAGGTGCTGTTGTTGATGTTTTTGTTCTTTTGCAGTTGGAGATATTTACAGAGCAAAGGTTTCTCTTCTCAAAGTCATCTGTGCACTAGAAACTAGTAAATCATGAGTCACGATATTAGAGCCAAAGTGAGAAATATATGTACTTATGACTCTACTTAAATTTAAATTTTATTCTATTGCAGATTCATGTGGGATGAGTGCTGCGTGTACTTTTTCATAAAAGGGAATTAATTGATAGAAAACAAAATCTTGAAAAAAATGGACTAAGTTATTTCCTTTGTGAGAGTCAGCAATGTATTTTATGAAACCTCATGTGGCAAAATGTAGCTAAAATTAGTTGCTATAATGTAAGTTATTGTACATATATGAATACTTACATTACTTGTCTGTATGTATATATAATTTGGTATGTGTTTCAATAACAATCAAATAGAAATATACTAATATGAAGTAATTTAAAAATAAAATAGCAATTTTGATCAAGTGTAATTGCCTCCCTAATCTAGTTTTATGTATAATAAATATAATTAATTCAGAGAAAAGATCAATATGAATCTTGGTGCTTTTGTTCATATTAACAACATATTAGTGGAGATCAATCAATTACGTGGAAATATACTGGAATGCTTAATATACATGGCTTCACAAAAAGTGAAGTTAGTATAGATTTGCTCATGGTATTTAGTAGCATCATTTTAAAGTTTATCAATGCTAAGTTTTACCAAGTGACAGTAATTTAGTCCACTGAAGTAGACTTGGGGATATAAGCCACTTTTGTACCTTCACTTAGTTTAAATCTTTTCAATTAGTTTATAATATTCAAAGACAACCCTAAATAAAAGCCCTTTATCTAAAATCATGGGAGACAGAAATGTATTAGATTTCAGATATTTTTTTTCAGATTTTGTAATATGTACATATACATAATGAAATGTCTTGGGTATAGAATAAGTCTAAACACAAAATTTATGTTTCATATATACCTTATACAAATAGACTAAAGGTAATTTCATACATTTTTAGTGGTTTTGTGCCTGAAACAATCTTGGTGCATAATGAACCATCAGAAACCAAAGGTGTAATGGATAAGCAAACATTTTCTTACACTTTTCCATACATATGTGCTCAACCATAAAAATATGACATGCCATTAACAAAATGAAAAATAATATGTTTAGGGTAACTAAGCAGCACAATAGCATTAGCAGAACTCCTGTATCACCTTGTAAATATCAATGACAAAAAATGGCAGCCTTCAGTCTCTACCTATAATTCTCTGTTTTAATTAAATGGTTATTGGACACTCTATTTTACTTTATTTAGGTGACAAGAAACTCAGTAGAAGCTGAGAGATTAGGGAGTGGACTCTGTACGGGTATGGAGTGATCCTATGGAACTGATTTTTAAAATGTTTCTTCCAAACTCTTCTGCCTCACCAACAATGGTTATTTTCTTAGAACTCCTTTTGGGTTTACAAATTGACATGATTTTTTCTTCTATTATAAATGAATATTGTTGTAGTTCTTTAATAAACTCATCACACCTAGGTGCATTTCAAAAATGTTAACAACACCATCTTCATCATCACTGTTATAACAATATCCTTGATTCAGAATTCTTTTGCTTGTTTTATCACCATTCAATGGATGAAATACTGGATACTCATTAACCATGGTAAAATCTTCTTCAATAATTACTTCTTCCAGTTCACTGAAGGACTTGATGGCGTAATTTTTGCACGTGTAAATAAATTAGACATCAGTTTTTGTTTGTTTGTTTTTTTCCACCTGACAGTCTCTTTCAAATGTACTACTTCATTAATCATCATCATTGAACATTGTTAAAGCCAAAAGTTGTGCAACATATGTCCAACTTTGTCTTTAGTCAGCTTTTTCCAAGTTTGGTCAACATCATTATAGCATGCTGCATGCTATATCCCTCCGTTCATTGCTGTGAATATGGTGTTCAAGAAAGTGTTTACACATTGACTCTTGATCTAAAGATAACCTTGTTACTTGACTGACTTAATGAAATCATACTAGGAGTAAAGTTTCTGGCATAAACATTATTTTTGGTGGGGATTTCACCTGGAGGATGAGCAGAACGTTTTCAAGGAATAACAAAAACTTGTACGCATCATCAAGTCTAGCTGTTTTTGGAGTGACTGTGAGCTACCGATGCAAAATATTTATATAACAAATCAGAAAAGATATCCTTGATGATCCATGTTTATATTAGCATAATAATGGACATAGAAGAAATTCAGTCTTTTGAAACAGAATGCAAGCTTTCAACTATAACAGTAAGTTTACACTTTTGTGTAACTGCTCAATTAGCCCAATCCTGAATATTTCTTCTGTCCTTGGTGTTCTTAATTCCTATAGGGCCTGTCTTATTTATGATAGTCAGTGTCTTTCTGGGACAATAATGCCAACTTTAGTAATATTTCATCAGCATTAGAGACTGGCATGAGATTTTTATCAGTGAAGATCTTCACAAATTTGTCAGTGAATTTCTCTGGTGATTTTTTATCAGCAGACATTTTCACCCTGCATCTTTAATAGTTGAACATTGTATCAAAGGTGCTAGTTCTTAGCAGTAATCATAACTGCTTATTAGAATAAGGCAAGAGTTTTGCAAGTTCAAGGCTAATTTCAGCAAAATAGTGAGATCCTGTAAAATGAAAAATAAAAGGAAATTAGGATGTTGCTTAGTTGTAGAACACCCCTGGGTTGAATTTCCAGTACAATAAATAAATAAATAGATTGATTCATTCAAGTGTTTCCAAAATTACTGGAATCCATCTGTTGAATATTCCCTTCAACTTTCAGGTCATTATGATAGATCATTTGGTTATGATGAACAGACTATTAAGAGGCATGTAGTCATTGTGACCCTTATGGGTACATTCTTTTTTTTTTATTTTTTATTGTTGGTTGTTCAAAACATTACATAGTTCTTGACATATCATATTTCACACATTGATTCAAGTGGGTTATGAACTCCCATTTTTACCCCATATACAGATTGCAGAATCACATCAGTTACACATCCATTGATTTACATACTGCCATACTAGTGTCTGTTGTGTTCTGCTGCCTTTCTTATCCTCTACTATCGCCCCTCCCCTCCCCTCCCCTCCCCTCTTCTCTCTCTACCCCCTCTACTGTCATTCATTTCTCCCCCTTGTATTATTTTTCCCTTTCCCCTCACTTCCTCTTGTATGTACTTTTGTATAACCCTGAGGGTCTCCTTCCATTTCCATGCAATTTCCCTTCTCTCTCCCTTTCCCCCCCACCTATCATCCCTGTTTAATGTTAATCTTCTTCTCATGCTCTTCATCCCTACTCTGTTCTTAGTTACTCTCCTTATATCAAAGAAGACATTTGTCATTTGTTTTTTAGGGATTGGCTAGCTTCACTTAGCATAATCTGCCCTAATGCCATCCATTTCCCGGGAAATTCTATGATTTTGTCATTTTTTAATGCAGAGTAATACTCCATTGTGTATAAATGCCACATTTTTTTTATCCATTCATCCATTGAAGGGCATCTAGGTTGGTTCCACAGTCTTGCTATTGTGAATTGAGCTGCTATGAACATCGATGTAGCAGTGTCCCTGTAGCATGCTCTTTTTAGGTCTTTAGGGTATAGACCGAGAAGGGGAATAGCTGGGTCAAATGGTGGCTCCATTCCCAGCTTTCCAAGAAATATCCATACTGCTTTCCAAATTGGCTGCACCAATTTGCAGTCCCACCAGCAATGTACAAGTGTACCCTTTTCCCCACATCCTCGCCAGCACTTGTTGTTGTTTGACTTCCTAATGGCTGCCAATCTTACTGGAGTGAGATGGTATCTTAGGATGGTTTTGATTTGCATTTCTCTGACTGCTAGAGATTGTGAGCATTTTTTCATGTACTTGTTGATTGACTGTATGTCCTCCTCTGAGAAGTGTCTGTTCAGGTCCTTGGCCCATTTGTTGATTGGGTTGTTTGTTCTCTTATTGTCTAATTTTTTGAGTTCTTTGTATACTCTGGATATTAGGGCTCTATCTGAAGTGTGAGGAGTAAAGATTTGTTCCCAGGATGTAGGCTCCCTATTTACCTCTCCTATTGTTTCTTTTGCTGAGAAAAAACTTTTAGTTTGAGTAAGTCTCATTTGTTGATTCTAGTTATTAACTTTTGTGCTATGGGTGTCCTATTGAGGAATTTGGAGCCCGACCCCACGGACTGTAGATCGTAGCCAACTTTTTCTTCTATCAGACGGCGTGTCTCTGATTTGATATCAAGCTCCTTGATCCATTTTGAATTAACTTTTGTGCATGGTGAGAGAAAGGGATTCAGTTTCGTTTTGTTGCATATGGATTTCCAGTTTTCCCAGCACCATTTGTTGAAGATGCTATCCTTCCTCCATTGCATGCTTTTAGCCCCTTTATCAAATATAAGATAGTTGTAGTTTTGTGGATTGGTTTCTGTGTCCTCTATTCTGTACCATTGGTCCACCCACCTGTTTTGGTACCAGTACCATGCTGTTTTTGTTACTATTGCTCTGTAGTATAGTTTGAAGTCTGGTATCGCTATACCGCCTGATTCACACTTCTTGCTTAGCATTGTTTTTGCTATTCTGGGTCTTTTATTTTTCCATATGAATTTCATGATTGCTTTCTCTATTTCTACAAGAAATGCCATTGGGATTTTGATTGGCATTGCATTAAACCTATAGAGAACTTTTGGTAATATCGCCATTTTGATGATGTTAGTTCTGCCTATCTATGAACAGGGTATATTTTTCCATCTTCTAAGATCTTCTTCTATTTCTCTCTTTAGGGTTCTGTAGTTTTCATTGTATAAGTCTTTCACCTCTTTTGTTAGGTTGATTCCAAAGTATTTTATTTTTTTTTTGAAGATATTGTGAATGGAGTGGTTGTCCTCATTTCCATTTCAGAGGATTTGTCGCTGATATACAGGAATGCCTTTGATTTATGCATGTTGATTTTATATCCTGCCACTTTGCTGAATTCATTTATTAGCTCTAATAGTTTCTTTGTAAACCCTTTTGGGTCTGCTAAGTAAAGAATCATGTCATCTGCAAATAGTGATAATTTAAGTTCTTCTTTTCCTATTTTGATGCCTTTAATTTCTTTCGTCTGTCTAATTGCTCTGGCCAGTGTTTCGAGAACTATGTTGAACAGAAGTGGTCAGAGAGGGTATCCCTGTCTTGTTCCAGATTTTAGAGGGAATGCCTTCAATTTTTCTCCATTCAGAATGATGCTAGCCTGAGGCTTAGCATAGATTGCTTTTACAATATTGAGGTATGTTCCTGTTATCCCTAGTTTTTCTAGAGTTTTGAACATAAAGGGATGCTGTACTTTGTGGAATGCTTTTTCCACATCTATCGAGATGATCATATGGTTCTTATTTTTAAGTCTATTGATGTGGTGAATAACATTTATTGATTTCCGTATATTGAACCAGCCTTGCATCCCAGGGATGAATCCTACTTGATCATGGCGCACAATTTTTTTGATATGTTTTTGTATCCGATTCGCCAGAATTTTATTGAGGACTTTTGCATCTAGGTTCATTAGAGATATTGGTCTGAAGTTTTCTTTCTTTGAAGTGTCTTTGTATGGTTTAGGTATCAGGGTGATGTTGGCCTCGTAGAATGAATTTGGAAGTTCTCCCTCTTTTTCTATTTCCTGAAGTAGCTTGAAAAGTATTGGTATTAGTTCCTCTTTAAAGGTTTTGTAAAACTCTGCTGTATACCCATCCGGTCCTGGGCTTTTCTTAGTTGGTAGTCTTTTGATGGTTTCCTCTATTTCCTCAATTGATATTGGTCTGTTTAGGTTGTCTATATCCTCCTGACTCAATCTCGGCAGATCATATGACTTAAGAAATTTATCGATGCCTTCACTATCTTCTAATTTATTGGAGTATAAGGATTCAAAATAATTTTTGATTATCTTCTGTATTTCTGAAGTGTCTGTTGTGATATTGCCTTTTTCATCCCGTATGCTAGTAATTTGAGTTCTCTCTCTTCTTCTCTTCACTAGCATGGCTAAGGGTCTGTCGATTTTGTTTATTTTTTCAAAGAACCAACTTTTAGTTTTGTCAATTTTTTCAATTGTTTCTTTTGTTTCGATTTCATTAATTTCAGCTCTGATTTTCATTATTTCTTGTCTTCTACTTCTTTTGCTGCTGTTTTGCTCTTCTTTTTCTAGGATTTTGAGATGAAGTATGAGATCATTTATTTGTTGGTTTTTTCTTTTTTTAAGGAATGAACTCCAAGCAATGAATTTTCCTCTTAGAACTGCTTTCAATGTATCCCATAGATTCTGATATGTTGTGTCTGTGTTTTCATTTATCTCTAAGAATTTTTTAATTTCCTCCTTGATGTCTTCTATAACCCATTGATCATTCAGTAACCTATTGTTCATTCTCCAAGTGATGTATGCTTTTTCCTTCCTTCTTTTATCGTTGATTTTCAGTTTCATTCCATTATGATCAGATAAGATGCATGGTATTATCTCTACTCCTTTATATTGTCTAAGAGTTGCCGTGTGACATAATATATGATCTATTTTTGAGAAGGATCCATGTGCTGCTGAGAAAAAAGTGTAACTGCTTGATGTTGGGTGGTATATTCTGTATATGTCAATTAAGTCTAGGTTATTAATTGTGTTATTGAGTTCTATAGTTTCCTTATTCAACTTTTGTTTGGAAGATCTGTCCAGTGGTGAGACAGGTGTGTTGAAGTCTCCCATGATTATTGTATGGTGGTCTATTAGACTTTTGAACTTGAGAAGAGTTTGTTTGATGAACATAGCTGCACCATTGTTTGGGGCATATATATTTATGATTGTTATGTCTTGTTGGTGTATGGTTCCCTTAAGCAGTATGTAGCGTCCCTCTTTATCCCTTTTGATTAACTTTGGCTTGAAATCTATTTTATTTGATATGAGTATGGACACTCCTGCTTTTTCCGAAGTCCATATGAGTGATATGATTTTTCCCAACCTTTCACCTTCAGCCTATGTATGTCTTTTCCTACCAAATGCGTCTCCTGTAGGCAGCATATTGTTGGGTCTTGTTTTGTGATCCATTCTACTAGCCTGTGTCTCTTAATTGGTGAGTTTAAGCCATTAACATTTAGGGTTATTATTGAGATATGGGTTGTTGTTCCAGCCATATTTGTTTATTTATGTTACTAAACATGGTTCGTTTTCCTCTTTGATTATTCCCCCCCCTTTACTGTCCTACCTCCCACTGTTGGTTTTCATTGTTATTTTCCATTTCCTCTTCCTGTAATGTTTTGCCAAGGATGTTTTGAAGAGATGGTTTTCTAGCTGCAAATTCTTTAAACTTTTGTTTATCGTGGAAGGTTTTAATTTCATCTTCCATCCTGAAGCTTAATTTTGCTGGATACACAATTCTTGGTTGGAACCCATTTTCTTTCAGCGTTTGAAATATGTTATTCCAAGATCTTCTAGCTTTCAGAGTCTGTGTTGAAAGATCAGCTGTTATCCTGATTGGCTTACCCCTAAATGTAATCTGCTTCCTTTCTCTTGTAGCTTTTAAAATTCTCTCCTTATTCTGTATGTTGGGCATCTTCATTATAATGTGTCTAGGTGTGGATCTCTTATGATTTTGCCCATTCGGTGTCCTGTAGGCTTCTAGGATTTGGGATTCTGTCTCATTCTTCAAGTCTGGGAAGTTTTCTCGTATTATTTCATTGAATAGATTGCTCATTCCTTTGGTTTGTAGTTCTGTACCTTCCTGTATCCCAATGACTCTTAAGTTTGGTCTCTTAATGTTTTCCCATATTTCTTGGATGTTCTGCTCATGGTTTCTTAACAGTCTTGCTGAGCTGTCTATGTTCTTTTCCAGTTGAAATACTTTGTCTTCATCGTCTGATGTTCTATCTTCTAAGTGTTCTACTCTGCTGGTAGTATTCTCCATTGAGTTTTTAAGTTGGTTTATTGCTTCCTGCATTTCTAGGATTTCTGTTTGTTTGTTTTTTATAACCTCTATCTCCCTGTATAGTTGATCCTTTGCTTCCTGGATTTTTTTGTGTAATTCATTGTCGAAGTGATCTTTCATTGTCTGATTTTGCTGTCTAATGTCTTCCTTGATACTCCAGATCATCTGAAGCATGTATATCCTGAATTCTTTATCTGACATTCCATCTGCTGCAGCTGTTACCTCTTCTAAAGTTGAGTTGACCTGCATTGCTTGTGGTCCTTTCTTTCCTTGTCTTTTCATACTGCTTGCGTTTCTTTCTGCTTGGTGAAACTGTTGTGTTTTTGAAATGTTTTTTTCCCCTATATATTTATATTGCTCTTGTATAGTTGAAAAGTCTCCCTTGCAGGGTCGGGCGGCGGTCTGCCTACCTTGCAGGCGCGGGCGGGGGCTCTGCTCTGGCCCTCCTCCAATTGGTGTGAGGTGTCTACCACGCCCGCGGAGCCCTGGGCCTGTTCTGCAGGTTGGTTGCAGGTCTGCCTACCTTGCAGGCGTGGGCGGTGGCTCTGCTCTGCCCTTACTCCAATTGGGGTGACATGTCTACCACGCCGGCGGGTCACTGGGCTTATTCCGGGCGAGGGCGGTGGCTCTGCTCTGCCCCTACTCCAATTGGGGTGACGAGTGTACCATGCCAGCAGGACACTGGGCCTGATCCGCCGGTCAGTTGCAGGTCTGCCTACCTTGCAGGTGCGGGCGGCGGCTCTGCTCTGTCCCCCCTCCAATTGGTGTGACTTGTCTACCACACCCGCGGTCCGCTGGGCCTGTTCCGGCACAGGCGAAGGCTCTGCTCTGCTCCTACTCCAATTGGGGTGACGTGCCTACCACCCGGCCGGCCGCTGTGCCTGTCCCGCTGGTCGGTCGCAGGTCTGCCCACCTTTCGGGCATGGGTGGCGGCTCTGCTCTGCCCCTACTCCAATTGGGGTGTCGTGACTACCATGCCAGCAGGCCGCTGGGCCTGTTCCTGGCACGGGCGGCGGCTCTGCTCTCCCCCTACTCCAATTGGGGTGATGTGTGTACAACGCCGGCAGGGCGCTGGGCTTGATCCGCCGGTCTGTCGCAGGTCTGCCTACCTTGCAGGCGAGGGCGGTGGCTCTGCCCTGCCCCTTCTACCACGCCCGCGGACCGCTGGGCCTGATCTGCAGGTTAGTCGCAGGTCTGCCCACCCTGCGGGCACGGGTGGCAGTTCTGCTCCACCCCCACTCCAATTGGGGTCACGTGACCACCACACTGGCGGGGCCTGATCCGGGCGCGGGCGAAGGCTCTCCTCTGCCCCTACTCCAGTTAGGGTGACGTGTGTACCACGCTGGCAGGACACCAGTCTGCCGCAGGTCTGCTTACCTTGTAGGCGCGGGCGGCGGCTCTGCCCTGCCCCTCCTACCACGCCCGCGTACCACTGGGTCACAGGTCTACCCACCTCGCGGGCGCGGGTGGCGGCTCTGCTCTGCCCCTTTTCCAATTGGGGTCACACAACCACCACGCCGGAGAGCCGCTGGGCCTGCTTCGGGCCCGGGCGGCGGCCCGGCTCCTCCCCTCTGGCTCGAAGACAAAGCGAGAGAGACTCGGGTGTCTGTGACTCACCCTCCCTACCAGGGGACCAACTGATTCTGTCGCTGCTGGTATTGATGAAGTTCTCTCATCCGCCGCTTTCTGATGACATCAGATCTCTGCCATGTTGGTATCCTATGTGAATGGCAGCATTTCGTTCCCTTTGCCGGGTAACCAAAGCAACGGGTGAGTCCTGACCGGCCTTCACAGGCCCCGTCTCAGTCCTGTTGCCACTGCCCACGAAGGCTCGGTTGGTATTTACCTCCACAGTAGTCAGCAGGACCCGGACCGAGAAGCAGTTTCCGCGGGCTCCTTAGCCCTGGGCCAGAGCAGTTCCGGGAGCCGGAACTCAGCTGCTCCGTGCTTGGTGTATGCTCTGATAAGAGCAGGCTCCAAGAAGCAGTTTCCGCGGGTTATTTAGCACTGAGCCTGAGTAATCTGTCTGCAAGCTACAGGCGAATGGCCGCCTGAAATCACCTGTTCTATGGCTGAATGAGCTGCTCTCAGTCGAAAACAGGGATGTTGATGTCAGCTCTCCAAGATGGTGGCCGCTGGCCTCCTCTGTGATCTGACCGGTGTGGAGAACAGAATTGGATCGCTTCCTCCCCCCGTCTCAAACCCAGAATTCAGCACTGAGTACGGTGCTTGCACGGCTGGCAGAAACTGCAGCGCTGTATCCCTGTGTCGCTATCTCTTTGTTTCCCAGCGCGTGCTGCAGACTCTAGCCACGGGGCGATTTGCTGAATAAGCAGTGTTACCCTCCGTGCGACAAATCTCTCGCGTTTGAGTCCCCGTAGCCGATCCTTGTGTGATGGAAATCCTTCCTCCAGGTTCCGGAGCACCCCACTGTTGCTGGAAATTCCTAACAAGATAGCCTTTAGCAGTCCTGACTCGTCATTCTCCCACACAGTGATGCGGCACACGGGGGCAATGCACTCCCCTCGCCGCCATCTGAAACATTCAGGGACAGGGAGGGAAATCTGCTCCTCTGGTCTGTCCCTTGGCCCCACAGCATCTTGTGCGTACATTCTTTCAATACAGTATCAAGATATTCATGTTTAGGTTGTACACAAATTTTCATATTTTCACTACCTTGCAATTATCACTTTCTGTATAGAATTTCAACAGTTTATTCTTTTGTTTCAATGGGCAATACATGGTGACTTATGTAAGGTGATTCACATTTACATTACTATCTAGTGTCTCCAATAACTCAATTTTCTGTAGTATAGATAAATATAAATGCTTCATCTTTCTTATCACAGTTACCCATAGGAACATCTGCAGGCCTTCTTTTGACACTTTCAAAACATTTTTACACCACAGAGCAGAGAATGAGAAAAAACAATACAATAAAGTATAGACACTGAATAGTGCAAGTGTTGTCATGGGTGGGATATTCTGAGAACCTTGCCGTTGATGCATCTGACATGCACATTTGCCACTGTATCATCTTTTGTGAGTATACTTATGATAAGGAATCTGGGCATGCAATATATATATTGCATATATATATATATATATATATATATGGGCATGTAAAAAAAAAATATATATATATATATATATATATATATATATATTTATATATTAGGCAATCAAGTTGAATTTGGGAGTAAGATAATTATATATATATATATATATATATATATATATATATATATATATATATATATATATATTTCCCCAATAGGGCCTCACAGAATATTTTTTTTATTTTGGGGTACCTAGGTAAACTGTGTGTTGCATGTCTGCTTTTGATTGTGATCTATCTCTTGAGGTCAAGTGTGGAATTTTTCACTTACATCAGCAAATTAACATGAAGTTTTGGATTTGGGAACATTTCTGAGTTTGAGTTTTCATATAAGAAATATTTTGTCTATAATTCAAAATGTATTTTAGAATATGATCAAAAGCATAGTCAAGATCAAAAATTCTCTTTATTCTACAGCCAACATGTGATTTGTAAAAGGTATGTGAAGTTATTTTAAAAGTTTGAGAACATAATAATTGCACACACATACACACACATATTTTGTTATTTCTAGCCACAGATATCCTTGACTTCCATTAAAATTACTACTCAAAGACAAACTTAATAATTGATTGTAAAATACTATGTAAACTATCATATCTGGGTCAAGCACTTGCTATTACTTTCCATTTCTTATTGTTTTTATGAGATAGTGAGATAGTGTTTGTAATGCATTTGAAACAGACTGTTATAAAGAGAGTCTGGATCTATATATAGTCTGATAGTTGGAAATGATTTTAGAATTTATAAACTATTTGATCAAAATAATTAAAATCAACAAATCTGTCTAAACATTTAGAACAATGGTAAATATTTCTAGAGCATGTAAATAAATGCAAGTACATATACTAACATATAATAAGAATATTCTTATCAAATTAAATTATTTTTAATTTTATTTGTAGAAACCTGGCTTAAGCTTTCTGACTCTTTGATTTTCTTCTTTCCTAGCTTTCTATCTTATTAGAAAATCAAATTACCTATATTTCATCATCCAATGAAACAGGATTGCATCTTCCACAATGGTAGTTCCTATATAATATCCTGTGTTTTTAAAATGTTCTGTAAGTATTTATGTAAGATATCTTGGGAATACTCTTTCCATATCAGCCATGGTACAGTTTATGTATCTAGTTGACACCATAATTTTTGCCTGCAATCAAGCTCTACTTATAGTTTCTAATAAATGCATTATTTTCCTCATGGGGCAAGGGCAAACTAATTTATAAGATAGCTTAAATCAACCCCCAGGGAAAACTGAAAATGTTATGCATCTAGTAATTAAATTTTGGAAAAATGTATAAGATTTTTGTTAAGAAAATCAGTATTTAAATTTCAAATTGAGCAACTGTGATTAAAGATGCATTACAATATAATACAGAGCATAAAAAATAATAGGTGACTTAGTTGTGATATTGAAACAAACTATTCATAATCAAATAATTATCTTACTCCCAAATTCAACTTGATTGCCTAAAAAATAAAAATTTGCATAATGACCAAATATTTATTCACCTATCACCAATCTCCAGTAATCTTCTCCCGTAATCTTCAGAATCAAGTATTTTTCTTAAAATGAATACTTTGTTAAAAATATGGTCTTTTGTACATCATTAAGGAAATAATTAAATCAATTTAGAATCTATGATAAATTGTAGTGTATACATATATATTAAATAAAATATTCTTTGAAAAATTTACTTTAAGATAATATTTCAGGAAAAAAAAATAAGAGGCCAACAAAAAATGTGGCAAAGTGGTTAAGAAGTGAATAAATTTGTGCAAGCCATATAAGCAATTTTCTTTTTACTTAAGCAAAGTAAGAAAATATATGCTAAATAAAACTAATACTAGTAATATTTTATTTACCTCAATTGTATAGTAGTAAAGTTTTTACATTATTTTTTCCTAAATGAGAATAGTACTGCCTACTCTATAAAAATATGGGCTCACATTATGTTTATTTGCTGCGGATACTTAATTGCATGCTAATTTTTTTGTTGTTGTTGTTGTTGTTGCTTATTTGGCGTTAGTTAAAATAATTAATTCTCTTCTAAAGGTATGTCATTCAGATTATGGACTTTAGATTTCTTGACTCCAGAAAAAAAAATTTGTTTCAATATTTTAGATTTTAATACCAGATTTCATTTTAAAATTGTGGCATAATTGAGGAGCATCAAAACATCATGAAACCTCCCCTTCCTCCTCACACCTGAGTGTAGAAAGATAGGTGTGTCAGAAAGTGTGCTAGAACTCAATGGATTTAGTGCCATTATTGGAATGATGGCTTAATGAAGAAAGAAATGAGCTAAGGCCAGAAAATTTCTATTTTAAACGCATCTCTGTTCTTGTGTCCCTTTAGAAATCTATGTTTCTATGAATAAGATTGATTAAAAAACAAAATAAGGTTCCCCTTGACTACAAATGTAAATGTTTAGTATGTGGAAAGACATGGGAATATATCAATCTGAACTTCCTTATAAATAAGTACCCACTGAAGCAATCAAGTTAAAACTAGGCTCCACAGATGGTGGCATGCAATAGGGGCGGCAAAGCTTTATAAGCTTTTTCCCTTTGGTTTTCATGGACTTGAGCATACACATCTGGTTGAATCAAATGCATGACAGAAGGTGTTTGAAGGAATTTACTTCCGAGAGAATTAGATCAATAGGCACTTCATGAATATTGTTAATACTTTCAAGATTTAAATTTTCATTCAAGTCAATTTTACTTCAAAGAACATAGCTATCTTAATTTTTATACCAAACTTCTATGCTATTTATTTGTACTGACAATGAAGCTTCCTTTGAATATGATTATATTTTCAAACATTAGTTTTATGTCATTTTTAGTTGTTAGAGACATAGCATATATTTGCTACATACTGTAGCATTGTTTTAAGGATTCATGCCTACTTATGTACATTAACAGGGTGATCTGAAGTGTGACTGTGATTTATTTATTTGAAAGTATGACTTTTCTGAAACAAAATATTGTTATTTTATTTGATTCCAATCACTCTCTATAAATCAATCCATTATGTCTGTATTGTACATTAAGGGTTTCAAAGCCCTCTGATGCACATTAACTTATTTGATGTTTGCAGTAACATTATACTGTAAAATATAATTGTTAATATTCTACTGATGAGGAACCAATTCAGAGTGATAAAAATATGGTCAAGAACCACTCATAGTAAGTAGCTGACCAAAATCCCAGCACACATGTGGTCTGAACAGAAATGAATACTTAAGTAAATGGTATCGATTGGTCAGGGTCTCCCATACTACTAGGGCTCAACCATAAACAACTATAATTATTCAGTATTTCTTAGAAATTATTATCTGATTATCTGTTGTTCTCTTACTTTGTTGCTTAGGGAATTTTATTTAATAATGATATTCTGCTCTTAGCTAATATAGTGCCAAAATTCCAAATCAGATTAAGGAACAGAAATGGGAGGTATACTTCTTCTGCAGCCTTTTCCAAAATGTTTCTGAGAACCATTATTCCCATGAAATGCATTATGAGGTCAAATGACTTTGGAAAATGTTACATCACAGTGATTCATCTGCCAAGGTATTTTTATAATTTAGGTACAACCATGGAGGAAACAAAGCAACACAATTCCCATTTACAGGAATGGAAACTGCATCTTTTCCCATCTGTAGAGTGTATATTTTGTAGTGCAATAAAATAATGAGGGAACACTTTAAAACAAAAGGTGAATAATTTAACAAATATCAAATTATTTCAAATAACTTCTCATTAATTTCCATTTAGTTCACTTATCTTTGAAGTGACACTTAACTTTTTGCTAATATATATATCCATCCCTGAGGTTGGTGAAGATCCTTGCAATATTCAAGGTGTAGCAAGACGAGCGTGACTGGAACACTGTGAGCTAAGGCAGAATCATGCAAGTAAAGAGATTTAGCAGAATGCCAGACCATGTAGGGCCTTGTAAGCCTTATTAAGGTGTGGGATTTTGAATGTTAGCAGAGGACATGGGAGAGTTTGCAACAAAAAGGTGAAATAATCTCTTTACACTTTGAAAGGATTTCTGTGGCTGCTCAATCACAAATAGACTACCACTATTTTTTTTGTTGCTTGAATGGATGATGGTGAATACACTATTGAAGTAGGTGCATTTTTTGAGGTACCCATTATGTATAATCATATTTCTTAGGAAAGTGAAGTTGGATTTATCTGCTTTTTAAATAGCAATTTGTTTTGAAGACTAAATGAGATAAAATTTGTCTAGCACCTCCTAACTAGAATGCCTGGAATACAGTAAATGTAAAATATTAGTATGTAATGAATACTCATAAATCATCTTTGGATGTGTTTAAATATGTAAATTTTATGCCTAGATTTTGAAAACCAGATTCACATTTGCCAATCTTTAGTGGACCTTTGAAATTGTCCAACAATCAAATTATACTTCCTTTCTATTCTCCCTTATTTCTCAGTACTCTTTCTTTCCATTTTTTTTCTCCTAAGAATGTTTGCTTTAATCTAAAAACCTTAACACATATTTCTTGGGGAAAAATATTATAATAATTTTCAACTCATATTAAACATTTACTTTGCTAGAAACTGTTCAAAGAACATTTCATTAGTCTTTTTAACAACTCTCTAAATTGGGTTTTATTTATATTGCTTTTTAATACATGCAGAAATTGTCACAGAGAAAAATATAAGTAACTTTCCTAAGTTTAAACAGTTAGGAAGAAGCAATGCAGAGAAATCAGATTCAGACTCAGTCTGACTCAAGAGCCCAGCTCTGTTAATCATTCTTTTCCCTATGCAAATTTGAAAACCTATCAGCACTGACATTTTCTTCATGTTCCTTATCCCAGTAAAGTCCAATCACTCCTCACATTTCTGTGGCTCTTGATTCCTCCATTATTCATCTTGTGTTTTTTTATCTGTCTTACTCCATTGGCTCACTCCATGAATATTCAAATATGTTCTAGTATTCCACATATCTAAAAATCATTCCTTAGAGAAACATTTTTTCATAGCTAATCTTCTTGACATATCCATTAGCTTAATGTCTTTTTCTTAAATTCCTGCTTTCCATTTAAAATAAATTTTCAATTCCCAATCAATAGTGAATACATTCATACTGTAAGACATTATAGATATATCTAGTATTTCTTCCTTATTACTCCCAATATATGTCAGCTTTCCACAGGAGACTGCTCTTATGAGTTTGCTGTTTATCTCCAGATAGATAGATTTTTTTAAGAGCTAGGTAGAAATATTGAAATTATACACACACATGCATGTACTTAAATGGTATCATAGTCCATATAGCAATGGGATTTTACATGTGGTAATGGAAATCTATGCCTATATATCTAGTTTTAAAATTTGTTTTATCACTTCTTGGTTATTAGTTTTTCCATTTGAATTTTTCTTAAAAAAATAAGGCTCTTATTTCCATGAAAAACTCAAATTTTGCTTTTGAATGCACTACATTAAAATTTATAGATTATTTATGAACATTTAACAATCTGAAAATGTTGCTCCTTTTGTCGGCTGACATGCTATATCTCCTCAAAAAGTTGTATTATGTCCTTTATAAAGATTTATATTTTTGTCTGTTGAGGTCTTTCATAATTCTTATTTGATTTCTAGCTTCCATGATTTAAATCTATTTTATACTGGGCTAGGCAAGATTTTGAAAGTATTATGACATTTTTTCTAGGATTTTTAGGTATTATATAAATATATAGTTTGTATATATTTGTATATCAATTAGAACCAGAAGTTTTCAGATGCTGCAAACTACTTCAGCCTGGCTTTCTCTTGAAACATCTTATGGAATGTTTAATGCTCATTCATCATCTTATTAGTCCTCTCAGTCCCATTTGGTAAAGATGCCATGTAACTTTCTAAGACACTTCCTTCATTTGTTTCTCATGACACTTTACTCTCTAACTAAGTGCTATTAGGTCACTTTTTCTATATTACCTTCTATATCAGAATTCTCAGAAATTTCTCTCTCTCTCTCTCTCTCTCTCTCTCTCTCTATATATATATATATATATATATATATATATATATATGCCTTCTATATCAGAATTCACAGAATACAATACTCCATAGAATTGTTTTCTTTAACTATAGTGTTTTATAAAGAATGTTTCTTATCTTTCATACTCATGCTATGTGCTCTTTGTTCATGTTATTCACTTGAATATATCATTACACATTAAAATTAATGTTAAGCTGATTTCATTAACATGTCAATACATTTCAACTTCTACCACAGTTTCCTCATTTTCTCATCTAGACAATTCTACTTTGAGCTGAAAATTATCTATTTCTACTATGTACCATATTAGTCTTCCCTGTATAATAGGAGCTAAAATTCTATATGCTATGATTATGGATTATATGTCAACTTGAGTAGGCCAAGAGGTACCCAGATGTTTGGTCAAACATTATTCTAAGGTTTTTTTTTTTTTTTTTTTTTTTTTTGTGACAGTGTTTTTTGATAAGATTAATTTTTAGACTGGTAGACTGAGTAAGCAAATTGCTCTTCTTAATACAGGTAGACCTCTTCCAACCAGTTGATGATTGGATATATTGGCTTGGGAAAAAGCCAGAAAGGCTGATCTTCCCTATGTAAGGGAGAATTTCCCTAACAGAATTCAGTCTCAGATATCAACCATTTCTTTCTTTTTGATTTAAACTGAAATATAGATTCTTTCTGGGTATTAAGCCTGCTGGATTTGAATAGAACCAGCTCTCCAATTTGTTTATTCACTATACAGATATTGGGACTCGCTAACTTCCATATACTCCTATGTCAAATGCAATAAATAAATAAATAAATGCTATTAGTTCTGTTTCTCTGGATAACCATGATTATATATCAACTTGAGTAGGCCAAGAGGTACCCAGATGTTTGGTCCAACATTATTCTAAGGCTTCTTTGGTGACAGTGTTTTTTGATAAGATTAACATTTAAACTGGTAGACTGAGTAAGCAAATGGCCCTTCTTAATACAGGTGGACCTCTTCCAATCAGTTGATGGTTGGATATATTGGCTTGGGAAAAAGCCAGAAAGGCTGATTTTCCCTATGTAAGGGAGAATTCCCCTAACAGACTTCAGTTTCAGAGATCAACCATTTCTTTCTTTTTGATTTAAACTGAAATATAGATTCTTTCCTGGTATTAAGGAATTTGAATGGAACCAGCTCTGCTGGTTCTCCAATTTGTTTATTCACTATACAGATATTGGGACTTGTTAACTTCCATATACTCCTATGTCAAATCCAATAAATAAATAAATAAATAAATAAATACTATTAGCTCTGTTTCTTTGGATAACCCTGAGTAATATATTCACAATTCCCAGCCTCTCCTATTAGAGTGATATTTGATTCCACTAATGAAATTCATTGGAAAGGAGGTTTTTGAAGGTGAAAACAGAAATATCATATTTCTGGAATATGAATGTAGAAATAAACAAAGAATCAGGCATATGAATGTAGAAACAAAGACCATCTAAAGGAGAATGAGTAGAAGTCATTTATTCATAGCAGTTGAGTCAGGAACCAACATCTGAATTTGGCAGTCTTAAAAGCAGCCAGAGAAGTGTGAACAGTTATTGGAATAAAGGGAAATCTTCAAATATGCTCTGATTGAAGCCTATTGGCTTGGGAAAAAGCCAGGCATTCACTGTGTTTGGTTATGGTTACCTATTTGCCTTTTCCATATGGATTTTAATTGGGGGAAGAGTTAAAAATTATGAAAATCTGTTAGTTATTAATAATGTCCTGGCCTTTTTTGCCGGTGAATAACATGTTGTTGTTTGGCTTCCATGACTTGTTTCTGGAGATACAGATAAAGGAGATATATATATATATATATATTATATATAATCTGGTCATTGTACATTTTTATATTTAGTATCTCATTCACCCTTAATAGTCATTCTTTTTCTTGTGACAGGTTGACTAATTCAGGGAAAGCTATCAATTATTACGTTATTCAGACTATACTCAATAATCTTCCTAGGCAATTGCATTATAAAATCTTCTTTACCCTTTTGTTTTCTTATCACTAATGTGATTAACTAAGCAGAGAGCAACTGTATGGAAGCATGTATGACTCTCAATGACATACAACAGATCATCAACATGTCCACTATGATAAAACTCAGAAAAATTAATAGTTCTTATGACATGCTTCAGAAACAGGAACCCCAATTACTCAAACTAGGACAGAAGAGAAAGTTTCAACAACTATGAGGACCAACCTGAGAGTAAAATATGTTTTATTTTAAGGCAATGTGTAACCTTTTCCACTTTGCCTGTTTTTTGATATGAATACAACAAGAAGTACTTGAAATGGTACAGACCCTGTTATGACAATCTGACAAGAAATAAAGTAATGTTATTGTCCATCACTGCTCATGCAATAAATTGCGACTAATCTGAACTCCTTCTAGGGCAAAGGTTATGTCATCAATAACTTCTCCAGAGTAAATGTCTTAGTTCATTTGGGCTTCCATAAAAAAAAAAAAAAACACCACAAACTAAGTTATTTATAATAAACTGAAATTTGTGTCTTTTAGTTCTAGAAGCTGAGTAGTCCAAGATCAAGCTGTTAGAAGACTATGCCTAGTGACAACACATTCCTGAAAGATGGTAACTTCAATGTCTCCTCACATGACAGAAGGCATAAACCAGTTTCATTTGGCCTTGTTTACAAACCCAGGTTTCAACACTAAAATTTTGGAGGGCACTCAGTTCATAGCATTAAGTGATAGGTGTTTACAATCTTTACTAATTGTATGATAGCCACCAATGGAAAATACATTTCAATTGTTTGCATATAAGATGTGGGCCTGAATAATTAGCAGTGGCCATGTTTTGGATCTCAGCATCAGAATTTATAGCCTTGGTAATTATTGAATTAGCTGAGTTAGATATTGCCTCTCTATTGGGCTCTTTCGGGTACTAAGTGTTCAGTCAATGCCCCAGTAAATGTCAGATTCGAATTTAAGATTACCTGGACCTCAATCAATATAACAAATACTACTATATATCATATAGAATAAATAACAGAAGTTAATATATTCATGATTCTAAAAGCTAGAACTCAACACAAAGGTTTGGAAGTGTTGAATTCTTCTGAATATCTTTGGCATGAGCTGAGTTTTAGTCAGCTTTTTCACTGCTATGACTAAAGGATCTGACCAGAACAACCATAAAGGAGGAAAAGTTTACTTGAGGTCTCACATTTTCAGAGGTCTTAATCCATAGAAGGCTGGCTCCATTTCTTAAAGCTCCAGATAAGCTGAGCATCACAGCAGAGGTGCTGCAGAGCAAAGTAGCTCACATCATGGTGATCAAGAAGCGGAAAGAGAAAGACTCCACTTGCCAAATAAAAATGAATATTCAAAGCCAAACCCTAATTCCCACCTCCACCAGCCACACCCTGCCACTTCAGTTACCTTTCAGTTAATCCAAACCAGGAGATTAAATCACTGTGTGATTTAATGATTGGGTTAAGACTCTTACAATGGAGTCATTTCTCCTCTGAACTTTCTTGCATTGTCTCACACGTGAGCTTTTGGGGGACACCTAACATCCAAACATAACAGGTTGTACCTGGTCATTTCTCTCAGTGTCTTCACATGACCTCTGCTTTGTGCATCTCTGTGTCCTAATCTTCTCTTAAAGACAGCAGTCTTTATTAGGATTAGAACCCACTCTAATGAATTCATTTTACCACTTTAAAAGCTCTATATACATGGAAGGTTTCAGAATGGAGGCTATTTGGCTGAGAGAGCTGCAACATCAATTGGAAATCTCAAATGTGATATGCTTTCAAAACCTATTCATTAAATCACAGATATTTATTTCCTGGTTAATGCTGCCAAATGATTATAACAAATAGAGCTCAGTAGTATTTAAAAGCAACTAGTGTTACTTTTATATATCTTTCTAATTAAAAACATAGTATTTTTTACTTTTTATATGTTTAGCATAAAATACTATAAAACTTGTACTCTTAAAGTTGAGATTTAGGAAGTAAATACAATTAACATATTGTAGAGGTATGCTTTAAAGATTCTAAACCAATCTCCATTTCAATAGAAAGCTCAATAAATAACAATAGGGACTATATCGTTTTGGTTCTCTAAAAATAATCTTGCTATATTTTTTTCTCTTGATAATATTGTTTACTTTAAAGTGTTTAATACATATCCACGTAGGGACTCTGGGAAGGGTATATGTTGAAGTCATCCTTAATCCCATTGGTTTGTTAGACTTATGTTCCAGGGCAACAGAATTGGGTAAACATTCCTGATTGTCTCACTGTAAACTCTGGGCCGCTTAGCAGAATTTTCACTTTTCCACATTTAACTGTAAAGTGCTTTGATACATAGCTTGATAAAATAAGTGACAAATGTGATATTACATTGCTTCTTGAACTAATGCATCAGGGACTGTAGCTGTAATACTTCATGTTTTGATCTAATCTTGAAGAAAGGCTAAGTCAGAACAAGAAGAATTAGATATAATTAATTCACCAGACCATGACAGAACAAAGCAAGTACTTTAACATCATGTACCATAATATCTGTATCAAACAATTTAGAATAAAAAAATTATGATTTTAGATCATTCAGATTTTACAGAAATATGAAGGCCCTAAAATATATATGAACAAATATGTAGTCTGTTGTACCTTAAGTTTTAGAACTGACTATACTTTCAAGGTTTTAATTTTAAATTATGTTTTGAATTTATTTCTTTTCTTAAATGATTATAATTTAGCAATCAAAAAATTGATTTTTTTATAAAATAAAAAAAAAATTCTTTTTAAGTCTTTTAAAAGACTTATTTCTTATGAATGTTCCATAGTAATAATAATAGAAATAATTTTAAAACAGTAATTTACATATATCTGCAGTACTTAATAAGTGCCAAATTTAGTTCTAAGCATTATAACATAGATAAACTCATTTAATACATCACACACCAACCAAATTCTCTCTAAGATTTGGAGAATTGGAGCTGGATTGTGGCTCAGCGGTAGAGCACTCGCCTAGCACGTGCGAGGCCCCAGGTTTGATCCTCATAAAAATAAATAAATAAAATAAAGATATTAAAAAAAAAGATTTGGAGAATTTACATCATCAAAGAACGTCTTATGAAATAGACTAATTAAAAGAATAAAAAAAATCCCAAGATGTTTTAATTCTTATTGATGAAGCAAAAGGTTAATACATCAGTTGGTTCTGATAGTAGATCTTAATTAGATAGCTCTAATCTATTTTAGCTCCCTTTAACTTTCTTTCAATCAAGAGCTACAGGCACCTGTTCATTTCTGCCCCCAGCTCTGGCACCCAGCCCACAGATGCATGCCAAATTTGTTTGCCAACACTGAGCAGCATGCATAAAACAAAGAATAAGTATATCCTCTCCTGTCATTATTTATGCTACTCATGAAGACCACCATATTCACCAGAAACTATGAGTTTAGGTTCCTATCTTCACATTAGAAATTAAATGTCTCTTTTTATGTAGTTTAAATTTAGGGATTCAAGCCTTTATTCAGTTATCTATAACTTTATGTTTCTGTCAGATTGTAGTGAACATCTAGAGGCCATATTTATTCTTGCTTTTTGCATTGTGTTTTAATGTAATCCTAGAATTAAGAATGATGAATTTATCATAGACATTTTTATTTCATTCATTCATTCAGATATTGAAAAACATTTATAAAACATTTTCTGTGTAACTTCATGGTAAATGTGTCCAATGGAACAGTGATAACATAGACATTGTTCCTATCTCCTTGAAGTCATTTGCTCTAATACAGAATAAATTCCTGTCTGTAGAACTCTGATGTCAGTAAAATTTCCTATGCTGAACTTTGTTGGTATTCTTTATTTATTTCTTGATCAAAGGCAAAAATATCATAGACCAAAAGTTTTAAAAGAACTGAATAATTAAATTTGAGTAGGGTTTTCAACTTTCCTATGCACCATTAAAAACACAAGTCATTGTCAGGCCAGGTGGTAGGTATCAGGCATGCCTGTAACCCCAGTGACTCTGAAGATGAAGGAAAGAGGATTTCAAATTCAAGGTCAGTCTCTGCAACTTAGTCCCTGTCTCAAAATAAAAACAAAAAAAGGTTGGGATATAGTTCAGTGGTAGAGCACCTCTGTATTCAATCCTCAGTACTGAAAACAACCAAAAAAAATTAAAAACACAGCTTGTTCATATATATTTCTACCATTAAGTAGATATAACAGACAAAAAGTCTGTTGTTTCTTAGTGTTTCTAATAAAGGGGGAAAAACATTAATTAACACATTGGAAGTTTAAAAGCAATATAATTTCTTTATTTCACTGAGAAAATAAATTTATTAGAATTACTTAAATTTTAAAAAATGAGGTCATATTTTTTTAAATATCTATAATGTGCAGGGAAAAAGAAACAAAAATGATACAGATCATGTGCCCTGCAAATTTTGCCATTATGTAGGCACTCTACCTACATAATATTTTAATTTCAGTGGGAATTTATGTTATGGTTTCATAATTTCTTTTTCATATATAAAGAAATTGAGGATTAAAATAATTAAATACCTTGGATGGGGTTAACTAAGTAATTCTGAAAAGATGGCTCATACAATTTATTAATAAAAAAATAGGTATAAGAAAAAAGATAATGAATCCAATTTTGTTCTTAGAGTGACATATAATTATCCTTTCTTAGCCATATTTAACAGGCATCATTGTGGAAACTTTATCTTCCCTCATTATTTTACTTTCCTTTAAGCTGAGAGGGATCACAATCATGAGCCATGAAACTATGAAACAGAGCCAGGTCCTACCAAATAAAATGGCTTGTAAAATCATGTTAAAATATTGACTCATGGGGCTGAAATTGTGCTTAGTGGTAGAGCACATGTTCACCTAGGTGTGATCCCCAGCACTGAAAAAATTTAAATACTTTTAAATATGTTTAAGTTATTCATTCTAAGTTGTTCAAAGTTGTTCCAAAGTTAAAGTCACATATGCACTCTCAGGAATAACTCCATATCCTAAGGACCTAAAGTTTATCAAATTACCAAATGGTTCAGTGTTTGCTTCTCTGGAAACCAGTGTGCTTGCATCAAGAATTGGTTTGCTCATTAAAGCAGTAGATAAGATTCCTCCAACAATTTAGGAACATCTCTTTTGCTGTTTCTTGCAACCATTTTGAATACAAAAGGAACTTTGTCTTTCAAGATGACTCATGAAATTGAAGATGTTTATGGTAAATTAAGTATGACAGCAACAAGGGAAAACATGGCATATACTGTGCACTCCCTTCAGAATGTATGAGTCTTCCAATGGACTTCCTGATAATGTCACCACAGCACCAGAATTGCATCACTGGGAAGTAGCTGCCCTTCATTTTCAGCTAAATATTGAAAAGCTGTGGCTTTGTCAGAACCTACAGACTCCTATTATTGAAAAATCTTATAAGGCAGCTTATTATATTGTGTTGGCTAATTCTGTGTTTTGTCCTGACTATTGGATTGGAAAAGTGATGTCATAGTGGTTTTATTCCTATAGTCAAAATCATCTTAGAAGTACAAGAAAAGGCCAGGCACAATGACACATGCTTATATTCCCAGTGGCTCAGGAGACTGAGACAGTAGGATTACAAGTTTGAGTCCAATCTCAGAAATTTAGAAAGATCTACAACAACTTGGAGAGACCCTGTCTCAAAATAAAAATAAATAAACAAAAATGACTGGAGATGTGTTTCAGTGGTAAAACATTCCTGGGTAGCACCCTCAATAACAAAAACAGAAAAGTAAAAACAAACAAACAACAACAACAGAGTGCACAAAGGGCTCTGTTTAGATTTTGTGTGACAGTCATTATGTTGTAAAATGAGTTGCTGAACATTTTCTCAACATGAGATATGGGCTTGGTTTGCAAAGGACAGATACCAAGGAAGTAAAATTTGAAATCACAGTGAAGATGATCTTGTCTATCATGTTGTTAACTAGAAAGTGCTGCCACAGGAAGTGAAAAAGCAAATGCATTTAGTGTTCCCCAGCATGAAGTCTCTACTGGACCATATTTCAAGAGGGGCAGCAACACCACTAGCCCCATCTACAGGTTATTGCTAAGTGAAAATAACAGCTACTTGTTATTTCTCATTTTAATGCAAATTAATTGGATTCTGGACTCTATAGAATTTATAAAACTGCACTTGGAATACTGTGATGTAGATGAGCTAGCTGCCTAGAACAAGTTAGGACCTGGGTACCTAATATCACTGGAGTATTCAGAGGGTTGTCTATGTGTATTTGGGTCTTGGGCTCTAGTTACTATTTCTTACATGCCACCATCCACCATCCTTCAGACTCAGTTGCTGATGTGGATCATGTTAATGCTACAAATAAATTTGTTTCTGGCCAGAAGTTCATGATCACAAGTGGAATTGTGGGGAACACATCTGTTGACAAGTTACAGTACCTGGTTCATAGTATAAGGAGGAGAGCTGAACTTTATCTCAGTCCAGAGCACCAAACATAAAATTCAAGAGTCTCTAATGTGATATTTATCTTTCTCTCCTTCTCCCTCCGTCTGTCTCTCTTTCTCTCTCTCTCTCTGAAGTAAAATATTTTAAAGCACAAATGCAGGCAATTAATTATAGCTGACCTAAAGTCAATATATCATTTTCATTCTTATTCATTGTTTAAAGAAAAATCATTGTTTGTCTATCATTTAAACCTACTTAGTATGTCTAGACTAAATATTTTAATCTCTGCATAGTCTTTGATACAACAGCATGACTGTACTCTAAAAAACTTTATATATAAAAAAATAGGAAGTGGGTTAAATTCAGCCCAAAGGTTGTATAGCTTGCTGAAATGCATTTTGAAGATGGATATAATATTACTTAAATTTAGAATTTAGACATTGCTAAATGACTCTCTTTAAAGATCTTATCAATTGGTCCACCAAATAAAATGGCTTGTAAAATCATGCTAAAATATTGACTCATTGGGCTGAAAGTGTGCTTAGTGGTAGAGCACATGTTCACCTGGGTGTGATCCCCAGCACTGAAAAAATGTAAATATTTTTAAATTAAAAAAATAAATAAATAAAATATTTCCTGGCAAGTGATGAGACTGATACTAAGCAATGCTTTGCTCCTATGCACTTAGGAACCAATACCATAGCACTGGCTTTAAAAAAAAAAAAAAACAGACCAAAAAAACCCCAGAGTTTTATTATTCATCAATTGACAATGAGACAAGAGGAATGCCCAAATCTGTCTCTCCAGCTGGCTGGTAGTGAAGAAATTTAAGTGGCTCAGGTAAAGGAACATAATTGAGGAGTTTACAGTCTCTCCATTTTTGTGTCTTGCAAATATCAATGGTACCCCCTCACCTATAACCCAAAACATTTAGTCTAGACTTAACAAAAAAGTTGGATTTAGATGATAGAAATATAAAGAATTTTTAATGTCTAAGCAGAATCAGAATAATTTATTGACTTTAAGTCAGCTGGGATGGCACCTCACTTTTAAATCCTTAAAGCTCTCATTTCATTCTTTAGGTTTTACTTCTCAAAGACTTTCCGCTCCACCAGTCTTTTAAAGTCATTTTATATTAAGTCTTTGGGTTCTAGGGCTGCATCCTAAAAAAAGGAGTTTTCATAACAGTTTTAATAAAGAGGAAAGTTGCTGTTTTATAAACTATTTTTAAGACAACTTCTGATAATCTTGGAATATTAATATTATTTTTTTTATAAAAATGAAAGCTTGGGTTAAGGTTTAGGTTTCAGTTATTTTATTGAAAGATACAATCCCAAGCAGTGAAACTGAAGAAAAATAAAAACGAGGCAGAAAATGTTAAGATGCATACTCAATAAAATGTGTTTCAACCTGTGCTGCCAAACCAAAATATCATAGACTGAATGACTTATAAAAAACAGAAATTCCGGGCTGGGGATTTGGCTCAAGTGATAGCATGCTCGCCTGGTATGCATAAGGCACTGGGTTCGATCCTGAGCACCACATTAAAAAAAAAATAAAATAAAATAAAGATATTGTGTCCACTTAAAACTAAAAAATAAATATTAAATAAAAACACAGAAATTCATTTATCACAGTTCTAGTGGTTGAAAGCCCAATATTAAAGTGCTGGTATGGTTGAGTTGTGAGGAGGGCCTTGTTCCTGTTTCATAGGTAGCCTTCTTCACAATGCATCCTTATGTGGTAGAAGTTCTTTGTTAAATGGGCAATAATTCAATTCCTGAGTGCAGTATCCTTGTGACAATCATATTCAAAAGGCCAAATATCCTAATATCACCACCTTGGGAAACAGTGTTTTAATATATGAATTTTGAGAGATCAAAAATATCCCATTGTAATGATGTGTTACCAGGATGCTTTCTCCATCATAAAGTAAATCTGCTTCATATTCACATTAAAACACCAGGAAAAGTGTACAGAAGAAATCATTACTTTAGGAAAAGTAATGGAAAGGTAATTTATTAACCAATTTACTCTGATCTCTGGTATCTCATTGATCAAAATTTGTTCCATGGGATCCTAGTTATGCCAAATTTCAAAATTGTATTCCCCAGTATCTTATGCACTGTCTGGAGAAACCAGATATTATCTTATGTAGCCTGATACTTCCTTTGAGGCTAGAAGATCCAGACAGTGACGTTATTTGGTAAAACAATATAGATCTCAAAAGAGTATGCTATTTACAAGGAATTAAAGATAATTCAGTGTCTAACTTCAGAAAATCAGTGAACTTGAGATAAGTTTAGATTTAGCATAAAATGTGTCCAATATGGTTTATTCCTTGCATCACTCAAAATGCCTTATAATATCCTCCAGTTATGCCTACTTCCCATAATACTTTTTAAACTCTTTTTAATGCTTTTATTGGCTTATTAGTTATAATAATTGTTAGGTTTATTTTGACATAATCATACATATATAAAATATAATTTATTCCATTTCATCTCTGAGGACCTCTATGTTTCCTCTGTTCCTCCCTTACTCTGTCCTCTTCCTCTATTCTACTGGTATTCCTTCTCTTTGTTTATGTATTTTAAAGAGACATAAAATTAAATTCACTGTGGTATATTCATATATTTACAAAGCATAAATTTTGTCAAATTCATTTTACATTTCCTCCCCTTTACCTTCTTTCCTCCCCCTCAGTCTACTACTATTCAACTCTGCTAGTCTTTTCTCTATCCTTATGGTATCTTGTCCCCTACCCTCATTTCTCCCCTAATTTGCTCTAATATCTACATATGACAAAAAACAACATCAACCCTTAATTTTCTAAGTCTAGTTTATTTCACTTAGCATGATGTTATCCATTTCCACTCATTTATAGGCAAATGCCATAATTTCATTCATTTTTATAGAAAAGAAAAACTCCACTATGTATATATGCCACATATTTTTAATGCATTTATCTATACGGGCACCAGGGCTGGTTCCATAACTTAACTATTGTGAATTGTGTTGCTATAAAGATTGATGTGGTTGTATGCTCATTTTAGTTCTTTTTGTATAAATACCAAGGAGTGGCATATTTGGATCATATGGTGGTTGCAGTCCTGGCTTTTTGAGGAGTCTCCATATTGTTTTCCAGGATTTTTGTACTAATTTGCATTCCCAGCAAAAATGTGTGATTGTAACTTTTACTCCACATCTTCACCAGCTTATTATTATTCATATTCTTGATGATTGCCATTCTGAGATGAAATCTCAATGCACCATACTACATTTTTAAAGACTAGTAAGTCTCCAAGAGGAAGCCTAAAGTCTGCTGGCTTAAGTTGATATCTGATTTCCTGGAGAGATTAAAAAAAAAAAAAAGATGCTCCTGAATCTTCTCCTGAGCAACTGATATTTATTATCTTTCTCTTGGATCAGCCTTTCTAAACTTCCCAGACCTTTGAAACATTACTTCAGTTTGTCAGAAAAGTTGGCCTGGGAACCCAACCTAAAATTTTATTTTTTCAAATATATGTCCTTATTAGATTTATACTGTTTAAATTCACACAAAGTGTTTTGACAGACATGGGGGAAATGATGTACAAGTAAACTCTCCACCCTTGATGTATATCTCTCAAATTGTTGAAGAGTATCTTAATCAACTTACTGCTTAACTTTAGTATATTGGAAACCAGGCAATTTCTAATGAGAAAAAATTTATTTGTTCACAGTTGTAGAAACTGGGAAGTTAAGTATCAAGGTTGTAGCATCTGGTGAGGGTCTTCTTGAAGGGGCATCACAAGAGCAAAAGAGGGCACAAAGAGGTTGAACTTGTCTTTTAATAATAGCAACAATTATGAGGGTTGAGTCCTCATCTTAATCACTTCTTAAGTTCTCCATCTCATAATACTGTTATAATGGCAATTAAAGTTTAACTTGAATTTTGAACCATAGTAGATAGTATCTGTCATAGATCTTCATTGTATACAGTGTCCCTAATCTGTATAGTAAGTACAATTTGATGTTCCAATGTCATGAAAAACTCAATGCTGAGACTATAACTATAGCTTCTGTTTTAGTAAAATATTTTTTATATTCTTCTGGCAACAATATTGTCCTTAAAAAGAAGAAATAGACCAGTGTTTGTGAAGACAAAATTACCCAAGTGTCTCATATAGGGAAATGTAACATCCACTCATATTGAGTCACAATCCTATTATACTTGCCATTGTTTAAACATATATGGTGGAACCACAAGGACAGTGTCCCAATCCTGAAATTATGGTCTTTTTTTGATTAGTCAGCTATGTTTACAATCATCCATTTAACTGTTTTCTTAAACTGATTTTAGGTAATCACATATGACAAAACCAGTGAATACCATGGTTATGAGCCCATAATATTGACTCCTTTGTCTTTAAATTAGTTTCTTATTCTGAAGCAATGATATATCATTTATATCTGTGCATAAGGCAAAGGGAAATTTCTTTTTTTTTTTTTGAAGAGTTAATCCATTCTCATCAAACTCGGTATTGCTTTTTTTTAGTTTTCGTTGGACACAACATCTTTATTTTTATGTGGTGCTGAGGATTGAACCCAGTGCCCCAGGCATGCCTGGCGAGCATGTTACCGCTTGAGCCATATCCCCAGCCCCTTGGGAAATTTTTTTGATTAAAACTGCTTATAAAGGTTCTATGTTCAGAGAATTAAACCCATATGCAAACTCTATCAATTCTGATATGGATGAATGACTTTAATCTAAAATAAAACCAATGCATATAGATTGCCACAGGAGTCAGCTTTGTCTCTCTGAGTAATGACATGATATCAAACATTCAACATCTGATTATACAAACCATAGAAATAACCAGTAAAATTATCTAGATAAGGTGAGAAGTGTTTGTATCATTAGCAGTATGGATGGCTTTCATTCTGTTATCATAAATGAATGTAATGAAGAAGATAGCTAATTCTGAATAGTGCTATCACAAAGCAACCCATATGTAAGCCATACACAAATATTTTACTTAACCATGAATTGGTTACAGAGAATCTCCCATTATGGCTGTTATGTGAGTTAAGGAACTGATGTGAGTCTGCATGTTGAGTCTTACCAGAGAATACCTTTATTCATGCCACAATAGATGGCTGCCGAGACTGCTGAACCACAAGACTTTATATACATAAGGAAATCTACTTCATTGAAAGTCATTGCTTTCCATGACCTGGCACTTAGTTTGCACTATAGTCTAGTAGCAAACATGAAACATTTTAAACTGTTAATAAAGAGAGAATAGCACAGTTTTTCCCCAAAACACTGGGGCTCATATATTTGAGACACCAAATCCAAATTCTTCCTGTTTCAACATAGATTTCTGCATTTTCATAAAATATGATAAATCATTTGGCCTGAGTATCAGGGAAGCTTGAACTACCATTTGACTTTAGTACAGAGTCTTCTTTTCATTTGGATCCCACTTAAATTGGCAGCTTCTGAATCAACTAAAAATAGATTGGAGCAGGGTTTCCCTTTGTTTATTACCTAAAAATCAAAAGAGACCCATCAGGTTCTGTATTTTATGCATAGGGATGAGAGTTAAGAGAGATAATGACATGTTTCACCAGAAAAGAGATATTCCAGGATGTCACAGACCTATCAACCTCCTCAAATGATTAATAGAATATAATCTATAAATGTTTGTATTAAAGTACTCTGAAGAGTATCATTTTGTGGAATTTCAAAATAATCAACATTTCTGAGCCTTATAATTTCTCTGAGGCTAGAAGATCCAGACAGTGACCTTAGTTGGTAAAACTTGTAAAGTAGGTTACAAGTCCTGATATGATATTTGATTGTAAAGATATACTATAAAGCTACCTGTGTCATGGAAAGAAGAACTGATTTTAATAGTTACAGTTTATGCATATGATGAAGAAAAGATTTATTAGTTAGTTGCATCATATGAAATACCAGGTTCTATGTTTCTTTGTTCCAGTAAAGATATATTTGTTACTTTGTATCTTCTTTGAAACAAACAATGAGATAGGATTAATAAACAACAGAGATTCCTATGATAGAAATTGGGAGGGCTCAGAGGGTGTAGGTAGGAAGGCTGTTGTCAGATAATATAAGCTGAACTTCAGTGTTTGTATGGATGGTCAGGGACTTGGAGAGAAAACAACTAAAAATCAGTGACAAGGAGATCTGAAGAGGTATATGGATAAACAGTCCTCTTTATGGTTCTGTTTGTCAGAGTGATCCTCCAGTTACCTGGTGGCAACATGATTACACTGGAATATTTCCTTTGGATTGTGGCAACATTGTTTTTACTGAAATAAACACTTACTCTGGGTATATATTTTCCTTCCCTCTATACTGTGCTTCTGCTAGAACTATTTACCGAATCACTTACTCTGCATCAAGGTATGACACCCAGCATTGTTTATGATTGAAGAATTCCCTACATGGCAAATGAAGAGAAGTATTGGCTGCTCTAAAATCCACTGTCTTTACCTTGTTCTGCACCATTCTACAGGAAATGGTTTGATAAAACAGTGGATTAGTCTTTTGAATACAAGGTTACAGATCTATGTATGTGTCAGTACCTTGCAGGATGGACAGAGATTCTTCAGCAGGATAAATGTGTTCTTAATATATTGAATTGTTACTCCCCTTGCCAAGTCCATACCCTAGTATGCAAGAGATGTAAAACGGATTCACACTAACTCACTATGGCCTCTAATAATTCAGTAGCAATTTTTTTTCCTGCTACTGAGATTTTATGCTCTACTGGCTCAGCCATCTCAGTTACAAAGGAGAAAATGTTTGTACCGGGAAATGTGAAAATGATTCAATTGAATTGGAAGTTAAAATTGCCACCAGACTGCTTTGGACTCCGTGTGAATTTGAATCAACATACAAAAAAATAGAGTTACTGTACTTGTTGAGGTGGTTGAGGTGCTGAATAGTGACTGCCAAAGGGGAAATAGGACCACTGCTTTACAAAGCATGTATGGAAGAGTATATCTGGATTGCAGATCCCTTAGTGTGCTAGCAAACTCTCTAGTTAAAGTCAATGAAATATTATAACAACTCAATTACAACTAGAGTAGTAATGGCCCAGACTCGTCCAAAACAAAGATTTATTTAGGTCACTCACTATGTAGAAAGCCACATGCAGTTGAGGCAATTAATGAGGAAGTGCAGAATAAATTATAAATACTATCAATTTAAATATGACACAGAAGTCTATTTGAAGTCTGATAAGTCCAAAGTCTATTTGTAAGGCAAGTCCACTGTCTAGAAACCAATGTTGAACTGTGCTATGGAGTGATATTTCTTCTCCTGGATACCTTGATTTTGATTTCAAGGGCTTTAATTGATTAGAGTAGGCCCACTCAAACTATTGAGGATAACATCTTTTACCATCTCACAGAAAGGTTTAATAATAGCTGAGTTTATAATGCATAATTTACATTACAAGATATTAAGAAGAGTGACTATTACCCAAGGGTTTTTATTCTTTCCTGGGTAAAGAGCATTCATTTTATTGTATACATGAGAGTTGTACACATGAAAGACTGAAATGAGATTAAGTGTGGATTTAGGAGATGAATATGAGTATGAAAATGTTACTGTGGTTTTATGTATGCTTTGTATTATGAATTAAAACAATAATGCTGCATTTTGTGTGTTTGATTAACATAATAAGTTGACTTTAAGTAAAAGTGTTTATTACTGATCACATGAATGGCCTAATCCTAACAGTTGAAAGGCTTCATTGAACCTGAGTTTCTCTGAAGAATGAGAAATTTTGCCTCAAGACTGCAGCATCATTTTCTGCTCAAGAGTTTCCAGCTCACTGACCATTGTTCTAGGAGTTTGAAGTTGCCAGCCCCCATAATAACATAAGTTAATCCTGTGAAATAAGTAGTCTTCTACTGGTTCTGTATCATGAGAGAACTATTATGATATATTTTGATAAAGAAGACCAGGCAGAAGGATTATAGACCACATTTCCCTAAAGCAAGATTCATCAAGACCATGTGATAATTCTGAAGCAAAAATTAGCCATCCTAAGAATGGTGTATCTCTCAGAAATGGGTCTACCTTGGTGCAATAGACTAAATGTTTGAGTCCTTCTAAAATTTATATGTTGAAGCTCAGATGGTTGTAGAATATGGGACCTCTGGGAGGTAATTAGGTTATAAACATACATAGATGTGATTAATGCCCTCATATGAAGAATGCTAGGAAAGCTAGGGTGACAGCTAGTTCTTTTCCTACCATATGAAGATAAAACAAGACACAATTCCACAACCCAGAAGAGGGCCTTAAACAGACCTGACCAAGCTGGCATTTTGATCTCAGATATAGGGCATTCAGCGCTGTGAGAAATAACTTTTCTTTCTTTATATATAATTAACCCACTTAATGGTACTATATCATAGCAGCTAAGCCTAACCATTGAATTTTACTGCCATGTGCTGTTATCGGCTGAGAGTAGTCAAAGAGAATCGTGTCCTTAGTAAAAATACAGTGATATATTTCAGAGTTCAGAAGTCAGATCCCTTGTTCAATTAAGTTACCTATAGCTAGAGCTCCATGAGGTGCCTTCTAAACATCCCTATATTGCTCCCTAAAATGCTTTATTTCCATTTCTCAGTGACATATATAGTTTGCCATTAAGTCCCTGACTTTATCATAGGATATCTGTCAAGGCTGTGCATTTAGTTTGCCTTACACTTTTGCCATTTGTATACATGTTCTGGGACAATTTTTTAGCTCCACATGCAACATAGCACCCATGATATACCACCTAATTCTACTATAGTAGACTGACATTATTTGTCAGATTTGGATGTTTTGTTCTAAAGTCAGGCAAGCAAATGTTTATAGATTTAATCAAAACAAACACAGTACTTTTCAATTCTTCTGATTCCCTACTTTGGTGTGTAATATGGAGAACACATAATTTTTTTTTTACAAAAATTTCTTTCTATAATCTGCAATTCAGGAACCCATGTAAATATTTGGCCCCATGCTTACTGTATCTATTCAAATGATGTATTTGATAATAGTAAAAAATAGCCATAGAAGTGAATCACAAAAGCATTGAAACTACCTATCTTATGATGTTCTGAAACCTCATAAGCTGACTTGATATGAAAATGTAAAACCCCATGACAACATATCTGACTTTCAACATGAACACAAGTAAATATCCACTTCTGATCTTTTCATAGTTCAAATGTTTCCTTTGATGGGACATTCTTTATTGCCTTAGTAAAAGAATATCTTATGGTTTTCCCTGGGAGCATAAACAGGCAGACCATACTAGGGATGTATATTTGATCTATTCTAATAGCTTATTTTCCATGAAACTTCAATAACATGCCAGGAAGTTCTGGCATCTGCACAACTTAATTTCATTTGGACCATTGTTGTCTTTGGTTTTCAAAGAGTTATCCTATTAACTCTAGCTACAGATGGCCTTGATAAATAAATTAGAGGAGATGCTCCTCCCACATTAATAAATTCTCATATATCTATTCTTTATATTCTCCTTCTCCACAATCTTCTGCCTCTAAAATCCACTGACATATTTTCCTCTGGTTCCTATTGGTATATAAGAGCACAACCTTGAAATTTGTTTGGTTTATGGACTATTTCTTCTTGATGTATGGCTTATACTTCCCTGTGAGTACAAATCATTACCTGCCAGTTTAGAGGCAATCAAGAGCTGGGAATGAGAAAGTATCGAAGAGAAAAACATCATTAAAAGGAGTAGTCTTCACATGATCCATATGCAAAAGGAGACATCTCCTTTGTGAGGAGTTAGGTGAAATTCTTGATCTTTAGGAGATAACAAAGAATGTGAAAACTCAAAAATCTCTGTATTGCTCCCTAAAATGCTTCATTTCCGTTTCTCAGTGACATATCTAGTTTGCCATCAAGTCCCTGACTTTATCATAAGACATCCGTCAAGGCTGTGCATTTAGTTTGCCTTACACTTTTGCCATTTGTATAAATGATCTGGGCCAAATTTTTAGCTCTGTGAGTCCTCTAAAATGCCATAGGGCCATTATGACTTTCAAATTATGGCTTAAGCCAATGAGCTGCTGATTTGTGCTTATTATTTCTTTTTTCTCCATAAACCTCTTGTGCCTTTCTACTATAAAACCCTCAAAACAATCATTGTTCCCATACCAATTAGGCACCACAGTAACATGATTACCCAAAGCACTTCTTTTCAAATGCACTTTATTACATGTTCCCCAGGTAAAAATTTAAGTGATTATGTCGGTACTGCACCCCTGCATGCTGAGGATTAGTACCACCCTACTTTTCATCAAAAATATAATCACTCTTGATTTCAAAAAAGGAAGAAAATTTGTTTCCAAATTTTAGACTGCTTACTAAGATAATTTTTGTAACAATTTAAATTATGTTTATTTTAATGGATAAATAATAATTGTATATATTTATGGGGTCCACTATAATGTTTAGATCTATATATACTCTTCTAGAAAGATTCAATCATGCTAATTAACATATCTACCACCTTAACAACTTACACTTTTTTGGTGAGAATATGAAAACATTCTTTTAGCAATTTTGAAATATATAATACCATATTATTAACTGTGATCTTATGGTGTATAATATATCACTAAGATTTATTCACTAGTAAAATTAAAATTTTGTAGCCTTTGATCAACACCTTCTTTTTCACCATCACTTTCACTTCTTCTCCCCACTAAGCATTTTATGATCTCCTTTGTACTCTCTGTATGTAATCATTGTCTTAATCTAGGTTCCCCCAGAGGAATCCAAAGTAAGACACACATGCTAACATTTAATTAGAAAGGGCTATCCAAGACAGAACATAGAAACAAAATTACATAATAATCTTGAACATTACAGGATCGTGTTGATAACAAAACCTTGCTTTAATACAATCCATTGGAGGGCACAACAGGGAAGGAATTAAAATCAGGTACATGAATTCTTGTGGCTCCTATTGGCCAAAGTTTTTCAGTAATACATTTATTACCAAATATTCAGTATGTATCACCGGGTCCAATCTGCAACCAATCAAAAACCTTCAGTTTGTGCCTAATAGGAGTACTTCATCTGAAATGAGAAGTAATAGGAAGAGTCAGATATTTGGGGTATTATACTCAATATGGCTGAACTGAATAAAATTGCTCCCTAAAATGCTTCATTCCCAGTTCTCAGTGACATATATAGTTTGTCATCAAGTCCCTGACTTTATATGGTTACTACAATTAACTATAATGGTTAATTTCCAATAAACAGCTCAAGTTTCAAGACAGGTATAGTCAAGAGAATAGTAAAGAAAGCAGTAGTATGCACCAAAGAAGTTTCTTCAATTTTAAAACTTATTAATCTAGTAAGTATTGATATGATAAATAAATGTAAAAGTATAATAATTTCTAAGAGGTAACTTTTAGTGCGTGGTTTATGGGAAAACTAAATTTGTCAGTATTTTTTTTTTTTTGATAAATCCACACTATTTCCCAAAGTAAGCTTTTATCACCTATTAGGATTTTCTAGGAAAACTTAACTATGCAACATTTATGGATTTGTCAATTTGCTCACCAATAGTCACTAAGCATTTAACAGGCAAGAATTTGCTCTTAGTTTGGGAAAGAAGAACAGATTGCAAAGAGACAGATCCTTTCCTAGGGTGTTTGCAGTTCTGTGTAACTATAAAAAACTATATAAAACTTTATATATCTCTATAAAACCTTTATTAATCATTCATCCCCCACACACAAATTTTCTGTGTTAGGTAGAGGTTGTTACCACAAAGGAAGTTAAGCTGTTGATATTACAACTCATCTGTATCAAACTGACAAGAAGATGATAATTCATTAATCTTCATAAACTCACAAAATATTACCTATGTGCATTCAGTGAACCACTGCTCACATCATCAAAGAAATAAAGGCATAATAAACACAAATCATAGGTTAATAATATTGGCAACATGCTAGAATCAGACGGTCCTTTTAAGTAACCATGTTGAACTTAACATTCAGTGTATTTCTGTCTTTTATAATGTCCTTCAAAAACATTCTTTCAGCAAACTGCTCACGAATAAATTTTTCTCATAGTGTAGACCACCCTCCCACACACAATTTATATTAAGCTGCAATCTAGCAATATAAAAACATTTTTTAAAAACAAAAAAACTCTTTGATTCTTGTAATTGATGTTATATGATAAATGTTACTCTTTGCCTTCATTAAGCTAATTATTTGGGATTTCCTTTACCTTGTAGTTGTCCTATAATCCCTTAGAACATAAACATCAATCAAACTAAATATTGAAATGATCTTGAATGTTAAAAAGTGATATCCTTGATTAAATTTTTATTTTCAAGTTTTGATAATTTGTATATATTGTAATTAAATGTTACATTATTTTTTTTTAAAAAAAGAGACATTTAAAGAAAAGATTAAAAACAGAACTGTCCATAAAATGTGAAAAGTTCAGTTTTTATAAAAAATTTCATGATGCATTAGATTTTACAGCACACCTGCACAAAAGGTGTTAAAAATACATGGGAAAACAAGGAAACATAAAATTAAATGAAATGCATATTCATGTTTTCAGAAATATTATATATATATATATATATATATATATATATATATATATATATTGCAAATAGATAATAAAAATAAACATATCTCTTGGATGCAAAGATGGGTAGAAATTCTTAAAATATATATGCTTCTTCATGTTTTCATATATAAAAATACATGTATATTTTGAAACTTAAGAATAATCCCCACAAAATTCTTTCACTAATTTCTCATTTGTTTTGTAGCCATAAAGAAGTGCTTTATTATTACAGAGCCATATATGATTGGTAGCAGAGATCAAAATATATGTTCTTGTTTCCAGATTTTATATAAACTTCAAATACATAATTTAGGTATAATAAAATCTAAGTCATAGATGGTAGATTTCTATTAAATAATACAATTCTAATTCAAGAAGTTTGAGAGTGCCAAGAAAAGTATAAAATGACATTAAGATTTGATGGAAATATTATAAAACTTTTAATTGTGGTATTCTGTAAGGAAATTACCTCCAAGAAATTTGAACATAAAGCTCCTCACACTCAACAATAAGTTATTATTTTATGTACTGGGGATTGAACCCAGGCGTTCTTTGTCACTGAGCTATGTCCCCAGTTCTTTTTATTTTTCTTTTGAGACACATTCTTGTTGAGTTGCTGAAGGTATCACTAAGTTACTGAGGCTGGCCTTGAACTTGTGATCGTCCTACTTCAGGCTCCTGAGTCACTGAAATTTGAAAAATAAATTATTTTAAGGACTAAAAAATGAATTGAATTATCATTTCTTCCTTCTTTTTTGCTATATGATTAAAAATGTTTGTTAAATATTATATACAAAGAACTCTACAAAATACTGAGGATATCTATGTAAATAGGGGAGATAAAATTTCCCCCTCTTATATGGTTTCAGGTCCCTTGGACTAGAGTAGGATAAAATTAAAATTCTATTTATGATTGCAATTTCATAGCATTAACCAGTGCTATAATAAAGATTAGAGAGAGTGGAAACTAAATTTGGCCAATGAGATAAGTCATACTCTTTTGAATTTGTAAATCTTAATTCTGTAAGAACTCTTATTAAATTTTCTAGACTTTCTTAACATGTACTTTTTAATGTGGACTGTCAGATATGTTTGACTATATGAGTTCAACTAAGAAATTTGTTAAAATGAATTTTTAATGAAATCTGCTTATTGGACTGCACTTATGTAAAACTGCATACAAGCAATAACTACACTAACTTTGTGTTCAGATGAGCTGAGTTCTAAAAATATCTTAATATTTATGTTTACACCTTGCAATAATCCTGAGATATGAACTATTTTGACTTCTACTTCATAGATGAGAAAATTATGTTAGGTAGTTTATTCAATATAATTCAGGCAGAAAACAAAGATACCAAGATTATTACCAGGTTTTTGAAATCTGGATTCCCTGCACTTAAGTACAGGTACAGCACATGTAGTCTACATTTGAAATGACACTCATTCTTTAGCTTGATTATAACAAATCTTAAATTAAGTCTTATTGTCTTAGATTATGGGAGAATAAAAATTAATAAAATACACCTGAACAAATCATGTTTTTCTCTTATAAACACCAAATATATCTTGTATGCTTAATTCTATGATGAGAGAAATGAAATAACATTTAACAAAATTAATTATGCCTATCCAAAAATATGAGAAGTCTTTTCACCTTCTAAGGTCTTCTTCAATATCTTGCGTCAGTTTTCTGCAATTGTAGTTGTAAAGGTCTTTCACCTCTTTAGTTAGATTTATTCCTTGGCATTTTATTTTATTTACTTTGGAGGTTGTTTTCAATGGAATGTTTTCGTACTTTACATTGGTTTTATTATTAGTGTATAGAAATGTTCTTAATTTTTTAATGTGAATTCGTATCCTGACACTTCACAGAATTTTGTATTAGTTTTAGAAGTTTTCCAATGGAGTTTTATTAGTTCTAGAAGTTTTCCAGTAGGATTATATCATCTGTAAATAGACAACTTTACTTCTTCTTTCCTATTTTTAGTCCTTTATTTTCCTTCTATTGACTAATTATCTTTGCTAAAATTTCAAGTACTATATTGAATAGGAGTGGTGAGAGTAGATATCCTTATCTTATTTGTGATTTAAAAGGAAATGCTTTCAGGGCTGGGGTTGCGGTCAGTGGTAGAGCACTTGACTAGCATGTGTGAGGCACTGGGTTTGATTCTCATCTCTGCATATAAAATAAAATAAATAAAATTCCATCAAAAACTAAAAAAAAATTTAAAAAAGGGAAATGCTTTCAATATTTCCCTGTTCAATATGATGCTGGCTTTGGGTTTGTTATATACAGCCTTTATAACATTGAGGCAAATTCATTCTGTCCTTAGTTCCTTCAGTTTTTGAACATGAATCAATGCTTAATTTTGTTGAAGACTTTTGCTAGAGTAGAATAGAAAACAGAGGAAAAACCCACACAGATGCAGTCATCTCATCAAAAACTATGTTTGAGAAAAGAACATTTTTAACAAATGGTGCTGAGGAAACTAGATATTCTTAAGTAGAAGAATGAAACTATATTCCTATCATCCTGCACAAAAGGCAATTCAAAATGGATCAAAGTACTAGAAATTAGAAATTTTCCAACTGCTAGAAGAAAGCTCATTCCTCTAGCATATACGTTCAGACACTGACTTTGTTAATGACTCCTAAAACTCAATAAATAAAATAAAAAATCAATAGTGTGATGGCATCAAACTAAAGAAAGAGCTTCTGCACAACAAAAGAGACAAGATCATGAAAAGAGAGCCTACAGAATAGGAAAAAAAGTCTTTGTCAACTTCTCCTTGGACAGGGGATTAAAATCCAGTATATATGAATAACTAAAATAACTTAACATAAAAAAACAAACAAACAAAAACAAATATCCCAATCAATAATAGGGCAGAGGGGTTAAACATGTTTTCAGAAGAAGAAATGAAATGGCCAACAAATATATGAAAAAATGCTTAACATTATTAGCTGTCAGGGAAATATAAATCAAACCTGCACTGAGAGTTCATCTCACCCTAGTTAAAAGGGCAATCATCAATAATTATAAAAAGGAAATAAATAATAAATGTTGGTAAAGATGTGAGGAAAAAGGAAACTTACACATTGTTAGTAATACTGCAAATTAGTACAACCACCATGAAATCAGTAAGGAGATTATAAGACTAGTCACGAAACAAATAATTACCAAGTATTCCACTCCTTGATATTTATCCAAAAGAGACAAAATCAGCACACTGTGGTGATACATGCATTCAAAGTGTATAGTAGTGAATCTCACAATAGCCAAGTTACAAAACCAGCCTAGGTGACTATGAACAGACAATATGGTATATAACAGCCCAAAGAAAGAGTGAAGTATGTCATTTGCTGGTAAATGGATGGAAGTAGAGAACATTATGCTAAATGAAATAATCCAGACACAGAAAGTCAAGGATTGAATGTTTTCTCTGATATGCAGAATCTAGAGAGAAAAAAGGAGATTATAAAAAAAGAAAAATATAAGAAAGAAGAACATGGCAGAGAAAGGGAATTGATGGGGATGGAGGAGAGAGGGGAAAAGGGTAGTACTTGGGAATGAAAACATGCTCTGTGCACATATGAATATATATAATATACAATAAATCCCAATTTTACATATAATTCTTATGTATTAATTAAAAATCAAATAGTATTGTAGAGAAAGAAGATCAGAGGGAGGGAGCTGAGGAGGGAAAGGGGAAATACTAGAGAATAAATGGAACAAGTTATGTTTTGTGCATGTATGAATATGTCACAATGAACCCCATTATTTTGTATAATTACAATGTACTGATAAAAACACACTAAAAAGAAAAAGAATTTAAAACACCTGTTCTACATAGATATGTATATATGAATTATATATATATGTATAAACATATATATATATATATATGTGTGTGTGTACATTAATTTATATATAAAACCTCTACAGTAGCACTTTCAGCATTTCTGATTTTATATTCTACAATTTACAATGAGCTTTAGAGATCAATACCTTCAAATTTCATTAGTGTCTAAGAAAGGCCTAATATATAAAAGTGCTTATTGTATCCTGAATTAGATTAGCCCCTCCAACAACTACAAAGCAGACCACTATGTTCTCAAACTGTAATTATTGTTAACAGAAGCATACAAAACATATATGTATATGGTCATGTATATATACAAATATACATATATAATCACTTATTCATTCAACTATTGACTTATTTGCTAACAAAATTTATTAGTAATATACTTCAGACCTACTTACTGCTCATATATGTGCTATTTTAGGCATTAACTATTTTAAGGTAAAATCATTGAACTCACCAAGTAATGATAAAGTAGATATGATATTAAACTAAAGTTCAGTTTTACAAGCATCCAATTAGGAATGTTGAAATTAATGTACAAATGAATGTGAAACTGATTAATATTCACAATGCAATCAATAATTATATCTCCAATGAAAAAAGCACATTTCATTTGCAAAAATAAGAATCTTTTGCATTACTAATGCTATCTTACAATTTAGAGAGTTATAAACAACTCAAAAACAATAAAAGAAGGTGATAACTCAGAAGGTTGTATTAGGAAAAAAGCATCATTCATTTTTCTCATTCAAAATACTTCATTTTTTTCTAATATGGGCATTGCACATATAGTAACGAACAAGAAGAAACAGAATCCTTTGTCCTCTGGTTGCTTACACTTTGAGATTAATAGTTTTTCGCAACTGAAAAAACAAACCAACAAAAATCCCTATATACTGGATTAGAGAATATATTCACTAAATATGTAACATAGAGTATGTATGTTTTCAAATGTCTATTTACTCCTTTAATATGCATAGTAAACTGTGGTTCTTCAACAGAGATATTATTCAATGTTTACCATGCTTTTGCAAACTTATTGTTTATTCTTAAGTCTTTAAAAAATTAGGAGCATTTTTGCCCTTTTGAGGAAGTATACAAGCAGGAAAACTGATGGTAAAAAGCATCGTTTTTGTAATGTGTGCATTGTTCTGCAAAACTTTGCATAATATATTTCTTAATTTTGTGAAAATAAAACCTTTTATAAGTTATTGTGTTGTAGAATATTAATTGCGAGCATAGACACAAAATGCAGAAGGTTTAAATCAAATTTGGATTCTGTCAAATACCAGCTCTGAGATGTCAGGGTTAGTACTTGTCCTCTGAGAATAAAATGGAAAAACAGTCCTTCCTCTTACATATGCAACACACTTTCAAGAAAAATTGCACATTGAGTCATATTGTTAATTATTGCCATCAGTCTTTTATTCCCCCTCTTCTATTTAAACAGGGAAGTTGTTGAGTGCAGGAACTACTTCTTCATTATTTGGCTAGTCTTGCCTATGGATATGTTCTACATTTATTTTTTTTTTCATCTGGCCTCAAATTTAGAGCCTTTCAGTCTTATATATTTTTTAATCATTTTTCCCTTTCTTGATTAACTTGTTTAATTTATAGCAACAACATAAACCTGCCTTTGTGATTTCTGTTGGTCAAGATTTTTACTTGGTTGAAAGGATTAAATTAATTTTATCCCATTATACTTTTAATATAATTTCCAAATATAAAATTCATTAAGTCCCTTTAACTTGTTAGCTTACTTTAGCACCAATACACTCATAGAAAGCTGAAAGTTACCTGCACAGCTATAGATGGAATGAGGAAATAGCAGCATCATTTAGATTTCTTTGCTTTCAATGTCTCTTTATAAACTGTTTTAAATTAAAGTTTATTAGTGTAGATATAAACCCACAATAATTGAGAAAGATAATTGAGTATTGAAATTGTGTAGAGTAAGAAATCGATTTTAGTACTTTAAAATCACATGCTTAGGGCCCTGAGCTTTTGTTTTTCCTTTTTGTTTGTTTGTTTTATTTTTATACATTGACAGTTTTAGATAACATTGTTACTATTCTTACTGCTGCTGTTGATTATATCTAATAAAACCAGACGTAAATAATGTCAATTGAGAAACATATAATCTTTCCTATGTTTATGATGGAAAAGAAAATAACATAATATTAAAAATACATCACTTTTTCATGTAATGTTTCCTAAGATTCATAAAACAATTTGCATGTTCCCAAACCAAATATTTTATTAGTGCCATTTTATAACTTAATAAATTAAAACTTATAATCATTTGCAAATCATAAAAATTAAATCATATTGCTCTAATGGAGCTGTTTCCATGTAAGAAAGGTATGATCTATAATAATTGTACCTTTCATTGTTATTTGAAGAAAATATGACAGTATCATACAGTGCTGGAGCTTATAGCTGTTTGTAAAGTGTAAGATTTTTTTATTCTCATTGATAGAATGAGGTCTTTGGCCAATCAGTAGAAAAATCTAGACTGAATTGTAGTTCTCCTATTTTCTCAAAAACTATTGTTTATTTTACACTACATTGCTTCCAAGAGGATTATTGTTGATGGGAATAATTTTGAAGGAATTTATGAGGAAAGAAGTTTTAGTGTTAGTGTTAGTGATAGTATAGATCCTTGTTCTAATTCATGGCTTCTTATCTAAATTGGACATAAGTATTTGTACTGATTTAAAAGACTAAAGATTAAAAGAATCATACATATAAAATTCTCAGCACAGGATCTGAGGAAAATTAAACTAAAAATAATATGTTACACTTTTCTGACTTTTTAATGAAAACATTTCCCTCTGTACTGAAATCTTTTTCTCTTATCTATTTTTTTTCTGAAACATAATTTATATTCATGCTTCTAGTGTGTCTTCTCAGTTGATACCCCCCCAAAAATGCTAAGTTGCTTACATGTCATAATTACTTCTTTCATAGTTAAATTCAAATTTGTAGTGAGCTTAAGGCTACCATACTTAAAAGTACTTTAAAAGCTATAGGGATTTTCAGTGGGCATTGTCTAGTTATAGACCTGATTGAATAAAAGTAATATGTGTACATAAGAAATACTGTTTTTCATATATAAAATTGTTGTTCTATAAATAGAAGATCTCATATTTATAAGCATGTTATTTCTTTTTTTTTTTTTGTATTTGGGATTGAATTCAGGGGCACTTTACCACTGAGCTACACACCCAGTTGTTTTTATTTTGTATTATGAGATTTAGTTTCACTAAATCACTGAGACTTATTTTAAACTTGGGAATCCTGTAGCCTCAGCACGCCCCCTCCAAAAAAAAAAAAAAAAAAACTCTGGGATTCCTTGAGTGTGCCATGGTTGGGGATCTGTCTGTCCCATGTTATAAAACTTGAGTGAGAATGTATTATATTTCTAATTTATGTACTCTTTCCCTTTTTTCTGTCTCTCTCGCTTTCTCTCTTTCTCTTTTGATATTTAGTACTGAGGGTGTTAAGGGCCTTGAACCTTCTAAGCAAGCACTCTACCACTGAACTATATGCCTAACCTGTTTTTTTTTTTTCCTATTAAAATATTCTAAATACAGATCACATTTTTATCTACCACACTTACTACATACACATACACCAAGAATTTACATTATGAAGTTAATATCTTTAATTAATTCTTTTCTCTGGTTTGAAATAGAATTATTTACATAGTAGCTAAAGCAAAATTTATCTCTAGTAGATAAAAATATCATATACAATTAGTAGGAAAATAAACAGGTGTGTTATTTTCCTGCAGCTCTTTTAAGTAATGTCATGCATAATGTATTCTTACTGCAAAAAATAAACATAAAGGGAGCATAGACTAGTTACTATTTGTCAACTTCATTGCATTACTGCCTGAATTAAATTGTACCCTCTGTGGGTAAGAAGTTAAAAACATATCTTCAAGGAATTGGTAAGAAAATATCTCTTATTCATGGACACAAGCATGAGCATTAGAGTATTTTAAGTGCACAAAGAATGCTTCAGAGTCTTAAAGAGAATAAGAGGCAGATGGAGAATATCAGGTGCCATCAAACATTGTTTGCTCCTTATTCCATATGGAAGCCACTATATGAAATAAGTATGTTAAGTAATATGATTTTATAATCAAATTACACAAACTTCTAAATTAAAAACAGCATGCATGTATACACCCACATGCCTTATTTTGACACATCAAAATGAATGAAAAATGGCACACTTAATCACTAATGATTTTAAAACATTAAAGACAAAGATTTTTGAGAGGAAAAATATAGAGGTTACAAACAAAGGAGTACCATTTTAAAGAAATCAATGGACTTCATTAAGAAATTATGGAAAAAGTGAAATGTCTTTCCTGTAGGAAAGAAATCTTCACCCTAGCACACCTTACTCAGTCAAAAATATGAACCATAATTGTGATTAAATATTTCCCACTGTTCCCTGGCTGAGCGACCCAAATATTCTTCATTGAAATGGTTGTAGCAAGAAATAATACATGAAGTTGAGGAAATAAAGCTCCAGCAGAGGAGTGAGGCAAAAGGAACAGGCAGAATGAGGCTGATATGAATTTCCAGGACAGCTGGGATAACATCTGGAAAGAAGTAAATTTCAACTTCAGAGTTCCCAGATGAAAGTCTATGGGGGCGGGAAGAGGAAGTAAACAAAAAAAGAAATTACTTGCTCTGTTTTACCATATTGGCAGGGGGCTTATATTTAAATTTGGGTCCACTGAGAAAAATTTATAAAATGGATATAATCAAATTAAATTTTTGATAAAAAGATGTCTAAAGGACACTTTCTATGTGAATAAAAATATAAGCCACAAACTAGGAGAAATATTTGCATATTTCTATATCTAGCTATGCTAGATATATTTAAGAAATGAAAAAAAACTTTCAATATCCAGTGCTAAGAAAAAAATTAAAAGTAGACAAATTTTTTGATAGTTAATTCATCAAAGAACATATGCAAATGGAAAAGAAGCATTAAAAAAGTTCAATGTCATTAATAATTACAGTAAACCGTAGGATATGTGTTAGAATAACTACATTTAAAAAGGTCACATACACCAAATGTAGGAAATGAGTTGGAGTCACTGGTATCTTCACAAGTGGCTAATAAAAATGTATTGTGGTAAAACAACTGTATAGAATATTGACAGTTTCTTAAAATGTTAAATTTGTACTAACTTTATGATCCATCCCTTTCACAATTAGGTAGTCACATATGATCAATGAAAATGTATGTCACAAAGACTTATATACTCTGATATTGATAGCAGCCTCGTAACAGATAATATCCTGTTAAATGCCTATTATCCAGTATTAGGTAATATCCTAAAACATAAATAATCAGTAAGCATTTGTCTTTTTTTCCAGGTATTGTCTATTACAAACAAAAGAAAGACAGTGTGTCATATATTTAAATCAATAAAGGAAAAAAATCCACTAACCCAGAAATCTATACCCAATGAAATAATAGTTTGAATATGAAGGAAAAACAACAAAGACTCCCTCCTGGCCAAAAAAAAAAAAAAATCTGAGAGGATTCAAAGCAGGAAGATATGGCACATGGGAAAATTTAAAAGAAATTTAAGGGACTAGGGTATAATACAGGTTAGAAACTCAGATCTAGATCTACAAAGTAAACAGAATAGATTTGAAAAGGAATAAATAATGGTAATATAGAATCTCTTATTTGTCCTTAATATATCTAAAAATTAATGATTTCAAAATAATAATGGTATTCATAGATTGACTGAAAATAGTTCATGGTAAAGTGAATGAAAGACATCATTGTCACAAAGGGTAGGAGGGAGAAATTATGGAATACTGTTATAAGGTGGAGGAACCACATGTGAAGCAGAAAAATGTTATTTAAAGATGGAATTAGGTTAGTCGGAAAAGCATATTGTGAATATTAAGGAAAAGCTTTTCAAAAATAATTTTAAAAATACAATTTACACACTAAGAAAGGAAATATAAAAAGACACCCATGTCTACTGCCAATGTCATGAGTCTCTGGCCACTTTCCAGTCCTCTGAGGTCAGCTGCCTGGCCTCCAGCAGCAGCAACATGGAAGAATTGGACTCCCAAGACCTCTACCTTGGAGGAGGATGAAGATTATGAGCCACTGGGTGGAGAATATAGTGAAGACAACGTTAATGAATTAGGGAAGGAAGCTGAAGTGGATAGTGTACAGCAGACAAAGAAACCCAAATGTGAAAAAATAAGGCTCTGAACATTCTAGCCAGGAAGAGAAAACAAATGTGGTCCATTGGTACAAGAGGAAGAAGAATATGTCAAGGCAGGATGTGGAAGACACAGCAGTGAGGAAGAAGATGGACCAGGAGCAGGAAAGAGGTATGGAGTCAGGGATACATGGAAATGGAATGAGGAGGAACTCTAGGCGAGCTTATCAAGTGTGTGAAACCAAAAACCAAAAGCCCTCACAGGAGAGGAGATTGAAGAGACAAGTTCAGGTGAATTCTTGGTCAAAGCAGAAGAGCTACGGAGACCTAAATAAAATGAGGGAGTTAAAATCACCAATATGTTGGTTTTGCTGGTAAAGAATTGAGGGTGAGTGAGAAGTGGATGCTACATTTAAAGTTAAATCCTTGTTCAAGCAATGAGAAAGAAAAAAACACAGGTTAACATCCCTTCAGCAGGCTACTCACTCCCTTTTTTGTCAGGGTTAGGCTCTCAGCACACAAAGAACAGAAGAAGGAAGAGAAAAACAAAATAGAAGTTCTGACAACCAGGGAAACAAAGAGGAAAGAGAAATCAAGAAATTCCAAAAACAAAACAAAAAAAAAATCAGAGAGGATGGGAACATGTCCGTGTGTTCAGACATTTTCTACAGTTTACCTATGGAGGGTACAGTTGTCTTGGCAATTCCATTTTTAGGTTTCGATGGACACAATACCTTTATTTTATTTATTTATTTTACGTGGTGCTGAGGATTTAACCCAGTGCCTTGCACGTGCTAGGTAAGAGCTCTACCACTGAGCCCCAACCCTAGTCCCTGCATTGTATTTTTCATTTTCTAAAATTTTGAAAAGTTTATTCTTTCCTATGTTTATATAATATAGATCTAGCATTCTGTTTTAAAATTAGAGATATGATTGCTTGACTAGATAGGCTTCATCTTCATCTAATCAGTATTTATAGAACACTTCATCTATTAACAAGACATAGTCATTTTGAGATTGTGTGAATAGTCAGTCAGCAATATGGCCATATTCTATATCATACATATGGACCATTTAGAAGGACTGAAATCATGCAAAATATATATTCAGACAATGATGGACTAAAACCAGAATTTAGTAATAAAAAGATAACTGGGAAATGTCAAATTCTTGGGAGGTTAAAACTGTACTTTTAAAAGCACATTGGTTAAAAAAGTCTCAACTACAATTTTATAAAACATTTTAAATTAAATTATAATGAAAATACAATTTATTAATCTACATGGGACCCAGTAAAAGCAATGCACAGAATAAAATAAGTAGTATTAAATGCCTTTATTAGGAAAGAAGAAAAATATATAATCAATAATTTAATTTTCCACCCTAGGTAGCTTGGGAAAGAAGAGTAACCTTAATTTAAGAAGCAAAAGTAAAGACATAATAAAAATTAGAACAGACATCAATAAAATTTAAAACAGGGTCTGTGGGTGTAGCTCAGTGGTAGAGTCAGTGCTTAGCTGTGAATTAAGCATAATATAACTATTAATTAAGCTTCTTTGAGAAGATCAAAAAATTGAAGAAGAGTTTAACCATGCTAACTAAAAGAAGGGAGAGGCAGAATCAGAAGTAAAGACAAAGAGAAGATGCACAATACTAATATCATAAGATCATTACTAATTTTAAAAGATCAACATTATTCTTCCTGTGGACATTAAACTGATAGTGAAGACAGACAAAATATAGTCTCTATGACAATATTTGAAAATTTTAAGAAACACGCAAACAATCAAAGGTGTCAGAAGTGCTGATTGAAGCATGTTTATTTCTATTAAAGAAGTTGAATTCACTGGTGAATTCCACCAAGTCATTCTCTGAGCCTATTATTACTCTAATTTCAAAACTAGACAAAGCCTTAAAATAAAAATAACACAGACTAATATATCTCATAACACACACACAAAGTTCTTTGACAAAATCTTATCAACTTGAATCAAAGTATGAATAAAAATAATTATATTAAACATAATAAGTGGTTCTTATTCCACAAATCAAGACCAAATTTACAATTTAAAATTAAACATTTAAAAACTCTCAGAGAGCTAAGAATAAAGGGGGAAATCTTCAGTTCAGCAGATAACAATTGCAAAAACTTACTGTTATCATACTTAATATACAAAAATGGGATACTTTTTTCCTAAGATCCAAAATAAAGCAAAAATGTCCCTTCATTAATTTTATTCAACCTAGAGTAAAATTCTTATGTAATTAGACAAGAAAAGTGAATGAAATGTATACACACTTGTAAGAAAGTTATGTAACTTTTTATATTCTCAAATTTTAAAAGTTATTATTTTAGAATAACTAAGTCAGTATACTATTTTCCAGAATACAAGTTAATGTACAAAAAAAATTCAATTGATTTCCTAGGTACCAGCAATTAACAGTTAATATTTAATGAAAAAGCATTTTACTTACATGTACATTAAAAGAATAAAATAATTGCACATAAATCTATGAAATTTGTACAAACATATAGAAAACTACAAACCTTGATAAAAATGATTAGATAAAATGAATAAATTATATAGATTAGATAAGAGATGTTTCAGGTTGGTTGATTGAAAGCCTCAATGTAGTGAAGATATCAGTTCTTCTTATACAGAATTTAAATCCAAATACACAATTTAAAATGTAATAATAAAACAGAAATGTAATAATGTGCTCAATATCTGAACATGTATCTCATCATACAATGCATACAGATGGGAAATAAAATATATTTATATGTTTTGTCATTAGGGATTTGAAAATTAAAGTGACAGTGAGATACCACCAACACCTGTTTGAATGGCTAAACTCTGAAGAAGCCACAATGCTCACTGCTGGCAAGCATTACAGAGTAAGGGGAGCTATCATTCATTGCTGAAAGGAATGAACAATAGTACTGCTACTTTAAAAACAGTTTGGCAGTTTCTTACAAACTAAATATGGTCTTATAATTTTTCCAAAGAACATATTATATAAGTGGAGGGAAAAAATAAATTCAAAGAGCAAAACTCAATGAATATTACCTCAAGTCAAGTGACTAAGGTGACCACAAATTGTAACTAGTGATATTCAAAATATGATGAAATGGCACTTATTGCTTTACTCTTTAAAGAAAAGTTTTTTCTTATATGGTCCTCCAAAAATATATTACTTTGGCTTAAACAGGAGACAAGTATCAGACTAATCCTAGTAGAAGGACATTCTGTAAAATACAAAATATATCACTCCTCAAGAATATCAAGGTCATGAAAAAAAAATTCCCATCTGAGAGGCAACAGTGAGGAGGAATGAAAGAATATGACCACTATATGAATGTGAAGGGCTTAACTAAAGAATTCTGGAAAGTCAATTCTGGAAAAGAAAAAGGACATAAAGTAAAGTGAAAAATCTAAAATATTGATCATTTAGTAAAATTTTTGGGTTATTATACTACCAGTTTATCAACTGTGACAAATGTAGCATGCTAATATGAGATTTAAAAAATAGTGGAAACTGTTAGATGTGATATGTAAAAAACATGGCAAGAATATGTTTAGTTTCATGAGACATTTTCAAGTTCTTTATAGCAGTTTTATTCATAATTTCTAAAGTTTATAAACAAGCATGATGTCCTTCTTTTGGTGAACAGATAAACTGTGGTATATTCAGGCAATAGAGTATTATTTACGCACTTAAAAACATGAGTATCAAACTAGGAAAAGCAGCAGGATGCAGCGGCTCACACCTATAATCCCAGCAGTTCAGGAGGCTGAGGCAGGAGGAATATGAGTTCAAAGCAGCAAAAGCAACTCGGTAAGGCCCTGTCTCTAAATAAAATAGAAAATAGGGCTGGAGATGTGGTCAGTGGTCGAGTGCCCCTGAGTTCAACCCCCAGTACCCCCCAGCCAAAACCAAAAAATATTAAAATATACAGAGAAACCTTTGTTGAGAGTGGGGAAATATTTGTCCAAATTTATAGAATGTGCAAATCTAAAAGTATTGAGAATTCTTATGTATGCTATAGATTTTGAGTGATTATAATGTGTCAAGTAGATCCATCAATGTGACAAATATACCTTTCTGAATGGTGATGTTGGTTGTTGGGGAGAATATACATGATGTAGGTAAGGCCTAGAGAGGAAATCTGTGCTCAATTGCACTGTGACTCTGTTAGAGTCTGTAAACAAGTCAAAATAACACCTGGCATTTTGCCAGGGGAATGTTGGAGTTCGTAAACAAGTCTGGATGGTGCCTGGCAAAATGCCAGAGGGAGTGGTTTGAGAAGTAACAAAAGCGAGCCATTAAGTGTGGAGATTCCTGATTGGTTGACTGCTGTATCTAGTTTATGCTAATTAGATAAGCTGTGTGGAATGTATAAATACTGCTCCTGTCCTGCAATAAAGGGCTCCCACTCCTGCTGTATCAATGTACACAAGTTATTCGTCACCCCCCGGTTATTTTGCAGCCAGCCGGCCTTCTGCAGATGGTGGCCCGTTACGGGGAGCCCCGGGACACTCGGGGGTAAGTGACGAAAAATGCTGCCCGTCCATAGATAGGACGGGAGCAAATCTGCTCGTCCCTAGGCAGATAGGGCGAGAGGAAAAAATGACCATTTCGAGAAAATGGAGAAGATTGATACAGTATGTTTGTGTCTTGTTTTGTCTCAGTGTATTGTATTGTCTTTGTGATGAAAATATGGAAGGGGTGAAAAGTAAATTACTAAGGGAAGAAGGCACCCCAGTGGAACCAAGAATAGTTAGGGCATGTGTTGATAAGAGCCCAGGAACTCTAGTCAGAAAGAAAAAGAAAGTTCAGAAGAAGAAGGATTATCAGGAAAAAAGTTGCAGCAAAAGGCTATTACTAAATACTTTTCGTTACCGGAGGGTGCGTGAAGTGGAGAGGCGGCTGCCGAGTGTGCAAGCCGGTCACAGCGCAGCAAGGATTTTCCAAGAGGCGGTGGCGACTGGCCCTTCCCCGCCTCCTGGCCGGGGAGCTGGCTCTTCCACTGCCGCGAGCCCAAGTCTAGACCTGACCTGGAGGCACAGTCTCGCAGGCTCTTGCTCCCTGTGCCCAGTAGCAGTTTGAGTCCGGGACTCTCCCCAGGGCCATCTGGGGCTACCCGGGACGCTACAGCCTCAGAAGACACTACTGGTGTCCCTGATGTTTGGTCATTTTCAATGCCAATAACTAAGCTACAATGGTTCTCCCACACCTGGAAGCTGATGAGTAATGAGCACTATTAATGCTTATTTCAAATGCAAAAAAAAACCTTGAGATAAAGTACTAAATTGTTCAGAAGGTTGTTTTCTTAGTAGAATGCTACAGGATTTTCTTTAGCCATCCGGAGTTCCTGCCTTCGTCCCAGTGCCGGTAAAGACCAAGGTGGAAGAATTCCCAGTGTTGCTGAGAACCGGACTGAGATTTCAGCTGAGAACCAGACGAGACTTCGGATTAAGCTAGCTGCCTGCAGAACCTACCTGGACTGTGATTTAAGCTAGCTGCCTGCAGAACTTACCTGGACTGTGATTTAAGCTAGCTGCCTGCAGAACTTACCTGGACTGTGATTTACCTGGACTGTGAGTTAATCTATTGAGACACTGCTTTACCTGGACTGAGACAACAAACTGTAATCTATAACAAATTGTAACTCGGTATCTTTGCTAACAGTGTCATTGCTGGTATAATTTTTCCAAGGGCTTCTTGCATGGAGCCATCAATTGGCTTGGTATTGTGGCATTTTGTATCCTCCCTTTCTGTTTGTGGCAGGTTATTTATGGTGTTTCTGTAAAAACCACTATGGTCGTTATTTAAATTAAACAAAAGGGAGAAATGTTAGAGTCTGTAAACAAGTCAAAATAACACCTGGCATTTTGCCAGGGGAATGTTGGAGTTCGTAAACAAGTCTGGATGGTGCCTGGCAAAATGCCAGAGGGAGTGGTTTGAGAAGTAACAAAAGCAAGCCATTAAGTGTGGAGATTCCTGATTGGTTGACTGATGTATCTAGTTTATGCTAATTAGATAAGCTGTGTGGAATGTATAAATACTGCTCCTGTCCTGCAATAAAGGGCTCCCACTCCTGCTGTATCAACGTTCACAAGTTGTTCGTCACCCCCCGGTTATTTTGCTGCAGCCGGACTGCGGCATGACTCTACACCCACTGTAATGAAATAAGTATTTATGAAAAGAAGACAGTGTGTATGCAATTTGGCAATATGGAATTAATATCCTTAAGTATGTTAGATTAAGACAACTTTAGAGAGTAGAGCAGGATAATTAATATCTTTTTTAACTGTTATTTCATAAGTGCCCCATTAAATATTTTAAGATTTAAAATAATATTTACCTTTAGTAACAAGAAAGTGAGTTTTAATAATAATATTAATCCTTAAATTTTCAAGGTAATCATATATTTTTTACTTTGTCACTTTAATTGATGGCCCTTTGTTTTGGATATGTTAGGATAATTCATATCAATTCTCTGTGTTGTTTTGTCATGTTCATTGTGTCTATGTCATTTAATTTATTCCTTTTCATTCTGACAAAGATAAAAAACTGTAGTTTTTCCTGCATAGCTTTGTTGTGTTTCCAAATTTTCCTTTTTCTTGATCAAACTTTACCCTTTAACTTTTTAAAAAAGAATTAAGAATAATGAATCATCTTAATTTTTGTTTCCATAACATTCATTATCTTTTTACATAAATTGCAATGCAAATAGAACAATTTTTCCTAAATGGGCTCAAGATTATAAATTCTGTAGTACAGTTTTGGCTTTCAAATCAATAATTTACAATCTTTATATTAACAGGTAATGTGAGAATATTGCAAGTAGAATTTTTTTTTAATACTAGATTCCAGTTAAGATTTCAAATGATATAAAGGGCCATCTTCATTCCTGTTCAAGCCATTGACATTATCTTCTGTAGCTACTCTTTCCTTACTTTTCGTGACATTCAGATCTTCAAAGAATGCAGATCTCTGTCAGATTTCATAAGAGTTAAAATCATTTATTCAGAGTCTCAATGAGAGATAATTGCATCTCTGGAAGATGCTAAAACATATAGAAAATTCTACCATATCTATGATATTTACTATTTCCAAAGAATGAATTTTAAAAAACATAAATATGCCCAGAAATTAGAAAACTTGTTTTAGCTCTCACTATATTTTTGACTTTGATTCTCATATAGATTTAGACTTTTCTTGTAGTAGAGTCATGTAAATTTCAACAAAGGTCATTGTTTTAACAGAGAACAATTTCTATGGAAATTAATAGATATAAGTAATAGAAAATGTTAATTAATATCAGAAAAGAATTAAGGATCATACTCTAAATTAATATGGGTGGGAAAGAAGTATAAATATATAATAAGGTACAGTTTATACAAACTTTTATAAAAACAGATCTGTTTCCTGAAATCAAATAATCATGTTGATTAGGTGTGATACTGTTATACCATCATTTTCTATTTGACAATACTCTCTTTACCCTCTATTTAGTTGCAAATGTGCTGAGTTTTTTTTTTTTAAGAAACAACTTATAGTATTACAAAACAAATTCTGATTCCTTGGAGTGTAATCTGATTTATTTACAATAATCTTGGTAACTTTTCACCATGATGAATATAAAATTTTGTGTTTTGACGAAATTTAACCACAAGATAAAAAAATATAATATGCATAATAATAATTAAAATTGTAGTCCTTGAAATAAGGACACATTTTTACTCTATAATCAGTGAATTAATAATATTCAATTTGTTATTTAATTACACCATATTCATTTTCCTTTCCATTTCCTTTACCAGTTTGGTCACAGAAAAATAGTGATTGAATCATATTAACCATAATTTACATATTTTGTTTAATTGTAACTTGTCTTCATTGAACTAAAATACCTCTAGAAAAACATATAATTTGTCAAGAAATAGGGCAGATATACTTGAAAGATATAAATAATGAAACTTTGATTAGTTGTTTAAATTCTCATTTTCATCATCTACAAAATGAGAGCAGAAATAATAATACCAATATTTCATGATTACTCAGATTGTGGTGAATGTTACACATGTAAATACATATAAATAGATATATACATGTGTGTATGTGCATACACACAGACACATGCAAACTATTTTCTAAACTAGATTACTTAGAGTAAACTTCTTTAATTTCATAATGGGTAAACTCAATTTCTAATAGATCCTCTTTAAAATAGCTATTCATAACTTTATGGCCTACTCATTAAATATGTGGACTAAAAGTGAAAACTATTCTAAAATAATACAGAATAAATTTAATCCCTAACTGTGTAAGCAAGTTATGAATACATCATAAAAGCATACATTTATTTATAAGCAGCTGAGTAATGAGCATAACCAAACATTCGGACCTTGTCCCATCCCTGAACCTAATCTCATGATGTACTATTACATTCTTTAGCTCAAGCATGAGATTCACATTTTCTTGTGGCTCAATCTACCTCTTATGTCACTGAGCCCCATGTTCTCTAGACTTACTTTATTCCTGACTTTTCATTTTAAGAATACATAAATGTAAGGGACAGAAATCAAATGATTTTCAGGTAATTGAAAAAGATACATTTTTGCACACTATTTATACTTAAAAAGGGCATTCAAAAATGTACCATAATTTATAGGAATGTGCTACACAATATAGACACTTGAGTTTAAACAAAAAGTTTTCGTAGACATTGATGGCTTAAATGAGATTTCCATTGTATTTTGTCAACTTCTCTGTATATTCTCTTTTCTTTCATGGAAATTTTGTTGAAAGAATTTTCTACATTTAATTTTCCTGTCCCTTAACCCTTAAAAGCCTAACATGTTATACAAATATATCAGCTTTGGGAATACTGATTAAGTTCAGTTGCAGATGTTAGCAGCATTATAATCATTGAATTTAGTAAATTAACTTTATAATCTGTGCAAGTATCAGCATGGTAAAAAAAATTTGGAAACTTTTTTCCCTTTTTGTTTTCTCTAACAAAATACAAAGTAAGTTTGAAATATCTTTTTTCATCCACCTTCTGAAAATTATTTTTCTCCAGGTTTTTAGTTTACCATCTTTCATGAGAAACCCTTAGCTTAATTCAATGCTGTACTGCCTACATAAATAAACATGTTCATACTCTGAATTCTCCTGAGTATATTGATTACCTCATGTCCATTGCTCATCTCGGCTTTCCTTTCAATTTTTATTATTATTTTTTTTCTTTTTCCAGAATTCTTGCTAGAATTTTTACTCTATACTGCTGATATCTAGCTGTACTGGCATTTAAAACCCACATTTTCATTTCCCTCCTATAATTTCAATAAAATGTGTTTTGTTTAAAATCTGTTGTCCTTCATCTAGAGCATATGCATATAGTATTAGAACTTACAATATAAATCTGTTAATTTTATACCCTCCATTTCTAATTCTCACATTTTTAGATGTTTTTAAAACATAACATATATTATATAAATTAAAAAAACTATTTTGAAGATTATACACACATTAGGGTGAAAACTGAAATAACCACTGTTGTACAGAATAATACAAATTTATTTTAAACTTCCACAGTTTGTAATATTATGCCTTGAGTATAGTTATACCTAAATTACATATAGTATTGTTAATTCTCACCCCTGTATAAATGACTCCATTATATTTTAGTTCCTCAGTTTCTGGGCTTTTTGGCTCAAGAATTTATATGATATACTGATAATATCACATAGAATGAAAATGCTTTTTCATTTCAACTCTCAACCACACAATGAATGTGTCTGTAAGTTTGGAAGAGAGCAGAATGTCATTTGGTTTGCTACTTTGTGCAGGGTTGAAGAGTATTATTTATAAATAACAAACCATGTCATTCACCATTATACTTACCTTTAGAGTCCAAATTATAGCACTTATTCAAATTTATTCATGTGAGATGTTTATATTATTCTTGTTCTTACTGAAATGCAAAGCATTTTGCATTCAGTATGTATGAATGCAAACTGACCTTATATAGAAGGGTTATTTTTTGTTGTTTTTTGTTGCTATTTACATTTATTTAAATTTCCATGAGGCATAAATGTAATGCATTAAGTCACTTTCTCTTTAAAGACATAAATGCACAATAATTAGGGACCTAGAGAGTTCTGAGAAGCACAGGATTAGCCCTGCAGTAATGCAAGCTCACATCTGCAGCCAGGCTAAAAATGTCACACAGACCTAATTTTGCTTCAATGCAAATGTAATTTGTTTCCTAGCATTTGCATGTGGAATTAAATTGGTAACTGTTTGTGTTTGAACCCATTTGCAACTTATTTTTATTGTTTTTTTTTTTTTTTTAAACTATGCTACTGGGAAAATAATGCACCTGTGCAGGCAGGTTGATACTACTGTAAATTTGACATTTACAGCCATAAAGTGTTTCAAAATTACCTAGTGGTTCTTTGATTTTTCTCTAACATTCTTATGTTTTCCTCATTGTTTATTTCAACACACTCTTGTCCATTGTCCTCTTTTTAAATACAGAATGACCATCACCCCGAATCTTTTTCTGTTTCATAAATAGAATATCCCCTAACGTAAGTTCCTCAACTTTCTGCCACCTGTCACAATATTAGTATTTGAAAATTATCTTCTTCTTTCCTCCTGCTCTATATTCATTATTATTTTCTTCTGCTTTAGATATACTGCTTTATATCTTTTTATGTGCTTCCTTTTTATGATTTAAACTCAAGTTTTTTCAACTTAACCCTCCATCAACTTTATATACACATGGAAATAAAAATGTAATTAATATGATCAGGTTCATAATTCCAGCCTAGTTTTATCTCCTATACTCACATATGTATTAACAATTGATTTCTGAAAGCTTGTATTAGAAAATCAATGAGGCATACCTCAAATCAAGTATGTGGATTTGGACATCTCTTTTTTCTTTGCCATCTTGTTTCTCTACCTGGTGCTTCTGAGTTTAACTTTTCTTAGGTCACAGTGTTCAAGACCATGTGATTCTACCTTTGTAGCATTTCTGAACTTCACCAGCATTGGTCTGTTTCTGCTGCTACTGTTCTAGTTAGTCATCATTATCATTTTATTAGATCTGTGCTATTATTTGCTCCATCAGTGTCTCAACTCCTCTAATTATACTCTCCAATATGTTCCTTACTCTGCAATTAGATTGATGTCATCAAAATAAAAGTCTTTCTTTGTTAATCCCTATCTAAATCTTCAAAAGGCTCACCCTTTCCTTCAGAGAAGATACTATTTCCTTTTTATAAAATTTTTATCTTAACATTAATTATCTCAGAATTTTATAGTCTATGACTTTATTAGGAAATGTAATGTTGGAACAATACAGAGAAGATTAGCAAGGCCCCTGTGCAAGGATGACAATCTCCTTTATTGACAATGTCTGTTCTTCTTACTATACTCTGAATCAAGAGTTTGTTTTTCATCATGATTCTGCTTCCCTCTGCACTTACATGGTCTACTTTTCTTCCTTAAAGGCATCTATTATCACATTCCCCTCAACATGTTTTGATAAATGTTTTCTTCTGGAATACTCCAGCTTTCCAACATGATTCCATTTCATCATCTGAATTTAGACCATATTTGATAGAATGGATTTAATGTCAATGACAAATAATGTCTTCGTTAAGTTCTTAGTTCTATACTTTGGTACATTCTTCCAACTGATAGTTGATAAATTTGTAGGATCTAGCATACTATTTTGATATAGATTGGTCCAGAATATATTTGTGTAATGTACTTCTTTAAACTTTTACTGTGATTGGTAATTTATACAAAATTTTCTGATAATTAACATATATGAAATGGATTTGATTATGCTTAACAGTTAGTTCTATGAAAATTATATATTTTAACTTTTCCAGATATTTAGTAGTATTATATACTACTCACAATAACATATTTTATAGGTTTGTGACATGAAGAAATGAAATTGAAAGAGGTAATTTATATATCAAATTTGATTTCTGCATGATCTGAAATGGCCAGGGCTGGGGATACAGCTCAAGTAGTAGCATGCTCACCTGGCATGCGTGAGGCATTGGATTCAATCATCAGCACCACATAAAAATAAAGTAAAGATATATATAAAAAGATAGTGGACTACCAAATATTTTATACAAATTAATACATTAATTTTAAAATGTTATATGTAATTTATTTTAGCATTCTATTGCTATTCATGGTACAGATTAAATGTTGCAATTTGATATCTGATAATTATAAATTTTAATCAAAGATAGTTGCTAATTAAAATTGGCTGTCTATATGAAAAGCAAACAATAGTCCTTTATGAAATGACTCTTGCTTACATAGTGCAATTTAACCTTCACTATTACCTTATTATACAGGTGTACTGTCCTCCATGTAGTTATAGAAAAGTGAATGGATTTAAAGCATATGTTGCCTAACAACATAGAGTAAATAAGCTACATAACTAAAATCCAAGGAACGGATATTCCCATTATACTTATTTAAAGTTCTACTCAAATTTTGGTTTTGGTTATAAATATTGTAGTTTATTTGCTAACTGACTAGTAAGTGTGATTTGCACAGAGTGACCCCTCAATAATAGGTAATCACTTAAAAAAGTGTCTTACTATATTAGCTCTCAGAATCCTTGCTTGTTTTCTTGCCCTCTTGAAGCAATGGTGACCTCTATACAAAACTGATGCTCTTACCTGCACTTTCAGTGTAGGTATGCAGGATGAAATAAATGCTATTTCAATATTACTTCGATTTGTAAACATGCTTTTACTATTCCATTTTACACTTCTTCTTCCCTATTTGACTGCCATCTCTCTGTCATTCCAAACATGCTGGGGGAAGATTGGTGGTTTATACAATGCATTTTCTATGAGTCCTTTATGTGGGAATCCCATCCTATAGTTTACAAATTAAAAACAACATGATTTTCAACAACAGCCATTTAAACTTGAGTTTATATGAAAATATTATATAAAGTTATACTTAAATTATCTTTATGATTACTTTATGTTTTAAGGTGGTATACTTAAACCAATTAGAAAAGGAATATTTATATGTAGATAATTGAAAGCATTCATAAAGAGCCTTGGCTATTGCTCTATGTCAGTGAAATTTAAGATTGGTATAAAGACAACTTACAAAGACTGCTGTGATTTGCTGCTTTAATTATGCCATGATGTAAAACTTTTCAAAAGTAGGTGGTTACATAAGATTGGCCCAGATTAATATATTTTAGCCGGGTGTTGCTGACTGGCCTTTTTTCCCCAAGAGGTCCATACCTATTAGTGACATTGTCTTTGCTATGCCAGTTCTTATTTGACCTAAGAAATCATCTAAATATTTTCTATATCATTAAGTAATTTATAGAGTAAAAACTTCTCTAACAATGTGTTTTTTTTTATGTTTTAAGGGATATTTAAAACACGAACTCTCCTGTTTCTTTATCAAATTCCCCTGCCATCAAATGTAAAAGGAACAGACAAAAAAAAAGTCAACCCCAGGAATTTGTGAACAATATCTCTATCTGTAAATATCCAGCAATAATTAAATAAGACCATTTCACAGCAATTCCTCCTGACATTTTCATGAGAGACTGTAAAATACAATTGTACAAAAAATGACTAACAAGTCAATCATCATTCTGATCCTGGTAGTTCTCCATAGCTCTTTTACAAATGGAAAAATAACATGTAAATGGCAGTTGGTTCAAGGATGGCATCCACAACCCTCAACATATGTTGTGAATTGGACACTGACAGACAACATCTGCACTGACTTCTACAGAGATTGCTCGGTTTGGGGTGTAAACACTAAAATGAATATTTTACTCAATCAAGTTGTTCCCCAGATTTGCCCTTTGCAGATTCAATTAGGAGACATCCTTGTAATTTCTTCTGATCCGTCTCTTCAATTTTCCAAGATAAATCTGATGAATGTTTCTGAAGCATCTTTCATTGACTGTGTACAAAATACCACAGCTGAAGATCAGTTACTTTTTGGTTGCAAACTAAAAGGGATACACACGGTTAATCCACAGTGGCTGAGTGTTGGCACACATTATTTTATCACAGTAATGGCAAGTGGTCCTTCACTTTGTGAATTGGGACTTCAACTGAATGTGACGGTCAAACAACAGTTCTGCCAGGAATCTCTAAGTTCAGAATTTTGCTCTGGGCAAGGTAAATGTCTTAGTGAAGTTTGGAAGAAGACATATAGCTGCCATTGCCAGACTCCATTTTATGGAAAGTACTGCCAAGAATATGATACATGTTATTTTGGACCATGCAAGAATAATGGAAGTTGCATTAATAAAAGAGAAAAACGGGGTAAAGAAGACTACGAATGTATCTGTCACCCACCATTTACAGGTAAGAACTCTTTGTTTTTAATTACACATTGTATTAAAATGTAAAAATAAACTGAATTCATAAACTGTTAAAAAAGCTATTTTTTAAAAAATGTAGATTCCATAAAATGTAATATATTTGCATTCTGTACATTTAAAAATCCATCAGACATTCTTTAAAATAGGCTTTTTCATATTGAAAACTTTCTTAGAAACATATGTGATTATCCTTAAGTATCTTTCATATATTTTCCACATCTACTATTAATGTTTCATACATTAAAAATAATTGGATCATAATAATAGAAAACTTTTTAGTCACTGAATAAAGTTTCCAAGCTTATGGTATTTCATTAAGTAATTCTAGGTGATAATAAGGAAATAAAGAATGTATCTTGATAGAGAAAGTTAAGAAACTATGTGAATGGGGGAAAGCTTTGGAGATGCTTGGTAGAGTTGGAGAAGAAAAAATAATTATGATCCAAGAGAAATGTTTGTAATAAATATCAGTGTGGCATCTATAAAGTAAAAGGAGTGACAATATTGGTAAAAGGATAATATGTTAATGATCAGTTTTAGCCAGATTAATGAGAGACAAAGACAAGGAAAATTTGGTGGGTGATGAAGCCACAGGAATGGCAATTTAAGAATTTTGTAAATTCTGTTACCTAAGGCTGAAGCAAGGGTTAAAGGGAATATTAAGAATGTCCACCAGAGAATTTAAGAGGAAAATTTAGGTCATTAGAAGAAAATGACGAGAAAGATTGAAAAAATATAGGGAATATCTAGACTGTAGGGACTTTGAGAGAATTCTTTTGACATGAATTCCACAGATCTGACACTGGAAATTATAAGAGAAAAGATTAAGACCAGGATGATTAACCAGAGCAATACTAATACTACTACTACTACTACTACTAATAATAATAATAATGGAAAACAACTGATTGGTAGTATACTTTGGTCATTAAAGAGGAAGGAGGTTGAGAAGCAGATATATCTGGAGTGGACCATATCTGGAAACACCATATTGTGTTGGGCACATTTAGAGAACTTCACAATGGTCTTCTCCCATGTGCCTGGTGATTATTCTACTGGAGCTAGGCTTGAAGATTTCATTGAAGACTTTGACAAGACATTATTGGCTTTAGCACTCACCTAAGCCAATCTTGCACAGAGTAATTTTATAGTCCATGGTAGGGAAAAACAAACACCACTTCAGAAGTTAATTCTAAAACTCTCCACTGAATATTTTTCCATAACTGTCATCAAACTGTTATTTGACTCTATTCACATTGATGATACCAATAACTCATGCTGTTGTAGATCAGATATTAAAATTAGGCAAGTTATACAAAAAGTGATAGCACTCAACAAAATGCTTTGAGTGAATAAAAAGGTGTTAATTGAGAATTTCTAAAGCATACATTTTAACCTGTCCAAAGAGTTTTAAAGAAAACTTGACCACAGATTTTTTACCATGTACCATATGTAAATCTTACTTATTTTTATATCAAGACACCAACATATGTATAATTACCAAAGAAATTCAGAGTGTTCACTTTATTTGTTTGCCCTGACTGCCACAAAAAAAAAAAAAAAAAGTTTGGTTGGCTTAAGCAATAGAAATTTCCTCACTGTCCTGGACAATAGAGGTCCAAGATCAAGGGTTTGGCATGTGAGGTTCCTCTCCTTGGTTTGTAAATTGCTATCTTCTCACAATATCTTCACATTGATTTTCCCCTGTACATGTCTGTGTCCAAATTTTCAAATTTCCACTTCTTGTAAGGATACTAGTCAATTGACACCAGTCAAATTGATTAAGACCCATCCTAATAACCATTTTTTTTTTTAACTAGAGATTGAACTCAGGGAAAATTTTCCACAAAGTTAAGTTATAGTCTTGGTGTTTTTTTTTTTTTTAATTTTGTTTTGAGAAAAGCTTTTGCTAAGTTTCTAAGACTGGCCTTCAACTTGTATTTCTCCTGGCTCAGATTCCAGAGTCACTGGGATTATAGGCATGTGACAACTTGCTAGCTTCTAACAACCTCATCCGAAACTTCTTTACTTCTGCAAATACTCAGTCAACATCAAATGCATTCACACTCAGATATATTGGATGTTAAGACTTTAGATAACATTTTGGTATACAATTATATTTATATTTCTATTGTATTGAGGGTTGTTTTGATGTGAACGAAGAAAGAATTTTACATTACTAAACCAGAGATCTCAATATATGAGGAATTTAAAAGACAAGAACAAATTAAATTAGAACTCAAGTAAGTGAGTAGAAGGCAGGTATATTGGCACATTGTGTGCAACTGTCTTATAGCAACAATCGTACACCGGCCCTACCTTAGGATTTCATTAAACATTATTTGAAGATAAGATGATTAAATATGTATAGAACAAATAGCCTGGTATGACTGAGGTGTATGATAGAAAGGAACCACAAGAATATGGGTAAGTGGGATTTAGAAAATTTTATACAACAAAGAAAATAAAGTGTAAGATGTATTTTTACACAGCTTCTGAGAATCCAGACTGCTTTTTCTCCTTTTGAATCCTTTCCTATTTTAGGTGGTAAAGTACACAATACACATTTAAACCTTCTAAATTACCACTCCAATGGTACCAGTAGATATTAATATTTATATATTAGAATGATATATACCATCAAAATGTGATAAAAAATTTGAATTATCACAGAAATTAAAGCTTAAATATCAACAATTTGAAAATAACTGAATATTACAGGATGAAATCAAAACATGAAAAAAAATATCAAATATCCAAGTTAATTTTTGTTTCAATTTAAATACATCATCATGTAACATTATTTTATAATTTAAATTCTATTTTACCTAAATTTTTGTATTAGTCTCAAAAAAATTTAAGGAAAACTGATGGCCATAATCAGCTATTTAGATGCAATGCATATATTGTTGTTGAAATTTTGTTTTCATTTTTATAGGTAGAAATTGTTCAGAAATATTTGGTCAATGTCAACCACATATTTGTATCCACGGAACCTTCAGCAACGTTACAGCTAATAGTTTCATTTGTGAATGTGATGAACAATTTACAGGTAAGAAATGCAAACATATGTATATGTTCATATATATTTTTATGTTCATATACATAGACACAAAAATTAATTTTGTCTTAATTATTTCAAATTAAATTTGAATGTATTATTTATTATTGAAAAAAAATAAATGTTAGAGGTTATATACGGTGACTTATTATTATTCATGAATAAATTTTATAAGTCAATTTTGTGAATACAATCAGGTGATTCTACTGGTAAGCTTTCAAAAATATAAAGGGAACTTGGACATCAGTTCCTACATCTTTTTTTTTTATCGTGACAAGGTATATTTTCTTTCTAACTACTAAAATATTTTTAGAAATTGCGCACATTTTGCAAATACATAGCATAATTACATCTACATTATTTCCTTAGATAACACCATTCTAAATCTCTTTTTTCTTTTTTTTTAAGCAAATTTGTAAAAATTCCTTCTCAAATTAATTTAAAGTAATGAGATGATATCATTTTTTAAGCTAATAGATTCTTAGCTGTTGGTTAAATGTTTCACCAAGGAAAATGTCTTTAAATCATTCTGTCTAATCTTTGAACTCTTTGGCTTCCTGTTTTCTTGAAAATACTTATCTGTCCCCCTTCAAGATGTCCATAGACTGTGGTATCTCCATTGATCATTAGAAACCTAACAACTCCTTTAGTACGCATTAAAAAAAAAAATCCATTTCTTCCAAATTCCAGAGAATAGTGATATTTCTGCCTGTTTCTTTTGCATACCTTTCCACTTGACTGAGTTGATGGAGATATGAAGTAAATGCAACCAAAATTTGGAGGACTTTGCTATTAAAATGTGAAAACCCTTCTCTCACCATTGGAGTCACTATTAAAATTACTCTTCAGAGGCCTAAATATTTCTGATATCCAAATATTGATTGACAGCAGGAAAAAAAGTACACTCTGCATGGTGGATTTTCCCCCCAGTAATAGCTTTTCACAAAGTACCATTACTGTGTGTATATTTAACATTGGTAAATTTTGCAACTATAGTTTTTATTCAAATGATGCAAATGTCAGATCTAATTTGGATCAAAATGTGAATTTTGTCTGCTCAATACTTTCCTCAATTTGTTAAAAAAGGTTATATCATAATATTCAAAACAAAATTTGTGTGTGCATAATTTCACTGTGTGAACAAATCATTTATTTTTTTAGCATTTTTACTGAATTCATAATTGCATTCTCAATTCTCCCAGAAGTCTTGCCTTCAACATGAGAAACTTATAAAATTTCACTTTAATTCAACACATTGAAGGAAAAATCAAACTATTGTTGGAATTAACTATTTTTGAATAATAGGAAAATAGTTCTAAGGAAAATATTTCTGGGTCAGTCATTTGATCTAAATGATAAGACATGTTTCATGAAGAGATTTGTAAGAATCACTCTGCCTCTGAACCTCATGCATCATCAAGAACCAATCTTCTAATATAATTATCAACATTTAAAATACATGTTATAATGATTCTTCTGCTAATATGCATTTTTTGGCTTTTATAGAGACAGTGATATCACAAATACCCTTTACCTAATGATGTGCATCATTAATAGTGACATAGTTGAAGGTCAAATAATTTCTTCATCATCAACATTCTGGGAAAACAAATTTAAAACTTATTTTTATTAAAAAGGTAAATGATAATCTTCTGGATTTGTTACATGTAAGTATTTATTTAAAAATAAGAAATACCCATTTGGACACAAATATGTAAATAGTTGTATGTTTATACCCAGGGAGAGCAAACTTTTTTTTTTTTCCTGTGGAGGCCATATCATAAATATTTTAAACTTTGTTCAATACATGGTCTATATCTCAGTAACTCAACTATGCTGTTGAAATATGAAAACAGCTATAGAGTATGCAAATGAGTGAACATTTCTATTTCAATTTAACCTCTATTACAAAAATAGGTGGCGTGTTTCATCTGGCTCAGAGTTATAGTTTTGTGACCTCTTATTTATACAATCAATGATCAAACCTCTATTGCAGATAACTCACTAAAAACTCAGAATGTGCAGCCTCAATTTTTCTGTCCCATATAACATAGAGCTAACTCACAAATTCCAGCTTGATGTGTGCTCATCAGGGCAGAATGATCAGTGTCCTTTTCTTACCATCAGAAATACAAAGGAATAAGTTCTTTGTGGCTTCTTAGGTCTTTGAAGTCCTACAAAATGTATCTAAATGAGAGTTAAAGTATACTTTGTATTTAAAAGGAATTGGAAAAAGAGGTAAACTATCACAATTCATTTTCCAGATTATCCTCATGTTAAAAAGTTTTCTGTGTATTATGTATATTCATACCCCTAGAGAAAACCATGGTAGAATTTAAAGTACAAAGTTCTAATCTATTAAAAGCCATCCTTGTTTATTTCAATACAACTATGAATAATAGCATTTGGTTAAAATATTCAGGCCAAATAGTAAATGGATATTTGGGGAGAATTAATAATTTGGAAATTCTTTTTTATATACCATTAGCATAATCTGGTGCTACCCCGAGAAAAACAGAATGAGGACCCAAATAAACAGTCTAGTAACTGTATTAAGGATACTTTCAGCATAATTCTTGGACTTAAAGCCTCAAACAAAAGTGTGCATAAAACAATATTATAAAAAATATAAATTATGTATTTATTTGGCTTTGACATTAATATTTTAAATTTATTATTATTGATTTCTTGAAAAACTTTCAGGAACCTACAGGCATAAGAATGTTATATATTAATGTTATATTTTAATGCATTCATTTTAAAGTGATTTAGTCTAATTTTGTAACTTCATAAGATTTATTGACAAACTATTTTAAAAATATAATTGTTTAGCACTTCAAGGAAACATTAAAATGTTCAAGCTATGTATATGTAGTTTCTGACACTTGCTTTCAATTAATAGTTTGGTGTAGGAAACAGTAATTTTCCAGAAAATAAATTCTTCAGTCTTCATTTAATATTAAGTTACAAAGTACAATTTTAGTTTCAAGATTCAGGAAGGTATATTTGCAAGACATGCTGAGATCTCGAGTCAATATGAGTGATTTAATGGAGAACTTGACATGGCATTGGAGAAGTAACCAATTAACAGAGTATAGTGACTTTAGGGATCATTCTGGACAGGAAACGGGAGATCCAATCTGACTACTAGAGAGTAGTGTAAGGAATTCAGTTTAAATCAAAATGTAGGCAGAATGATTTCCAATGCAAATTAGACTTCTCCATTTACATAATCCCCACCACTGGGTAAAATTTATGGAGAATGGAATTTTGTCCACAGAAAGAAAAGCTGGCAGGAGTTAAATCAGATATCATTTTCTTCATTTTTAATAATTCATTTCTAATCTTATTTTGAGAGTTAACTCTGATGGAGGTTGGAAAATTAATCTGTCAGTTCAACCCTAGCTCTAACCCCCTACCAGGTAGAGAATTGAACTGGACTTCATTCTTATAAGTGAATTTTTTTAAAAAATATATTTTTAGTATATGAGCTGATAAACATAAGTATTATTCACTATAAGGTTTAGCATTATAAAGTTTGGAATTATGTTTTATGGCAAATGTTTTGTGAAATTAAACTAAAACTTTTAAAGATGTATACAGTTTTCTTATAGATTGAATAAAAAGGATTTCGTAAATTTACTCTGAACTGTAATCACCTTTACATTGTCAAATTTCATTTTGTATTAGTTTTCTTCTTTATTCTCTGCTAACTATGATCACTGTCCTCATTGATGTTGACTTGTATTATCAAACACAGTATAATCTAAACTAACATAACACTAAGAGGCAAGAACAAACAAATGATTTCTTCTGCCAGCCTACTTTACCCTGACAAACAACTGAAACTTCATTTGTTGTCTTCTGGTATCTCTTCTATTGTGGTGAATACCAGCTCAAGGAGTTGCTATCACTTCTGGGGAATTGCATTTCTCTTCATAAAGGATTACCACTGTGCTGCTTCTTCCTGCCCTACGCATATACACTGATAAGAAAGAGAAGATCTGGGGTTCTGGGGTCTATAAAAAAGCAAGACAAACCATGTCCTGTGGGCACCCGGCTCTGATCTCCCTTCTCTGGAGAAGTCTGTGCCTCTGTCCCTTTCTTAAAATAAAACTTGCTTTCCATCCTTGCCTCTGTGTTTCTTGGGTGTTTAAGATTCGGGTAGCAGGGGCTTAATCCTGATATTTAAGACCAGTAACAATAACCAAGCTTCTTGGATTTGTAAGGCAATATTTTTTACTATACTGGAGAAGTTTTAGACCCTTATTATTAAATCAGTTTTACTACCAAAATATCCCTATCCTTTCCTTGTACAGTTGCATGTATGGTAGACACATACCAGTTGCTGAGGTTCTATTCATTTTAGTTCAGTCATTTTTCTGTGTGTTCTTCTAATGAGATCATTTCTGTTAAGCAACTTTTTTTAAAAAAATGTACTTGTACTTGCTAATTGTACCTTGTTTTGTTTACTTTTTGAAAACTTTGAAGTTTCTGTTTGTGTGTTTTTATGTAGAGCTTTTATAGTATTCTACAAGAGAGTTCATTTGAAAAAGCATCACAAATGTCAGCACAACTCTGTCCTCTATGTCTGTCTTTTTGTCTTTCCACCCGTCTTAGTCTTCAGAAACATTATTTGTATTCATTGAAAGAGGTAACTCTTCAATGATACTAAACAGAATGTATCAAATAGAAATATAATTTGTGATAAACTAAAGTTAAGTATATATAATTAGGCATAAAGATGAACTTCTTATAAAATGATGATGACATCACTGTGTTATATGACTATTCAAAACTCAAATTCAAATCTATAAGTCACTAGATTTTAGTATATGGAGTGCTGTGAAGAGTTTGAACTTAGGGAGAAAGAGAACTGGGTAGGTATGATAAATATATTTTGTCCAGGTCAAACAGTTCAACACAGTACTGCCAAAGCACCTTTTTAAAAGTTATTTTCTATTTTCAAAGTCTCTAGTTGTTTTTTCCTTTGTATGTTATATAATGGAAAGAATATGGACTGGATAGAGATACAAGCTTGGTTATGAGACACTAGGACTTGCATGTACAAATTTCAGCTCTCTAATCTTGGATTACTACTTCTGCAATAACAGGAGGGAATAACATCCATCTTCCCTGTCTGCTATGCAAAATGAATGAGGTGCACTGTATACTAATACTACAGGGCGTGTAGTATTGCAACTGGAAATGCACAGGTTGGTGTTCTGAGATCATCTCCACCTCTACCTGTATATTTGATCTTTAGAATAGTATATAAGCTCTCTAAATTTAATTTCCTGTTTTCTAAAACCATAAGAGTTGTCAATACTCACCTCATGGGTTTCTCTGAAGATCAAATGAAACAATTTATCTAAACTTCTCAGTGAAAGACACATAGTGAGCAATTTGTTTTATGTGCTGCTACTTTTGCCATTGCTTGCCACAAATCCTCACCCAGTGTTTAGTTCTTCCGTTTTGCTAACACAGTCATTTCTAGGGTCCTTGATCCTGCCATTTCAGTGTTTACTTAAGTGACTTCCATCTACTCTCTCTCATAAACAGTTCTCAAAACTTCTCTAAACTAGCCAACCACTCTTATCAAATAGTTCTAATGATCATGTAATAAACGAATTATACAAACTCACATTTTCTCAACTATTGCTCATATTTTACATATTTTCTAAAAGTCTTTCTTTCTTTACTTCTTTAAATCTACCTCCTTAACTCTTCTTACTGATTTACAAAGTCCTTGACAACCAGGTCCATGATCTATTCAGATATACAGCCATATCCAGTAGCACATACAAGGTATGAATAAATGTTTGATAATGAAGATAGGAAGAAATAGAGAGGATGTTCTTAATCTTAAAGGGATTTCAAAGTATGATTCTATTCTGATGAATGTACTTAAGAATAGGTATGAGGCAATTTTTTTTTCATCTTGAGGCAAAGGCTTATACTTAAGCATCATACACTATTATAGACAGAATAACAGTGCTCTCTCCGTGTTTTGTTAGAATACTGTAAAAAATATTGAAAGAAATATGTCATCTCTTAAAAATAAAATACAGGGTCTATTAAAAAATGGCCATAAGGAAAATATGAATACCTGCTTATTTTTTAATCCAAGTATGTTCAATTTTTATACCAAGAATACTACATCATTGCCTTCTTTGTTTTAAAATGAAAAAAAAAATCATACTTATTTTTAGCCTTGTAATATTGAAAGCCCCAATGCCCCCCCCCCTTGTAGAATTTGAATTGGCTATCATTGGTGATAGATGTTCTTTACATCAAAGTAATACTGCTTATATAATTGTGATAATTTTCCACTTCTGATTTGCCAGTTTCAGTGATTTAAAAATCATTTGATGACTGCCTGAAAATGACTGATGTGTTTCTTATATTAGGTAATTTCTGCTGGTGAAGTATGTCTTTTAATGAGTTCTTGAATTCTGCTGAAGGCTGCATATTTTCAATTTTTGTTCAACTAAACAGGTGTGACAATTTATAGAATTCTATGCAGAAACATCTCTCTAATTACTCCATCTTGGGATGCTGAAACGTGTTTTATGGAGAAAAACCATAAACTTTTTTTTGTATACAAGAACATTTTTGAACATATGGCTGTGATTTTTATTTAGTATAAAAACTTGAAAATGAAAATAGAAGGTTGAACTTATGAATACTAATACATTTACTGGACAGGAAAATTCCTTATTCTATTTTGTTTGTTGATTCTCCATGACACTGAACTTTTACATGCTAGTTATAGAGCCATTATGCAAAATTACTAATCTGTCATAACCCTTTTAATAGATAGAGCCATACTTGATGTCTTGAACTTGTTGATTTGATTAGAGTGATCAGAAATTCCGCATTTTTACAACTTGCTTTATTGTGGTCAGTCGTACCTGAATAACCCAGTAAATTTCATATTTATTTTCTTTTTTTTTTGGGGGGGGGGGTTCAGAACCAGTTTTATAAAAGATCTCTGATAGATGACCACTTCCATATTAAAGATAAATATTAGCAAGTGATTAATTCGTTTTGAACTCAAATTATGCCACCATTTAGTAAAATTTTTCATCAAATTTAAAAGTAGCTTAAAGTGGTCTCAGATAAAAAAATTAAATTAAGATGTACAGGTAAGTACAGATCAGTTAAGTAAGTATGGAAAAGAAGGTTAACTTATTTTTCTGTCACTTATGCACTCAAATTTATTCTAATTATATGTTTGTCTATCTAACACTGGTACATCAACTTTGATGACAAAATGCACTTGAACTTAGACGTTTTGTGGTGCACCATTCACAGAATTCCATTTGTTTCTCCTATTTTCTAAAACAAATATATGCATTAAGCATATTAATCTTCAATTTTAAAACATGCATTTATTTTTTGTTTTAAGATATACATGACAGTAGACTATATTTTGACACTAAAGCCTCCAAATTGCCCTTAAGAGACAGGACTACATAGAACTTAAGTTTCTTAAAACCTATCAAGCCTGTGTGCAGGCAAGCAATTGTTCCTAGAGGATAATAATCCCCATGCTTTATTTGTCCTGGCAAAAGTTTTGCTTAACTCATTGTTATGGTTTAGAGGTGGTAACCCCCCAAAATTCATGTGTGAGACAATGCAAGGTTTGGAGGACAAATGGTTGGATTAGATCTTTGAACAAATCAGTAAATTGATCCCTGATGGGACTGACTGAGTGGTAACTGGAGGCAGGTGGGGTGTGGCTGGAGGAAGTGGTTCATTGGGGGTGGGGCTATGGGGTATATATTTTGTAACTAGAGAGTGGAGTCTCTCTCAGCTTACTGATCATCATGTGAGCTGTTTCCCTCTGCCACACTCTTCTGCCATGATGTTCAGCCTTACCTTAGGCCCAGAGGAATGGAGCCTACTGTCTCTGGATTGATACCTCTGAAAACCTTGAGTTGCCAAATAAAATTTTGCACCTAAAATTGTTCTGGTCAGACCTTTTAGTCACAGGAGCGAAAAAGCTGACTAAAACACTCATTACCCTCAGTAGGTATACTACTTCTAAAATAAATAATATTATTTAATATGGTAAGAAATAAATAACTAAAAGCATGCAATTAGTTCTATGATAGTACTTAATTATTTATTGTGTTCTAAATTTGGGACACAGAGCTCTCAAATTATTTTGTGAAGAGATTTTAACTGAAAGAAATGCTTGTGAATTTGCATGTGTGCATGTATGTGTGAGTCTCTATCTGTTTATACATATATAAAGAGCATGAGACATGTTTATAAACATATAAAAAGATATATATTTTATGTGATGTATAACATAGGTCATGCACCTGTTTATTTTAAAGGTAAAAAGACCTTGTTACAGAATACCTGATATTAATTTTAAAATATTGCTCTATTAGCCAGGCACAATGGCATATGCCTGTAATCCCAGCCACTTGGGAGGCTGAAGCAGGAGCATCAAGGATCACATGTTGAAGGCCAGCCTGGGCAAGTTAGTGAGACCCTTTCTCTAATAAAAATAAAAGGATTAGGAATGAAGACCAGTGGTAGAATTTGCCTAGTATTTTCAATCCCCAGTACCACGAAAAGAAAAAAAAAATAGTTATTACCTTCTTAACCTTTTCAAGATTTGTTCATAGAATATTTATTATTTGGCTGCCTATCAGCAATGAAATGTAAGATTATTTCAAAATAAACATTTTGCTCCCCCCAATTTTTATTATTTTAAATTTATTTTCACTTGTACATAAAAACAATAATTGAAGCTGGGCACTGTGGTGTATTCCTGTAATCCCAGCCGCTTGGGAGCCTGAGGCAGGAGGATAACGAGTTCAAAGTTAGCCTCAGCAAAAAGCGAGGCAATAAGCAACTTAATGAGATCCTGTCTTTAAGAAAAACACAAAATAGGGCTGGGGATGTGGCTGAGTGGTCAGGTGACCCTGAGTTCAATCCCTGGTACCTCCCCCAAATTACATATGTTAATGGGATAACATGATATTTTGATATTGTACATATTGTAAAATATTTAACCTGGTAAAACTTACCTATCTCCTCAAATGCCCATCATTTATTCATGTTAAAATCTTTCAAAATTTCTTTCCTAGCTTTTTAAAACATTTATTATATTATTGTTATCTATAATCACGCTACTATACAAAAGCACACAAGAGCTTCTTTCTCCTATCTAGGATTATTATTCACTGATCAACATTTCATATTTCTCCCTTCCTCTCACTCTGCCTGACATTGGTAACCACCATTCTACTCTCAACTTCTATGAGACCAATTTTTTAACTTTTATTCCTTTGTGTATGTATGCCACTTTTTCTTTATCTATTCATCAGTTCATGGACCTTTAGGTAGTTTGTATTTCTTGTCTATTGGAAATAGTGTTTCAATGAAACAGGAGTATAGATGTCTCTTCCACATATGGATTTATTCCAGTAGATATATATCCAGCAGTGGGACTAATGTATCATATGGTAATTCTATTTTTTATTTTTTAAATTACCTTCATACTGTTTTCCAGATGACTACATTAATTTAAATTTCCACCAAAAGTGTGCAAGGCTTCCCTTTTCTCTGCATCCGAGCCAGTGCTTATTATTTTTTTGTCTTTCTGATCATAGTTATACTTAATTAGGTAAAATGATATGACATTGTGAATTTTTAGATTTCGTGGTACTGCAATTATAATGAATTTATTCAATATTTCTAATAGTTTTTGATGGAATTTTTTTTAAATGTATAAGATCTTATCACCTGCAAGAGTAGATTTTGTGGTGCTAGGGCTCAAACCCCAAATCAAAACAATCAACTAATTTTCTCATTAGATGCCCTTGATTTCTTTCTTTTTCCTAATTGCTTAAACTAGGACTTCCACAGGTTGAGTGTGTTATGCAATGGCATATTATAAATAGTATTACCATTTTGACGTATATTCATCCCTTCAATTTTATCATGAAGGGATAGCGAATTGTATCAAATGCCTATTCTATATCTATTGACATGATCGTGTAATTTATGTCCATTATTAATTTTCGTATGTTAATCCTTTCATTCTTGATATGAATCACATTGATGATAGTGAATAATGTTTTTTTTTTTTTTTTTTTTTTTTTTTTTTAATTTTTAATATTTATTTATTTTTAGTTATCGGCAGACATCTTTGTTTGTATGCGGTGCTGAGGATCGAACCCGGGCCGCACGCATGCCAGGCGAGCGCGCTACCACTTGAGCCACATCCCCAGCCCCAATGAATAATGTTTTTAACATGCTGTTGGATTAAGTTTCTATGTCTTTTGTTGAGGATTTTGTCCCTGTGTTCATCAGTATTGGCTTGCAGTTTTTTGGTTTTGTTTTGGGGTTTTGTGTGTTTTGTTCGATTTGTGTTACTTTGTGTATATCCTTATATGGTTTTAATGAAAGGGAATGCTGGCATCATAGGATGGTTTGGAAGTATTTTTCTAATTCTATTTCTGGAACAAATTAAGAAGAATTAGTATTAGTTCTGTATTAAATATTTGGCAGACCTTAGCAGTAAGGCTCTCTGAGCCTAGGCTTTGTTTTTTTTTTTTTCTTCTTTTGTACAAGAAATGGAACTTAGCAGCATTCTACCACAGAGTGATGATTCTAGTTGCTAATTTGTTGTTTTTATATTTGTTTTTGGTTTCCTTTTGTTTTTTAATGTTGAGTCTGGGTCTCAGTAAGACACTAAGGCTGTTGCTCTGTGGTACTAATATGCCTGGAGGAAGAGACTAGGTAGGAAGATAGGCTTTACTCAAAGCCAGTTTGCTTTATTTATTTATTTATTTATTTATTTATTTATTTATTTATTTATTTATTTATTTATTTAATCTTGGGGTACTAGGAATTGAATATATGCTGGGCAAGCACTCTCACAGTCCCTCAGAGCCAGCTTTGAAGAAAGATAGAAGAAACTTTCGTTTTTTTGGTTTTTGTTTCAAAGATTACATCTAGGGAGGTTTTGAAAGTGAGGATACCTTTTTAAAGGAAGAGGCAGGAAAGTGAGAAAGAAAGGAGGAAATATACATATTTAGTTAGCTTGTGATAGACAGGTGGGGCAGGGGACAATCTCTAATTTCAGTTTCCCAGGGCCTCTCAGGCCAGGGAGTTTTAGCTCTCTCAGCATAAGGAAGTTGTTCTCAGTTTCAGAGGAGTTCTAATTTCTGTCAGTTTCAAGGTTGTCCTGGAACTTGGGATCTTCTTGCCTCAGCTTCATGAGTAGCTGGAAATACAGGTGGTATGCCATGGTGCCCATTTTAAACTTTCCATTGGAAGGAAAATTTAATTTGATTCTTTCTTTTCTTTTCTTTTTCTTTTTTTTTTTTCTGCAAGCATGTACCAGGGATTGAACTCAAGGACACTTGACCACTGAGACACATCCCCAGCCTTATTTTGTATTTTATTTGGATACAGGGTCTCATTGAGTTGTTGCTTATTGCCTCACTTTTGATGACGCTGGCTTTGAACTTGCAACCCTCCTGCCTCAGCCTCCTGAGCTTCTGGGATTATGATTCAATTTTATTACTTGTTATTGTTGTGTTTATGGGTTTCTATTTCTTCATTGGTCGACATTGGTAAGCTATATGTATTCAAGTTATTTTTAGGCTACCAAATGAATTGGCATGAATTGTTCATTGTCATTGCTAGCAATTGTTTGCATTTATACACTATTACTTGTTATTTCTCCATTTTCATCTTTGATATTATTTATTTGTGTTTTCTGTTTTCCTTAGCTAATCTAGCTAAGGGTTTACCTATTTTTTTATCTCTTCACTGAACTGTTTCTTTGCTTGTTTGTTTGTTTTACACTATTTATTCAAGATACTATTTCTTTTATCTCTACTCTGATCATTATTTTTTTTCTTTCCTTCTACTGTCTTTGGTATGTTTCTCCTTCTATGAGATATTAATATAGTATTTATTTAAGATCTTTCTGTCCTCCTGCCACCAACCCCTTGGGCATTTTTTTTTTTTTTTGCAAAAAACTTCCTCTTGGTTCAGCTTTTGGTGTATCCTGTGGGGTTTGTTGTTATGTCTCCATTTTCACTTGTTTCAAAAAAATGTATAAATTTTCCTGTTGATTCTTCCTTGACACATTGATCATTCAAAACTACATTGTTTAATTTCAATGTATTTGTATAACTTCCAAAATTTTTCTTGTTATTGATATCTAGATTTATTTATTTATCAGAACAAATACCTCATGTGCTATGCAAATGCTTTATACTTATCTTCTTTTACCATCCCAAACTCTTGGTTTTTTGTTTGTTTTGTATTATGGTTGAAAAGATACTTGATAGCATTTTATATTTTTAAAATTTTGTTTTGATCTGTTTTGATTCTTCACAGAATTTTACTAATGTTCCATTATATGTAAGTTTAATCATATAATCTTGAGTTTCCAGATATTTACTTTAGTATTTTAAATATCCTTAATGGGTAAACTTACAATTACCCTGGGTATATAAAAAGAAGATCAATGGCAGAAAAAATTGAATATGACTATTACTGACTAGCTTACAGAATGTAGCTCTGTTATATCATTTGCTACTGCATTGCTTTTATGACAAGAAATTCTTTTCTTTACCTGTTGTAAAATATTTATAAAATGTCTCCCATTTTGTTACCATCTTAATGCACAGTATTTTAAGAAAAAAACATAAACTTGAAAAATGTTTTCCCACTCTTGCAGGGTTTATAAGACCTCAGTGACTTTCAAATATGTAAATTCTGTGTGTGTGTGTGTGTGTGTGTGTGTAAAGACTGATCTGTGCTGAGCAATTTCAAATTATTTTTGTGCTTTTGTACTGGCTAAAACAGTAACTATATATTAACATTTAATATTTAAATTACTATTGCTTTTAATGCAAAAAAGTAGTATATGTTAGATTTGTTCTAGTATCAAAGATAGCTAGCTTCAAAAATTGTAAAACAAATCTAATACATTAAATTGAAATAACAGTGATTATAAAAATAGATATTGTTTATTAATACTTTCTCTATACTGAGCACCATGGTCACTGTGTATTATTCATTATTTACATTTAATTCTTGATGCTTTATGATAATTGATATTATATTCCTCATCATACCTATTAGATAGAAAAAAAGCTCAGAAATATTTGATGATTTTAAAAATATTAAGCCCACTGGTTACCAGGGGTAGAAGAAAGATTTTTAAAGATTAAAGATGTCAGCAAATTTTCCTCCCTGATGCTAGGCTTGAGATGGCATTTCAGTTGCTGGCATAGACCCTTTTGTTGCTAGCTTTTGATCCTTTAAAGTAGGTAGAATTTAAGGAAGATGGTATCAACATGCAGTCTTCTAAAAATACCCATTTTTTAAAAAAGAACTGAAAAAGAACTATAGTCCAAACCTCTAATATATAAAAAGTTTTAAAATGAGAAATAAATTTTAAAATACCACATAGGAGAAACTTGTGAATTTTTCTTTAATATGATTTTAAGTCACAGTGCAATCTGGTAATTTCTAAATTTAGGCTACAGCTAGGGACTTAAAATCTTTGAAATTTTACTTACATCATTTCCTCAACAGATGCTTGGCAGAAGAAATAGCTAAGTATAGCAGAGGAAGAAAGTTCTCTGAGGATAGTGAGAGATTTATTGAGGTTTGAATTTCTCTGGCTTTTTTGACTATTTTTTTATTCTGCTGAATAGTATTTACAAGTATTAAGGGAAAAGTGTTTCTATTGCCTCTATGAGAAACATAAATTCAAAATGTTAAAAAAAATAATAAATAATAATTTTAAAGGGAAAATGGCATTTTATTATCAATGAAAGTTTATATACTTCTGATGAACCTGAAAGAATACACATTTTCTTCCATTATTTGAGTTTCATTCCATTTTTAGATTTACTGACCAAAAATACTTGATAACAGAATACATGAAAATAGTACTATTTAGATTTGCCTTAGTGGAAATATGTTTTATAAAGACTTAAAATGTAACTAACATAATTCTGTTGAAAAATGTTTCTGAATTATTCATAATATTTGAACAGCATCTTTACTGTTTACTTTTGGAATAAAAAATTGGTGATTACCATATTTCTTGCAATATAATGCCTAATAGAGTTCATGGTGTCAAAGAATTAGTCTGCAAAACTTTTAAATGACATTTTGACTAAAATGTCAGTTTCAATTATAGTCTTTTTTTCATTAGGAATATAGATTAAAAATGCCCATGAAGTCAACTAATTATATATTATTATCCCAAATGAGATAATGCATTGCAAACTGTAACTTAATCAATCTTGTCTTAGTGGTTTCTATAAGCATATCAGAGATACACTAAGAAACTTAATTATTTCAAGAAGATAAATCTGGCCCACTCTTAGAACATCTCATTTAATTTAGAAAAAAAATTTCATTTAGTAAAAAGTCATCTTTGTATATTCTCATTTCTACTCTTTAAAATGTTGTCCAAGTTTATTACAATCAAAATAAATTGTTTTCTTTCAAAATGATAAAAATACTGCTTATATTTCATAATATCACAGTCTAATTATTAGAAATGTTTATCGTTTTATAGTTACTTACCTTGTTTCTGTAAGAAATAGCCTTTGTGTTTTACTTACTTAATAAAAGACATTTTTATAAGTAAATAACAAACACTAAGTCATTGAGTAAGTTGTTATCATTAAATTTTGTTAAAGATTGAATATAGGCATATATGCAAAACATTTTAAACTTGAGCTGGGGAAGAAGTTTTGAGGAAGCATTGCTAAAGCATATGCTAGACCTCTAGCACCATAGGAAGAAAAAGAGAAAAAAAAAGAAATTCATACTAGTATTTTTTTCTATGTATGAAACATTTATTTTTGAAATATTGTTTTAAATAACAGTTATTAATATTATTATAAACAACAGTAATTGATAGTATTCCTTTAAGTAAATTTTAAAGTAACATGAGATTTAAATTTGGAATGTCTAATCTTTATAAAGTAAAAATATTAAATTATGCGTATTGTCAAAAGAAAAAAGTAGAGTTTAGTATCAATGTTTAAGAAGATTCCAACACAATATGCGAAATTTGTTACTATAGAAGAACTACTGAGAAAATTAAGAGCGTGTTTAACTCTCTCTCATGACCATATAATTTCTAACTTTCTTGTATTAGAACCAACTCTTAAGTAATGTCAAGGCAGGATTGTTTAAATTGTATATTTGTGTTACTCTAAACATCTGTATTTACTGATTCAAATATTGAGAATTTATTGTGAAAGGATTATAAAGTGCTGGAAAAACATTTAAGTTATTACTGAGGTGTCCATTAATACATTTTAATTGAGAAAATAAGTACATAAATTCTTTTATGCAATGAATAAAATAATGTTCAAAGTGTATATGTGTGTGCATGTATTTTGTAAATAAAAATAATTTATTTTTTATTTTTTCTAAAATATTTGAGCTATACTAGTTAACACTGAAAACTTGAGTATTTATCTCTCCTTTATGACAGTGAAATAATTTTTTATTCTCCCAATTTAGATTTGATTATAACACTTACCTAAAACATCACTTTAAAAAAAAATTCAGTAGTGAAGATAGCAACTAAAAGTGAAAATGAATGGTAAAAATTGTAGTATCACTAGTTTTTAAATACCCTCAATGTAAAAGCAAAGCAGAACTGTAAAGATATAGTCAAAACAAAACAGTCTATACAACACTATCTCTGACCATGTATAAAAATTAACATGAAGGTAAAACATGTTTTGAATAAAACGATAAGTACAAAATAAGTATGAGTTTTGAGTTTGTCTAGTATTTCCATGTTAGTCATGAGTTAGGAACACTTCATGTTTTACAACAAAACTGAGCAACAAATGTTAGAGATGAAATATTTCTTAGTTGTTGGATATGGAAATATGTAACTCACCTATCTCATCAGGACCCAATTCCTGATATGTTAAAGGCAGGGAAGCGTCAGCACCCTTCAGGGCTTGCCTCAGTTGAAGTGCTTGCTAAAGTCACCTTCTATTATGGTTTGGTTTGAGGTGTCCCCCCAAAAGCTCACATGTGAGACAATGCAAGAAGGTTCAGTGGAAAAATGTTTGGGTTGTAAAAGTCTCAACGGAATAAGTGACTTAATCCCCTGATAGTGATTAATTGAGTGTTAACTGAAGTGATAGGGTGTGGCTAGAGCAGGTGGGAATTGGGCTGTGGTTTTGGTGTATATATTTGTATCTGGTGAGTGGAATCTCTCTTTTGCTTCTATGATTCTTGATCACCATGATGCGAGCTGCTTCTCTCTGCCACACTCTCCCACTATGATGTTCAGCCTCACCTCGAGACCTGAGGATTAGAGCCAGCCTTCTATGGACTAAGACCTTTAAAACTGTGAGCCCTCAATACAGTTGTTTTGGTCAGATTCTTTAGTCACAGCAGCAAAAAAAAAAAAAAAAACTGACTGAAATACCCTCCTTCCCAGGGCAGTGCACATTGATTACTGTCAGAGCTGGAGGTTCAAAGGCCCAGCCATTTCTGCTCCAAGCGGGACAACTCTGATTGACCACCTTTTGGCTCTACATGTCCCAGGGTCAGTAGAACTTCTGGTAACTGCATGGAGACCAGCTTCTACATTTGTCCAGGATGCTTCCTTATCTCCTGGCTTTCACACACTAAACTCTGTTTCAACATCAGATTCTCAGAGAATCTAATCTATAACAACATAGAAATACAACTTATGTTTGTTTGTTTTTTTTAATGATATATTTAGTGGAATTCTTAACAATGTATTCTTTTGTTCTTATACCTAGGAACAAAATTCCTGATAGTTGATTTTTACTGATAGTTGATTTTCTGTAAAAACATATGGACCACAGAGACATAAAGTGTGAAGAGAATGTAGTAAATTCTGTGATACCTTTGGGGTCCTTGAAAGAACTAATAGGCCAAGATTCTGATGACAGTTATCACACAAGCCAGAACCCAACAAAAGCTTGGTTTGTTTTCAAACTGTGTAGGAATGGCAGAATTAGAAATGCACTGTGAAAATAAAATAAGTGTAAAATTTAGACACATATCCTGTTTTTCACACTTTCTTTAAAAGACAGAAGATTCCTTAGCATCTTCTATTTTACACACTATTTTGAAATCTGCCTATGATCACAGACTTTTGTGATGTGCTAAAGTGCTTATAATACTCAGCTTTTAAAATTTCAATTAGCAAGTGCTAATTAGCATCTAAAATGAGGAAGAGGTCCCAGGGAGGATGTAAGAAAAACAAGGAAGATAAAAAGTTGAGTAGCCTGAGTAAGAGAAAAAATTACTTTGAGGCAGAGAAGGGTAGATTGAAGGAACAGAAAGGAGGAAAAGAAGGAAGGACAGAAACATCAAATACTCTGAGAATAGTAAAAGAAGTGAAAAACATTCATTCTCCCAAAGGATTATTTTTCTTGTCTCTTCTTTTAAAGAAGAGTCAGAAAAGTCTTTTACTTGTTTCTTTTTTGAGTTCTTTTTTCTTACCTCATAGCTGAATCTGATCATAATGAAATTTCAATCAGCTTCAGATAGCTTTCAGTAGTTGGCCAGTAATATCTGCTAGCCTTATTCTCAGTCTTATTCTTGTTTTGGTTTGAGTTTTACATATTCCAATATGAATATATACAGTTTGAGAATTTTCTTAAGAAATAAGTGCCTTTTTATGAGTCTAAAAATTTGGGGGAAAAACCCTTAAGAAATTATTTTCTTCTGTGAGCTGACAACTCAAAGATTTTAATTAATAAATCATTTGCATAACTCATATGTACTTAATAAGGTGAAAGTCTTAAAATTGGCTTCTTAAGCTGTAGTCAGCTGGAGATTATTCTTGAATTCCTCATAGGAAGAAAGCCAAAATAAACAGCAAGAAAACAATACATTATTGTGAACCTCAATGAAGCTTTGTTTTAGTAAAGAAAACAACAGAAGTCTCATAAGACAGTAGAGCAGATGGCCCCAGGAATCTTTGGGCCTGGGTTATTTTTGTACGTAGGCCATAGCTTACAATGGAAAGCCAATGCACTGGGAACAAATTAATTGGTGCATATAATATGGGTGTTAGCTTCATAAGGTGAGAATCAGATTCACAAACCTAAAATTTAATCATAATGGTTGTTTGTAACTAGCATGTCATGCACTATTGCTTTCAGATAATATATCATCTGATTGGCACTCAATGCTAATGATGAATAGAAATAGAGAATAGATAGAATAGAATAGAATAGAGGCAAACTCTCTTCTCTCTAGATAGTTTGGGGAAAAAAAGGTTTTTGTCAGAATATTGAAATACATATCTTCTAACCTGCATACATAATTCAGTCATAGCTCTATTTCTGATAACATACCTTAAAAAACTATACAAAATTTGACTTGTAAAAATGTGGAAGACATAAATGAAAATGGGCATTGACCGACATTATACAATAATCTTGAAAATATCCATATATTGTGGACATAGACTTAATAAATACAATAATTTGGCTAAAATATATAATGTTTATTCTGACCATTATTTTCACAAGGGCTTAAGTTTGTCTTCATAGTGTAGCTACTGAAAATATTCAGAAAATAAGAAAATTTAGAAAAAAAAATTCAAAGAAATAAAAAATTTACTTTTCACTACTAGATTTATAAGCATTTAATAAAGGAATATTTGAGTCTGTATATGTGAGTGTATGTCAGTGAATACAATATCATGTTTCCTTTTGAAGCTTTAAAGAAGTGTTAGTAAACTAAAGATACGCTCAGATACAGTTTCACAACAACCAAGCAGTAATGGCTAAGTGTTAAATTGTCATAACCTGAAAATTAGCACATTTCATAACTGTGCTGTCAATGAATTTTAATACAACTTTTTACACTTTTGAGGATAATTTGTTTTCCCCTTGCAGTCTAGACTACTTATTACACAAAGGAGTTATGTTTGGATCATTATAAAGCATAGATAATCATATTCTATAGTGAGTTGTCACCTATAATTGTATCAGTCATCCAATGTCTTGTTTGTTATCTTTCCCAGTGAATATTTTCCAGCATCCTACAATGGTCCTCAGTGCCATAGGATGTGAAAGTGTGTGGGATTATAATTCTCACATGTTGGAAAGGTAGTCTGAAAGATGGACTAGGAGAATTGTTTTGAGCTTCTTTCTTGTTTTTTGGTGGGGAGTGGACTAGGGATTGAACTCAGGGGATACTCAACCACTGAGTCACATCCCCAGACCAGTATTTGTATTTTATTACAGACAGGGTCTCACTGAGTTACATAGTGCCTTGCCATTGCTGAGGCTGGCTTTGAACTTGGGATCCTCCTGTCTCAGCCTCCCAAAATTCGAGGATTAGAGGAGTGCAACACCATACCCTGCCTGTTTTGAGCTTCTTGAAAGTACTAAGGAATACTAATGAGAATTTAGTGGGTAAGGAGAAGTGATATTAATCATCTCCTAAGTATACTCCTGAACAACAAAGAATTTGGTTCCAAATCTCTAGTTGTAGCTCTGCTAAGTAATATTGAGTCACAAATTGACTTTCTGATTATCTCTATAAGCATAGAGTCAACTCTTTTATAATTCATATACTCCACACCTCAAGCTGAGCACCCTATCTTCATTAAAATGTGTCTTTGTATGTTTTTTTTTTTTTTTCTTGAAATGTTTTTCTCTCCTTCTCCATGCCATCATGAGGCTAGACACCTCACTTGCTTTTGAATTTTATCCTATTGGTTGTCTCCTCAGCAAAGCGTTTCCTATATCCATCTTATTTGATCAGTTACTTTGCTGCATTCACAGAATACACACCATACTACCAATAATTTACATGTTCACCTGTTAAACACATTTGCATGTCAGTGCATTTAGACAATGAATCATTTCTTATTTATCATTGCATTTTGAAACCTCATGAAATGTATGTGTTCATTATGAGCCCAATGAATATTAAATGGAAAAAAAATAGAAAGGGGATATAAGCTAATAGTTTTCTGAAAGAACTGTTTTGTTAGATTTGGAAACATGCTACTTCCTTGAAAGAAATATCACACTTTACACTCAGAAAAATATAAAATATTTATAATATGTTAAATAAATTTCATCTTTTAAAAACATATGGATAATTATGTTCCAAATGAAACTGTGAAAATGTTGATTAGTATTTAAAAAGTCATATTATTATTTTAAATTTGTTTTAACTTTTATCTGACAAGTGTATCAGTTTCAATAAATACCATAAAATTGTTACTTATTATAATACCATAAGATTGTGTGTATCATGGGGTATCTTGTGATGTTTTAGTACTTGTATACTTTATGTAGTGTTTAAATTCAGGTTGAACATATCTATCTCCTTATCTACTTATATTTTCTTTATGATAAATGCATTGCAAATCCTTTTTCTGTTTTTCTAAATATGTAGTATATTATTATTATCTATTGTTTTTCCCTACATACAGCATCACCAGAAATTCCTGTTTCTTAGGGATTATGTCTTCCTATATTTTTCGGGTTGATTTAATTTAGGCTACTAGCAAGTTCTTTGAACTATAATATTTCATAATTTTTGAAAAATTGTTTTCTTAAGTTATTATTTGAAATTAAATTACTAGTATTATATAATGAAACAAAGGATAGACTTTCAAATTAGTGTGCATATTAAATGTATATTTATGTTTTGTATTCCAATAGTAAGGTTCTGTGAAAGTTTTTGGAAATTCAATTCTAGAAAAGACAGTCATGGTACTTACCCTCACACATTTTACACTACTGGTAAAGATATATGATTAATGAAATGAATAAAATAAAGTTTAACTTTAGATTTGAACTGTAATGTTATAGTCCCATTCTGAGGAAGTACTTAATATTTCTGAATTCAGCTTAAAAATTGTATGAAATACATAGAAATATTTACAAAATGAAGCAGGCACCTGCCAGTGGAGCTTGACAATTAAGGTAGGTTTTGTAATGCTGAGACGATGGACTATGAACAGTACTCAATAAGTAATAGCAAACATTTTATGAAAGCTATTATTATTAGCCTGGCTAATAACAGGCTAACAACTATATCTGCTTTTTTTCTCATAAAGTTCCCTTAAAAAAAACAACCTTTAAATCTTGTAAGAATTTAAAGATCTGACCATTTTTATTTACTTAAAATTCAGAAAACATACTTTTATATATTATTTCTTAATTTGGGTTATGATGATACTTTATCTCTTATTTTATAGACAAGTTTAGATTTAAGACACAGTAGCACTACTTTTAAATGTCTTTTGAAAATTTAGCATGGATTCAGGAATACTTCAAAGTACAATCAAGACAGCAATGTCTTGCTTTTACGTTGCCTTCTGTTGGTGTGACTTATTATTTCCCTCCAGCTTTTTCGTCTTGCTCCCAAGTTAATGTTTTCACAACTTTTAGATTCCTGATATCTTGTCTTGCCATTAATCACTGTGAAGTTAACAGCTAGCACACCTCTCAGTATTATCTTGAGTGTGACTCTGTCTACACAGCAATGAATCAAAGTCTTTAAAAAGAGGATGCTGCCTGTTCAAACACTTTAAACAAATTATCATTCAAACTTTCAGACTCAAAAACTACTTCTGGTTCTATTTTCTCTTTGCAGTTAATGTACTATAAACATATTATCTGGTGAAACTTGAAGAAAAAGTATTTATTGGGCATAATAGTTGAAGGCTATTTTGCCAATGGGGAAAAAAATGTTTCAAGTGAATGTGTATTAGAACTTTGTTGAATTTTTCCAAATGTGTTGTTTCTATGACTATTTGTCAATACTGATATGGTATCTCTGGAACCCCAATACATTTTTAATGAAAAAGAAATTATAAACTTGATATGTGATAAATCAGGTGATTGGTTGGGTCATTTAACTGACACTAGTCAAAGTCTGGCTTTGAAATTTGAAACATTTCATGATCATTCAAAAAACCTCTGAGTTCAAATTACATTATGAAAACTTTAAAACGGTGTGGCTTGAGCCCAAACTTTTATTTACCCTGAATTATGAGTATTAATCATAAATTGTATTGGTATCATAATGAACACACCTTTTTCTGATCTTCTCTGGAGGATGTGCTGACTACACCTAAGATCTTATTTTTTTTTTATTGTTAACATCCAAATATACATACCTCTTGCCTCTCCATTTACTAAACACATTTTCTCAAACATATTTTTTTTCTTTTAACAATTGAAAAAGAGTTTAATTCCTACTGAGTTGGATATTTTAAACTGAATTTCAAACTTCGTGAATAGTGGTTGTTAGTGTTTTGATAAATGTCAATTTAATGCAACATTGAAAAACAGAAGGGCAATAAAATGGTATTACTTCCATCTTCTCAGTGTACATACAATAAAAATTTAATAATAAAAACCACATAGCTCATTGGTGCCTAGGAGAATTATAATCCTTTCCCCTCCCAAACTCATCTTTCCAAGAAACTGAACTTCATTCTGTTCTCTTCATATTATTAGACCTTATGGAAAAGTAATTAACACTTGTTTATGTTCTTCGAACAAAGCTTCTTTATTGTGAAGGGTAGGGTATTAAATAAATCAAGTAAATTACCCTTTTTTTTAAGAGAAAGATAATTTTTTCAATATTTATTTTTTAGTTTTCGGTGGACACAACATCTTTTATTTTGTTTTTATTTTTATGTGGTTCTGAGGATCGAACTCAGCGCCCCACGCATGCCAGGCGAACACGCTACCACTTGAGCCACATCCAAGCTCTACATTACCTTTAAACTAGGTAACTATTCTGATTTTCATCCCATACTTCTTTGAAATAAGTGATAAGTTCTGCATTGTAAGTTCACAAAACCAAAATCTGGTGTGGAAAGGTTTGGTGAAGATAAACTTTGAAAGAGTTCTGAAATTGATAAGAATAGATACATAAGACATATGGGATAGCAATTCTAGTACATAATAAGAATAAGTAGGTTTGAAGAAATAGACTATATGGTTCCTTGGTAGCACTTTCAATAATATGCATAGACTTAATCTAATTCTAATCAAGTTGCAGTCATTAAATTTTAGACGAACAGGGAGGGACCCTTACATTTAATCATTGGATACTCTTTTGGTGAATAGTTTTAAAATACATTATTACTGTTATTGTTACTTGTTCACTGCAACTTAGATTAATTATTAAAATACTCTTCAGAGCTTATGCAAAAAAATTCCAGGAACTTCCTTGAGGATTAAATTTAGACTTAATCATTTAATTTAGTCATATTCAATTAATATCCTTAGCATCAAGGGAGCATAAGTATTCTTATATTCATTTTTGGAATTGATGAAGTATAGTAGTTCATATAAATATGCAATCATAAATGGCTCTATTTTGAGGAAAATAGAAAGACTAGATTCTTAAACTCTAGAATGCCTAATATTTTTTCTTAAATTCAGATATCCAAACCTGGTAATCTTAATCAATAGAACTGAGGTGTGACTGAGTAATCCAAGTGTCTTCTAGAAGATATACTTAGATACAGAATAGAGCACCATGTATTTCATGTTTCACTCTGAGATAGGAAGTTGCATAAATAAGGAACTCTAATTATTGGACAAATTATAGCTTTATAGGATAATTTAAGAAGAGAAATTGTTGGCAATGTTTTTAGGAAAAAGTACATATGCCTGCTTCCTTTACATTTAAAATTTTTAACATTAATAAAATTAAATCATCACTAAGTGCATACATATTCTTATCTGTTCATTCATTCATTCAATTAATGCCACAGTCTGGTTGGGCACAAAATCATGAGCCACTCAAACAGGAACAAACTTTATTTTTGAAACTGCCGCCAATGCCCCGTATGCTCCCTGGAAGAATTGCCAACCGACCCAAACTGTGTTCTCCCGGACCCCAACAGGAAGTCCCTCCTCCGGAATTCACTCCTACTGCACTTCCCCAACCAATGGGAACTCTCCAGGAGTCCAGTAGCAGGCTGAGGTGGACAGCAGGAGTCCAATATCCATATGAATGCAGATCTTAACATAATCATATCATCTCAATGGCTTGCTGGCGTCACCTTTCAATCAAAAATGCCATGCATCAGATTACTTGGCTGTGGCTCTTAGCAAATTAATATTAACTGAAATCCTATTATTTGGTTCCAGGAACTGATGATAGAGATAAGACAGAGAACAAGAGAGCTTGGTTCTCTGTGTGTCCATAGTGCTGCCCATTTCATAAGATTGCCATCTCCCTCCTTACTGGAAAGCAAGTGAACTTTGTTGTAATCACAAATTTTTCTAGGGTCTATGAAGAACAGAAACAAGCTTTCCAGTTACAGGAGAGTAGTACTGCATTTGGAAGTGAATCATGTCACAAAACAGAAAAAGATCTCAGAAAGCCCTCTCTGAGGAAATGACATTTCGTTCTCCCAGTAAGGAAGTTTAGCAGTTTCATATGTGACTCGCGCTGGCCTTGTTCGGCTATTCCTCACTATGTCCAGGTAGGATTCAGAAAATATGTTTCTGAATGTTTTTTGCAAAGGTCAACTCATTCATCTGGGTCCAGTGCCTGCTTCTCTCAAAGCAAGAAAATTTGGTCTATATCTATGTTTAGTGCCTGTCCATTCTACGATCTTGGTTTTTACTTTGATTTGGGTTACTTTACTTTATTCATATACCCACATTTTAACTTGGTTCTTACATTGATTTGTGTTGCTTTACTTTATTCATGTACCCACATTTAAGTGATTGTTAAAAAAAATTGACTGTGTTCTTCATTATATTTTCTAGCATAATTATAACAATATCTTTCCAAATAGGTAATATATACAAGATTTTACAGTTTGATTGTGTAATTTTATGTCACCCCATATAATAGTTGAAGGACCAAATGAATTACTTTATTTAATTTTTCATATGTCTTGGAAACTCTTTGTAATTACATCTTATGGGATTCACCATTTTTCAAAGATAGTCCTTTCATACTATATTTTTAAATTAGAATTTTGGAAACTTGGAAACATTTTTATGTGTATTCCTAAATAGAACAGTTACATATGGTGTAAAAATATAGGGTGAAAATAACAAAAAGTAAAAGATTCTTACAGAAATATAATTGTTTAAGGTGATACAACATACAAAATCATAAATTCTCAAGAGAGATAATGAACAATGAATCTTGTAAAAAATTTTTATGTATGTGTATATTTAACATGGAAACTTATAAACACTATAAAAATATGTATAAGTAATATTATCAGCAAAAGACATGTTTCTTATTTTTCCTTGGCTCAGAAAATATGTGAAATCAAGTTAACTAATCCATGTTATCATTTCTTCAAAAGAATTTAATTTGTATTTTGTGGCAAACACTTCATTTTATTTTTTGGATACCTTTGTCCATACACAAAGATGAATAAAGGCAGATGTCTAAGATGGTCTTCATTTTTGAAATAAATGAATATAAAATAATCCCATTATCCTTACAGATGGAATTTTTAAAAGACATTTTTTTTTGATGCTCCTCAAACTGGTTTCATGTAGAAATATATAAGTACGAGAAAATTTTTCAGCTTTGACTGTAAGCTTAATGAGGAGGTTTTTGGAGGAGATGAGGGAAACGCTCATTAAAGAAAAGAGAAAAAGTACATGTGAAATGAAGGCATATTCTATAAACTGTTTCTAAAAGTATATTCATTAGGAATTTTTTCTTGACATTAGAATCAGTGTTTTAAGTGAAGAAATTTTTCAATTTTATAAAATTTAGAAAATATATTTTAAAAAGTTGATATATTTTTTTAACCTGAAGGACTTAAAGGTTGATTATATGTTAAGATGTACAATAAATCTCTAAGACAGGTGGAGGTAGAGGTGCAGTATTGAATCCATCTAAAAGGTCTTTGTCTTATTTCAAACACAGTTTTATTATAGAATACCCTATTCCGCTGAACATTGTTTAGCAATTGTCACTACAGTGTAAAATGCAGAATTGAGCAATTACTTAAGAAACCATTAGAACTGTTTGGTACCATTATTTTAAGCTCCTCAGTAGGCATCCATTCATTTCATTAACTATTAAAATATGTTTATTTATATTGAACCATTTACATTTTTTTCCTAAAACTCTATATACTGAAACTTCTCTATAATCTTCACAATCCTTTTCTTCAAACTGAAATATTCTTTTCCCCGTGTCTTCTTGATGATCTCCTGTTGACACTCCTACAATACTTTTTACATTTGTGTTTCTCTGACCTTTATAACCTGTTCACTCATTTCCTAAGCTTTTTAGAAATAGATTCATTAAACCAGTTCTTATTCTATGAGTATTTTTATGTTTCTGAATATTTGTTGAATTTCATTAAATTTAAATGCATAAATGAGAACTGAGCAAAGTTGAGGTTGAAAATGTGACTGCATCTATAAGATCCCTTCTCCCCAAAAAATAAAAATCCTGAAAGATACCTTAGAAAGTGAATGTTTAAATTGAGTGACTAACTTTATATTGACAGAAAGCACAATGCCAGGGTCAATCGTATCAAATGTTTACAAAAATCAGGCATCAAAATCATAATATATTACATTAGGAATCAAAAGAAATCCTTCTTGAAAATATTATGGGGGATGAGGGTGTAACTCAGAGGAATAATGCTTGTCTAACATGTAGGAGGCCCTGGGTTTGATACCCAGCACCAATAGAACAGCAACAACAAAGAAGATATTTTTATGATACTTGTGTATGCCAAATTATCTTAAATCTACAGAGTTGCAGCCTGATCTCAAGCTCCTGGCTCCAGGGATTCTCCTGAGTAGGAGGGACTATATGAACATGTCACCATGCCCAGTTTGTCTTTTTTTTTTTTTAACAGTGCTATGACTGAACCAAGGTCCTCCTGAATACTAGGCAAATGCTCTACCACTGTGATACATCCCCAGTGACAGTACTTGAACAGGCATAAATAAAGTGTTCTTTAAAATTTAAATTATAGTAATATGTCCATACAATATTCTGTCAGTAAAGTGAATTCTATATTTAAAAATCCTATGACAACCAATTAAATTGATTTTTATTTTCTCAATTTCCCATTATAACTAGAGAAATAGAAGTTAAAGAAATTAATTTCTATTTGAAAACTACATACCAAAATTACAAAATTCCAAATTTCATATTTCCTTCTGTGTTCTTCAGTGATCATCCAACAGTTAATGTTCATGCATGAATTGATAAATATCCTAACGCAAAAACAGCTTTCAAGTTCATATTAACATTTTCTAACACTAATATATGCTTTTGTCTCTTTAACCTGGTAATTAATTCTCCACACTGAGCTCACTCATAATTGCAGTTGTTGGGACATTGCATTATTATTTTGAAATAAATCTTCCATTGTGTACCATTTTAGTAAAACACCAGGGATATATAAACTTAGTAGAATCATCTGCAAAATTTTCTATCCTATAGAAAAAAAAAGAAAACAATGAAAAAATAATTTGTTTTCTTTTTCTATCCTATCATTGATCAGCCAACTTATAACAAAATAAAACCTTCTTATTTACTGTAGATTTATAAAGTTTATAACTTTATGTCTGAGATCATCCTTCCTGCTTGCTATAATTTTGTCTTAATTATTCTTTACTCTTTTAAACATTAGGTTATAATCTTTGGTTAGAAATACATTGAAATTGTAAATTAATTTAGTAGGAATTATTTTATAAAATATTAAAATTTCAATTCCATCTGTAATTATTTAAATTTTATTTGCAATAAAGATTTATAATTATCTCCATGCATATTTTGAACATTTTCAAATGCATCTTAAATGCATCTAAGACATTTATGTATTTTATACATTGATATTTTATCCAGCAAACTTGACAAAGCATTTCTTCCAAAAAAATTGTCTTATTTGGATTTACTGTATAGAAATGAGTTCCCAAACAATTGCAACAGAACACTGCCATGCTTCCAATTGAGGTAAGATATTGATCTGAATTCATTAGTGATTTCTGTGTGTTCCCTGAAATAAGAAATTCTGGGAAATACTGAATAGACAATCATAATATCATTTGTTCTCATTTTTTTTTCTTTACTTTATTCTCATCAAATTGTTGGATCCTTTACTATAATAGTTAATGGCTGCAGTCATTGTGGTCTGTCTTTCTTCTCTTGCTGCTGATGTTAAAAGGAAATGTTTGTATTGTTCCATCATTGAAAATTATGGGAAAAAATATGTGTATTGTTGGTTGCTGGTAAATAACCATTATAATGTTTAGGAATTACCTTTCATTCTTAATATTATTGCTTTTAATATTCAGAATATATAGAATTGTTTTACATGTTTTTGCTGCATAGCATAAGATGATTCATGATTTTGTTTCATTAAGTTGCTAACTTGGTCAGTTAGGTTTATAGTTCTCCTTGCTTTCTTGTACTCTTAGTTAAAATGTGGTTTACACAATAAGACATATTCACTGTTGCTGGTTTGTTGAGACTTCCATAACAAGTATGACACAATGAGAGACTTAAACAAGAAATTTAGTTTTCACCTTCTGATGCATAAAAGTCTAAGATCAAGGTGTTGGCAGATCTTTTTCCCTTTGAGGCCTCTTCAAAATTTTTGGCTTGCAGATGGCTGTGCTGTATACTCACAGGATCTTCCCTCCTCTGTGTATCTTTGTTATAATTCAATATTATAAGGACACTAGTCATATTGAATGAAGGCTGGCACAGATGGCCTCATTTATCTTAATTGCATCCTTACAAATTCCATCTGTAAAGTTACTTTCTTTTTTTTTAAGATACAGAATTTTTTTCATTTTTATTCTCAGAAATTAATTTTAACAATTATGTCAAATTAGCAACTTTGTACACAGATACCCAAGAATGTTTAACATTTGAGAAAAAAATAGATCAATTTTGTCACTTAAAAGCACTAATATTTATATACACACATATATATGCACATATTTATAAGTATATATAGCATATATATGCATATAGTAAAGATACTTTCTGAGGTACTGAGGTTAGGATTTCAAATTATGATTTTTTAAGGAGGAGAAATCACAGTTCTGCATATAACAAGTATAAAATATTTCAAGTATTTTTTTTTTAATTTAGAGATGATGCTATACTTACATGCAATTATAGGAAATAATAAAGATTGATCCCATTTATTCTTTATCCAATTTCAATTAAAATATACAATTTGTGTCTTCCTCTGTTTTACTTCTCAATGATTCTATCAGGGTCTACAAGAATGTTTATATTATTAGCTTTGAAATATTCCTGATTTTCAGCCTTACAATGAAGATATCTACTATTAATGATATCTATTTGTATTCATATATGTCTGTATATATTTGTATGTTTCACTTAGGAAAGTAGTGAAAATACAACTCTTAAATACCAAAGACTAGGGGGAACAAGTGGAGGCAGGAGGATCACATGTTTGAAATCAGCTTCAGCAATACCACAAGGCCTTAAGCCACTTAGGGAGACCCTGTCTGAATTTTTTTTTTTTTTAAAGAGGGTGAGGTGGGGACTAGGGATGTAGCTCATAGTTCAGTGTCCCTGGTTTCAATTCTGGGTATCTAAAGCAAATGAACAAACAACACAATTAAAAAATACTGATATTTTACTTTCTAAATCTGTATGTGGTTAATAAAACACAATCAGTATGAGAAACTGTCATTTGATTTTTCCCATTCAGTTGGTGAGAAAAATCTATTATTTAATATAAAATTTGTGACTTTAGTTTTACCTGTGATGCTAATTTTTCATTCATTCATTTTTAAATTACTGACTCAACAACATTGCAAAATATAAATAAATATAAACCTTGTAGAATATTGGTGCTTCAGCCCTCAAGAGCTTATATATAATAAATAGTAAGTATACTATGAATGAAGATAATTAGACTATAAAAGTACAAAAACTAAAGAGAAGATTTTGGTTGGAATGAAATAAACAGGTCTTCACGAAGAAGTGAGGATATAAATAAGACTTAAATATAGTTAAATTTCATGTTAAAGGGTACATTTCGGATGTAAAGGATAATCTATGCCTATTTCTAGGAGGGAAAAAGAGGAAGAGGAGAAAAGGTGAGCTCTGTGCAGCTTCTCCTAAGTGATGCATTTTTAAGTAAATTTTTCATTTTCTTTTTTTAATATTTATTTTTTAGTTTTAGACGGACACAATATCTTTATTTTTTATTTTTATGTGGTGTTGAGGATCGAACCTAGCGCCCCGCACATGCCAGGCGAGCCAGCTACCATTTAAGACACATTCCCAGCCCTCATTTTCGTTTTTATTTCAAATTTTAAGTAAATTTGGGGAAATGTACCATGATAGATTTTTTTTAAAATTACTATTGCCCCTTTCATCTGCAAATTATTATATATAATATAATACTTTTATATTATTATATATTATATAGACATAATATATAGACATTATATATAGTAAAGATACTTTCTGACAGTGCTGGTTGCTTCCCACTGTCGCTGGGTAATAGCTTCCTTTCTCACCCAAGCCCATAAAGCTTATCAAAGCTTAACTCTCAATGGCCATGTGCCACATTTACCCCTCCACATTGCTCTTCATCCATTTGGCCCTTTTAATTTTCACTGAAGTGCTGTGCACTCAAGGGCCAGTGTTGTAGGGAGAGATCATGAAAATTAGCCGGGTTTCTATTAAAGCCTGATGCTCAAGAAGAGCTGTGACTAAGGTAGTCAGAAATAGAGGTCTTTGACTCTCATTGTCTATCCTGCTCAAGTGATTTCATGAGAAAGTGTTATTCTATTTAAAGCCTCATTCTCAAATCAAACGCAAATGTGGCATTTTAACTTGTTAATTTTTCCTCTGGGCCAAAACAAGGATTAAAAAGCAAATGAAATAAATTGAAGGGATAAATCCCAATCTATTTAAAATAGAAAAGTACATATGCAAATTTTAAAAGCATTAGTGGTTCTCTCTGGTACCATTTTTCATTAGTAAAAAATTCATATAAAGCCATCATCTTATTAGCAACTCCTGAAATATTTCTATTTTCTTGCCTTCAGAAAATATAATAAATGTACTCCTCCTAGGCAATAGGCTGACCCAAATTTTAAGATGTTTCATAGCCACTAAACCTCAATGGGTATTATTACTTTCATCTCTCATATGATGGGCTTAGACACAATATAATTATTTCCAGGGTATCTCCAAACTTCAAATATTATGTTAGACACAAGTTTACATCACACAAAAATAAATAAATAAATAAATAAATAAATAAAAAGAAAGTTCATGTATACCTAATGTTGTTGGATCATTCTATTTATTTTGAGTCTTATCCTCCTGTGATTCCCATAAAAAGTTTTGTCTGGGAATAGCTAGAACCCATCAAGTTATGTTCCAATGCCTCCCACTGCAGATTAAATGATTGAGCATCTAGAAGAATGATTCTTATAACATTGACCTTTTCCTGCTCTTTGAATATCATCTTCCCTTAGGCTGCAGAACTATACACTGCTCCCCACCCGCCAATAGTGTGTCAAATGTTAGTTCTCAGTCATCTCCCCAAATAATTTACAGAGGAGAAAGGAGAGAGCAAAGCAATGCTTTTGTAATTCATCCCTTCTCTAGTCTTAACTCATTGATATTATTGTCAATTCTTTTACATTTAAAGATAATACATAATCTGAAAAGACCCAAACACTGTTTTCTCTGGCACAGTGATGTAGACTCCATACTTTTACCTCTAATTATTCACTTGAAAGTTTTACTTGAGTGCCTATTAGTACCTTAAATTCAACCTGCCCCCAAATTAATACCTGCTAATCTTTCCTCTGACCGCTTCATTAACTATCAATTCACCTTCCTGTTGGCCAAGGCAAGAATCTTGCATGTTTTTCTTGACCTGTTTTCTCTTAAATACAAACTGAATCTCCCAGAAATCTTGTTGCCTCTAGCAACAAACTGTAATTAAAATCTCACCATTTGTCACCACCTCCATTGCCACCATCCAGTGTCATCATTGCTAACTTGGTTTATGGCTGTATCCTTATAACTAATCACTCTGCCTTGCCTCTTTCTCAAAGAGCAGAGAGATCAGTTGATTTATATGTGAGTCAGAGTATATCACTGAAAAATCCACTTCTCCCCAGCTTCCTATATCTCTAAGGAAGTGAATCCTTTAACTTATACAAGGACCTATCTGTGCTGGCCTCTTTCCCTCTAACCTCAACCTCCACCCACCCACTTCTTCAGTCTCCTGCAGTCACCCTGGTTCTGCTTATTTAAGCATTTCCTTCCACACTATTTAAAAACGAATCTTGTTTACCCTCCTGATCAAATTTTCCCTTTTGCTTTACTTTTTCATAGCTCTTTTCTACAATTAAGTATTTAAATAGTTACTACAGCAATTATAGTAACTGTATGCTTATATTTGGTTTTTTCTTTTTTGTGTTCTCTTACCACAATGAAAGCTGAGGAAGGATGAGTTTTATCTGTGTTGTTCATTATTATATTTCCAGTTCTGAGAAAAGCATCTGAACATGATGCTTTTTTTTTCATATGATGTGCTTAGACACAATATAATTATTAACTTTGAAGAAAACTATTTATAAAGTTATTATTGCAAAACTATCTTATAAAAAAGCTAATTCCTTACTTTGAAAATGCCCCAACATTTCTAATGTTCTCTTTATAATTTGAGTAATATTTATTTCTCTAGCTTCATAGACATGAGCATGTTAATTAACTGGTTTCAGAGTATGCTATCATTATTGGGCATTTTCTTTGTTTCAAGTAGGAGTTTGGAGGGGAATTTTTTTCTTTTTTTGTATTTCAAATTATGCTTTAATTATACAATAGTAACATCTCCCCATGAGATATGAGCTCAAGACTGTCAAGTGTAACCCTTGTGCAAAATCTGAAAACTCAAACACATTAAAAGATTGATGATACACATTTAATTTTGTAGTTATTTCTTCATGAGTGTAACTTTAAAATAGGTGCTGTTACTGAATTAGCAGCTCAAACTTAAAGCTTACTTTGTATACTTAATTTCCTTTATGGAAATTATGAGCATTTGGAGATAATATGGATCAAATATTATCTAAGATAATTTATTTTAGAATAGTTTGTGTTCATGAACATAATCTAATCAAAATTTATCTCAAACCAAAAGAATATTTGCATATATTAATGTATTATTTTTAATCTTTAATGAATAAAAATTTTTAAGACAGATATTTAGTATTTTGAATGTATTCAAAGAAGAAACACTTCTCAGAGGAGAAACACAACAGTGAATATCATAAACAATATATATTAATTTTGCTGGCATAATCACCATGTACCTCTGAATGGAATTCCTGAGAGCTAGCGGTGTCACTCAAGGAGAGTAACTGAATGAAGGAAAACTATATTCATCAGAGGGCAAGGGAGAATACCAGTGATCAATGTGAAATTAAAATAGGAGAGAATAAGACATGAGACAAAAGCAACAACCCATGTAGTGGGACAGCAATATTAGGGAGTCAAGGGAAAGGAATACTCAAAAAGGAGGGCATGATGCCCTCTTTTTAAATTTTTATTTTTTTATTTGTTCTTTCTAGTTATACATGAGAATAGAGTCAATTTTGACACATTCATACAAACATGGAGTACCTCTTATTCAAATAAGATCCCAATCTTGTGGTTGGTTGTACATGATGTGGAGATTCAATGTGTTGTATTCATATATGTACGTGAGGAAGTTATATCAGATTCATTCCACTGTCCTTCCTATTCCTGTCCCCCCCCCTTTATTCCCCTTTGTCTAATCCACTGAATTTCTATTCTTTCCCTCCCCCTACTTTGTTGTGTGTTAGTATCCACATGTCAGAGAAACCATTCAACCTGTGGTTTATTTCACTTAGCACGGTAATCTCCAGGTTCTTCCATTTACTGGCAAATGCCATTGTTTTTATGGCTGAGTAATATTCTCTTGTGTATATAAACCACATTTTCTTTATCCATTCATCTGTTAAGGTCACCAAATATATGAAAAAAAAATGTTCAACATCTCTAACAATTATAGAAATGCAAATTAAAACAACACTGAGATTTCACCTCAATCCAGTAAAAATGGCACAAGGCTTCTTTAAAAGATTCTCAAATGACAAGTCAATTAATAAAAATAATGAAGCCATTCATTCCACTCTGGTGAACATGGGTTGTTAGTGACCATGTCACCAGCCTGGAGGGAGGGAAGAAAAGCAAAAATGGAATGAGGAAGTGTAAAAGATTCTCTCAAGAAATGTTGGTGTAAGTAGCATAAGTTAAGGCCCAGTTTGAGAGAGGGAAAAGAAAGGAAACTATGGCATTTGCTAGTGAAAAGGAATAATGCAAGTCATGGAGATGAGTACCTGATTCTGATGCAGGGTTTATCACTGATGCTTGTATTAACTTAACCAAGTTATTCATCTCCCCTATGCTTTAATTTCCCATTATGATAAGGGGATAATAATAGTACCTGATAGAGTTTATGAGGATTAAAGCAACTATCCATGTACAACTATTAGAAATCTGCTTGGCATAGCAAACATAAAAAGTTATTTTAAAATACTAACTTATATTGTAATCACATCATTAAAATATCTTTTTTCTAACAAATGTAATTTCTGTCATTTATTTTTCAAGATACTTTCATAGGCTTCAAATAATTGCTATATATTTTTGATAATTTATTCTAAATAAGAGAGAATTCTTCATTCTCTGTGTTTCTACAGACAATGCAGATTATTCTCTTTGGCTTGCCTTTTATGCATTCAAGTTCCCATAACATCTTTTTTTTTTTTTGAGAGAGAGAGAGAGAAGAGAGAGAAAGAGAGAGAATTTTTTAATATTTATTTTTCAGTTTTCAGCGGATACAACATCTCTATTTTTTATTTTTATGTGGTGCTGAAGTTCGAACCCAGCGCTCTGCGCACGCCAGGCGAGCGCGTTACCACTTGAGCCACTTCCCCAGTCCCCTATAACATCTTCTTAGTTTGTCAATTGGAGAATTTTTTTTGGGGGGGGGGTGTTGAGAAATAAATTTTACTTTTATGTGATACAAACTTTCTAGAGATATGTTACAAAATAATTTGAATCAATGTATATGTATTTAATGTTGAATATAATGTTATATCATTTATCAATGACAATAATATCAGTGACAGAATCACAATTACAAATGATATAGTGAGATTTAATTTACATTTTTAAGTTGCATAATCTTAAAACCCTGGTTTCATTTTTTTAAAAATTTTTTGTTGGTTACCAGCATAGACCCCGTATATGCATTACTGAGCTATCTCCCCAGTTGTTTTTATTTTTTTTTCCCATGGTCTCACTAAGTCACTGAGGCTGGTGATATACATTCTTTAGTCTCATGTGCCACTGGAATTACAGGTATGCACCAATACACCCAGTTTATTTTCAGGGATTTTGAAGATGCAGGTAGATTTTAGAAAAAGCGCACAATCTTCTACAGACAATCTTCTAAAGTTCAATGAAAACGAAATGTTAATTCCAAAGTGAATTATTAACTTGATTCAGGGGACCGAGTAAATAAAGAAAATATAGGGTATTTTATTATATAACAGTGCTCGGTATGAATGGTAGGACCCTACATGGTTTAGATGATACTATTTAATTTTCAGCTTGGTTATAAACAGCTTCATTTCTATTGTTGCTGGAAAAAAAAAAAAAAAAAAAAAATCAAATAACCCTCCCTCACTGTGGATTTTTTTTTTAACTTTGTATATCCAGTGGAAGAATCCTAGAGGCTAACAGCATAAGCTGCTTTACAATGCTGTTGACTTTTATTGGCTATTAAAGGGAGATTCCAAATACTATATTTCTGTTTGCACACCATGATCTGGCCACAAATAATTTCTCTTCCAATTAACTGTTGCCAGAAGACTTGTGTCAGAACATCTTTTATTTATATCCTTCTACAGGTATTTCCGCCTCAGAAGGAAGATTTATTAGCAATGAAGCAAGGTGTCTCCAATGCATTTGACAGTTTTGATGTCTTTATTGCTGTTTCATCCACATTGCATTATATTTTTAAAAAAGGAAAAACTTCATTGAATGTGGGTTCCCAAAAATGAGGTTAAATTATCTATATGTTATATAATTTTCTTAATTTTATTGGAAACCTGGGAGCAAAGGTGCAGTTTAAGGCAAAGGAGAATTTTGTTTGTGAAGTGGTCATTTCATAATCTTCTCTGCTAAAAGGTAGAAGGGGAGAAGAATAAGAAAAGCACATTGATTTGATATCCAATTACAGCTCAAAACTTTGGGTGGTCATATAACCTCAGTATTTTTTAAATTTGTTTTAATTAGTTATACATGAAAGTAGGATGAATTATGCAATTTGATATATCATACATGGATGGGATATAATTTCTCATTTTTCTGAGTGCCCATCTTGCAGAATCATATTAGTCATGCAGTCATATATATATATATATATATATATATATATATATATATATATATATATATAATGTCTGTTTCAGTCTACCATTTGTCCTATCCCCACATCCCCTCCCATCCCCTCCCATCACTTCCCTCTACCTAATATAAGGTAATGCTATTCTTCCCTAGTGTCCCCTGCCTTACTGTGAATTAGCATCCACATATTAGAGAAAATATTCAATCTTTGGTTTTGTGGAATTGGCTTATTTTGCTTAGCATGATATTCTCCAACTCCAACCATTTACTAGCAAATGCCATAGTTTCACTTTACTTTAAAGCTGAATAATATTCCATTTAGTATATATACCACATTTTCTTTATTTATTCATCAATTGAGGGATACCTAGTTTGGTTCCATAGTCTAGCTATTTTGAATTGAGCTGCTCTAAATACTGATGTGGCTACATCACTATAGTATGCTGATTTTAAGTCCTTTGGGTATAAACCAAGGAGTGTAATAGCTTTTGGTAATATCGCCATTTTGATGATGTTAGTTCTGCCTATCCATGAACAGGGTATATTTTTCCATCTTCTAAGATCTTCTTCTACTTCTCTTTTTAGGGTTCTGTAGTTTTCATTGTATAGATCTTTCACCTCTTTTGTTAGGTTGATTCCCAAGTATTTTATTTTTTTTTTTGAGGATATTGTGAATGGAGTGTTTTTCCTCATTTCCATTTCAGAAGTTTTGTCGCTGATATACAGAGATGCCTTTGATTTATGCGTGTTGATTTTATATCCTGCCACTTTGCTGAATTCATTTATTAGTTCTAGTAGTTTTTTTGTAGACCCTTTTTGGTCTTCTAGGTATAGAATCATGTCAGCTGCAAATAGTGATAATTTAAGTTCTTGAATCTATGGGACACAATGAAAGCAGTTTTAAGAGGGAAATTCATCGCCTGGAGGTCATTCCTCAAAAAAAGGAAAAACCAACAAATAAATGAGCTCACACTTCATCTCAAAGCCCTAGAAAAGGAAGAGCAAAACAACAGCAAATGTAGCAGAAGGCAAGAAATACTTAAAATCAGAGCGGAAATCAATGAAATTGAAACAAAAGAAACTATTGAAAAAATTAACAAAACTAAAAGTTGGTTCTTCGAAAAAATAAATAAGATCGACAGACCCTTAGCCATGCTAGCGAAGAGAAGAAGAGAGAGAACTCAAATTACTAACATACGGGATGAAAAAGGCAATATCACAACAGATGCTACAGAAATACAGAAGACAATTAGAAATTATTTTGAAAAACTATATTCCAATAAAATAGAAGATAGTAAAGACATCGATAAATTTCTTACGTCATATTATTTGCCCAGACTGAGTCAGGAGGATACTCACAACTTAAACAGACCTATAGCAATGGATGAAATAGAAGAAGCAATCAAAAGACTACCAACCAAGAAAAGCCCAGGACCAGATGGGTATACAGCGGAGTTTTACAAAACCTTTAAAGAAGAATTATTACCAATACTTTTCAAGTTATTTCAGGAAATAGAAAAAGATGGAGCTCTGCCAAATTCATTCTATGAGGCCAACATCACCCTGATTCCGAAACCAGACAAAGACACCTCAAAGAAAGAAAACTACAGACCAATATCTCTGATGAACCTAGATGCAAAAATCCTCAATAAAATTCTGGCAAATTGGATACAAAGGCACATCAAAAAAATTGTGCACCATGATCAAGTAGGATTCATCCCTGGGATGCAAGGATGGTTCAATATACGGAAATCAATAAATGTTATACACCACATCAATAGACTTAAAGATAAGAACCATATGATCATCTCGATAGACGCAGAAAAAGCATTCGACAAAGTACAGCATCCCTTTATGTTCAAAACATTAGAAAAACTAGGGATAACAGGAACTTACCTCGACATAGTAAAAGCTATCTATGCTAAGCCTCAGGCTAGCATCATTCTGAATGGAGAAAAATTGAAGGCATTCCCTCTAAAATCTGGAACAAGACAGGGATGCCCTCTATCACCACTTCTATTCAATATAGTTCTCGAAACACTGGCCAGAGCAATTAGACAGACGAAAGAAATTAAAGCCAACCCATTTATTAATTCTTGATTTTACTTCTTGCACTTTAGGAGTCTTGTTAAGGAAGTCAGTTCCTAGGCTGATGTGGTGAAGATTTGGGCCTATTTTAAATGATGAATTTAGTGACCAGGGACAACTTCATAGAAAATATGTAATATTTGAATAACTTGATATGGTGAAAAATGCATAGCAGTGTTTGAATCACAATAAGCAAGTTTTGATGCAAATATTCTTAAATATAATGATTATGTAGTTTTTCAACATATCAGTATAATTATGGAATCTTTCTATTTTTACATTTGTATGCTAAATTTTGTTTTATAAATAATGCTATAAACATAAGTTCTTTGATATATCATGCATTGCTACTTAGAATAAAATTTAAAATTAATTCTTAGAATTACTGAATCAAAAAATGACATTTTTTTATGATTCCTGACATGCATTCTAAGAAATTTCATTTAAGAATCAATGAGCAAGTTTATATTTCTAGTACACACACATATAAGAGTTCATGATAAACTACTGTAAACAATTGTGGTTATTATCATCCAAAAACAGAAAGTATATTTTCAAAAATAATGAGCATTAAAAACTCATTTGAATTAATAACATTGCCTTCATTTAAACCTTATTAGAAATAAAATTAAACCCCATTATTTATATTTTTATCTTAAATGCATCATGCATATTTTGTTATATGTACTATTCTTTATATATCCTACCTAAATGGAACCAAGTTATATGTTCAACTTTAAGTCTCCTTGATTTAAACTCAGTATCATTCCATGAACCATCTGAATATAGCACACCATATATTATATTTCCATAAAACTATAACTATTTAAAGTGCTATGAATATTGCTATAACTTCCAGTACTGATTATGAATCAATCCTAAATGATCAACATTCATCATTAAACCAAATACTACTACACCATAAGTTTATCAAATATGATAACTATCTAAGGAGTAATTCTTTTCATTTCCCTGTAATAAAAGAGAACATTTCTATTGTTCATGTATGTGAATTTTTTTTCATTTTAAAATAGTTATATCCCTAAATCTTTTACTTGCAAGGTTAAAATATTAGTCCCCTAAATTTTCTAAAATTTTAAAATTCTAATTATACTATATGAATATGCTTAATTATCCAGAGCTAAATTCTCTTATTAACTTTGATCTTGATGATATCCATGTATCATATTGAAATTTTCATTCCAAGTATGACTTCATGGAGGTTTACTTCAATGTACTTAGATCCAGAGATAGTGTTTCAGTGATAGATTACTGTACTTCTTGACTTTTTGTTTCTAGGAACATGGGCAATCTCTCCATCAGGCTTTTTAAGGGTATCATGGACATCAGTATTTTTTCTTCATGGGGTTTCTATAAGGGTCAAATGAGATCATATATGCAAAATAGTTACCATAGTGTTTACTCTATAACATAGACCAGTTTGGGAGTTCATGGAACAACTAGAAATTGGCATTATTTTTTTTTTCATATTTTGTGTAAATTTTGAAAGTTTAAACGTTCCAATGCAATTATACTTACACGGTCTTACCTAGGTCAAGTTCCTACTATAGTAAGCAAACTTCATGTTTTTTTAACACATGAAATTAAGCATAAAATTCAGCAGATTATCAGTGCAAAACCCAGCATTTCTGAATGTTGAAAGACTTGGAAGTGGATGCAAAAAGAGTGCGTGACACCAAGACATTTAATTGAGTGTGGTTGCTTCTGCTTTGAGGAATCTTTCAATTGCTCTTTATTGGATTTTCTATTGACCATGTGCTTTGCAAATTCCATGCTCCTTTGTTCAATTTCCTTTCCTTCCTGTCCTTTTTCACTGAAGGGAAAAAATATCTCAGCTAACCAATTTTATTATGCTCTTCGTGCCTCAGGGCCTAATGACATTTATATGCTCAGAAAGAATTTTCTGCAACTTACTCGTTAAGACATATTTTCCAGTGGAAAATTTTGTTTGTAAAATTTCTGTGGGCAGATGTATGTATTTACTAATTTTTTTACTGTGTGGAAAAGGTAAGGGCCCCTATACTGTTTTGGTACTTGATTCAATATTTTTACTTATGTTACATTTCTGCTAAAATCCTCTTATGTTTTTTTTAGCATTGTCAATCCATATTTGTTTTATCCATTGCATATGAATATCTAACTTTAAGTCTATGACCTTTCATTCATTTCTTGTTATTACCCTGCTGATTTTAATGTAACAATCTGAACAATATGTCAAATTTTTTGATCTGGTGTTTGCCATATGGCCAACCATTTCCTCTTGACCTTGAGAAATAATTTAAAATTTTAAACTTAGTTTTTGGGAATTGGAAATGATAATGAGAAAAAAATAGCACCCACTCTGTACTAGTTTTAAAAACATTATGATTTTTTTTTCTTTTTAAAGAGAGAGAGAGAGAGAGAGAGAGAGAGAGAGAGAGAGAGAGAGAGAGAGAGAAAGAGAACTTTCCAACATTTATTTCTTAGTTTTCTAGTTTTAGGCGCACACAACATCTTTGTTTGTACGTGGTGCTGAGGATCGAACCTGGGCCGCACGCATGCCAGGCGAGCGCACTACTGCTTAAGCCACATCCCCAGCCCCCCAAAAACATATATGATTCTTGATAAGACCCTCAATATATTTTTAAAAAATGTGCCCATGAGTCTATGTATACATCTATAACATGAAAATTTATTTTTTTCTTTTTATTAATAGGCTCACAGTAACTTCTTCAACTAAACTACATTTTTTATTCCTTGGTTATAGTATTTACTAAATTTTGATTGATAAATATTCCATTCTTAAGTTTAATGGAATTATAGATCTATAAGTTGTATAGAGTTTTAAAAAAATGATGAATTATTTGAATTTAGAGAAGAGAGCAAAAGAGACTTTATCATACATTTAGTCAGCTTTTCTTTGGGGGGATTGGCTTATTTCACTTTAGCATGATATTCTCGGTTTCCATCCATTTACTGGCAAATCCCATAATTTCGTTCTTCTTTATGGCTGAGTAATATTCCGTTATATATATATCATATATATAATATTTATATTTATAACATTTATATATAACATTATCTATATAACATTTTTTATCCATTTACCTTTTCCTTGTTAGCTTACGAGTTTTTTAACAAGACTCCTACAGCACAAGAATTAAAATCAAGGATTGATTAATGGGATGGATTCAAACTAAAAAGCTTCTTCTCAGCAAAGAAAACAATCAATAATGTGAACAGAGAGCCTACAGAATGGGAGAAAAACTTTACCACATGCACTTCAGATAAAGCATTAATTTCCAAGATATATAAAGAACTCAAAAAACTGAACACCAGAAAACAAATAACCCAATCAATAAATGTGCTAGGAACTGAACAAATACTTCACAGAAGAAGAAATATAATTGATCAATAAACATGAAAAAATGTTTAATATCTTTAACAATCAGAGAAATGCAAATCAAAATTACTCTTAGGATTTCATCTCAACCCAGTCAGAATAATAATTATCAAGAATACAAACAAATGTTGATGAGTATGTGGGAAAAGAGGTACACTCATACATTGCTGGTGGGAATTCAAATTTGTGTAACCATTTTGTAGCACATCTTAAATACAAATATTAGTTTAACTTGATGCTATATGCCTAAAAATCAAATATCCCTGTTTAATAATGTTAATTTTTCCTCATTAATTTATTGCTACTATTGTTTTTTAAAAAGGTGTACTGATCATATAAACATCTGTTCTATCCTCTAAAATGTACTATAGTATCAGATTGTGGCAGTTGTATCATAGCAGTAAAGTTGAGGTAGGGACATAAACTCAGTGGGTCCACTATGGTAGTTGAGGAGTCTCTATCATGAGCTGTGATTTCATATTTCTGAAAGTCATAAAGTCATAAATATGCATGCACATACACACATGCTCTATACTAAAGCATTCATTAATGTTTATGATTATGAAGAGCAAGTCATGTGGAAAAAAATATTTAGAGTTTTATGATATTTCTGGTATTTTAGTATTTTTAGAAAAAAATATATCAACTACTGTGATCCCACTACTTTTTTGTGGATAATCTGCTCATGTATCCACCTGGTATGGTAACATTAGATTTACTCTTTCCTAATATTTAAATAATAAATGCTGAAAGATATTCTAGTGCCTGGAAACTTTATCAGTAAACTTATTAAATAGCTAAAAATAAAATTAAATTAAGACTGTTTTTTAAGAACTTAAAATTCCTGCTACTCTCAGCTCCAGTCTGATTGAGCAAGGCCTAGGATACTTGATGTTAGTACTGCATTATCCTGCTGTTTGTGTAACCTCTTTCCAGTACCTTGAATAATCCTGTGTCTTAGCTTAACATCGCTCAGTTCCAATAATTGTTTATAACCAATTTCAGAGGTGATGTTTTCCAGAATGATATTCAGAAATTTCAAGTGTAGTTGAGTCCCCTCAAGCAAGACTTGAAGCATCCTGTAACTCTTACCATGCTAGCACTCATTGAACTGTGCTGTAATTGCCTGTTTAGTCATCAATACATTGCTGTAAACCATGAGTGATAAGAGTATTGTGGCTACATATTTCTGCTTCATGTATAGGTCCCAGTCACAACAGTTGTAATATATAAATCTGAAATAAACATAGGCATATAGGAAAAATAGACTTCTAAGATAAACAAATCAAAGACAGTGGTGTGAAATTTGTTGAATCTATTATGCTATGAGAACTCTTCTATGCTGTTGCCCCAAAGAAGAAATGTAATATTGTATATGTGACCTTTGGAATTTGCAAAGTCATGCTCTAAGACTTTCTTTATATAAAGACCTATCAGTATAGGATTTTTCTCTCTTTACTTTGCTTCTATGTACTTAGTATTTAAATGAGGTGTGACATGTTGTTTAAAAGATGAGTGCATGAATGGGAAACATTTTTAAATAATCTATGTATGTGTATGTAATTATACCAAGTTTTTTATCCTATAATAATGTCACAATGCTGTGATATTTCTTTACCAAAGTGTTATTGTGTTTTACACAATAAGTATGCATATACAGGTTAAAAATACTCAGTACAGCATTAGAACAAAATTAAATGTTTACCCAAACTTGGCGTTACATGCCTGTGGTCCTACATACTTGTAGCCTGAGGCAGGAGGATCACAAGTTTGAGGACAGGCTGAACAATTTAGTGAGAACCTGTCACAAAATAAAATTTTAAAAGGGTTGAAGATATGGCTCTAGATTGAACTGATTGGTTGCCTAACATGCATGAGGCCCTGGGTTTGAAAGAAAAAAGAAAAACAAATGGAGAGTTTGATCTTAGACCTTCAACTATAATATCATCCAAACATGGACAACATATTATATTGGAAACAGGAAAACATCATGAGATGTAATGGCTGATTGACTGTAATCAATTTAGTAGTCTGAATGAAGCTGACATTTTTATACTACACTTTTTTATCATTTTAAGTAGCATTGAAGCAGTCAACCACATATTATATAGCTATGTTCACATTTCCCTAGAATCTTCCTAGAATACTGTACTAAACATGAAAATTTTGTTTATGCTTTAATTGCATATTTACCTAGAATATTTTCCTCTTAAACTAGAGATAGAAACCATGCTCATAGGTTGAAAAATTCAATTTTGTTAAAATGTAAATGGCTCCCCTTAGGTTCTTTTTTCTATACAATGACCTGAAAATATTCTCAAGGAAATTAGCTCAAACAATCACAGGGCTCACTTTACTTGCTTTTTGTTCTTTTATGTAGAATACAGCTTATTTTTCTAAAATACCTAAAGTGACTTTCAGATTGTCATTTCACATATTTTGTATTATTTAATTATTATTGCACATGGGAGAATCAATTTCATATTTTAAAATTTTTTATATTGGCTGGAAATATAAGCTGTTTTGTGTTCTTAAAGTTGTATTTTAAGCCTTTCATTGGCTTGAGCAAATTATCATTAATTGTTTTAGTCAGCTTTTTTGCTGCTGTTACCAAATAACCCAACCCAACAAGAACAATATTAGAGGAGGAAAAGTTTATTTGGGACTCATGGTTTCAGAGGTGTCAGTCCATAGACAGCCCACTCCACTGCTCTAGGCCCAGGGTTAAGCAGAATATTATGGTGGAAGAGAGTGGTGGGGAAAAACTGCTCAGGTCATGACAATCAGGAGGCAGAGAGAGCTCCACTCACCAAGAAAAATGTATGTACCCCAACGGCACACCTGCAGTGTCTTACTTTCTCTAGCCACACCCCATCTGCCTACAGTTACCTTTCAGTTAATCCCTATTAGGGGATTACCACACTGATTAGGTTAAGGCTCTCATAACCCAATCATTTCACCTTTCACCTTTATTTCATTGTCTCACACATAAGCATTTGGGGGACATGTTATATCTTAACCATAATATTACATTTTTCTCTTTTTGTTTATTTTTTTTCAGTTTTGTTTTTGCCTTTGTTTTTAGATTGCCATCTTCTAATGGCTAGTTCTAATTTGTCATCTATTTTTCTTAATACCTTTGTGAAAATTCATCATGTTTATTTTTCTAAGAATGTCCCCTTCCTTATTTTCATTTCCAAACAATAAATTTTCTGTCTGAAAAACAGTACATTAACAGTAATTTTTCTTCTCTCTCCCAGCTCCTCTCCTTTATTGGGGATTGATGTGCCCAAGGGCACACTGATTCACATCCCCATCTCTTATCATTTTTTTTTTTTAATTTTTAAGATACAGTCTTGCAAAATTGCTTAGGGCTTCAATAAATTGCTGAGACTGGCTTTGTACTTGTGATCTTCCTGACTTAGCTTCCCAGACCTCTGGGATTACAGGTGTGAACCACTTTGCCCAGCTAAATTAACAATAATTTTATGTCACCATACTAGTAATACGATTCTACAGTCTTCTGGTTTTCATTACTATGGCATCTGTTACCCTAATTTATTTATGACTGATTTTTTCAAGCTCTTCTTTATTGTTGGTATTTTCTGTTGTATAATTTATGTTTGTGGATTTATGGGTTTTTTAATAACTTGGGTGATATTCTCAGCTATTATCCTTTTGAATACTTATCCTTTTCTTCAAAAAATAAGAGCCTATAGATTTTTACATTGAACCATTTAACTTCAACACTTGAAAACATAATAAGTTAACATGAATAAACTTTATCCTCTGAGACTTTCCACTAAACTATGTTCTCCAACAAATATACCATACTAGAAAGTGACAAATCTAGTTCATTTTTTTAAAAAAAATTATGATTAATCAGGGGGAAAATTCTTGAGCCTTTAATTATTTATTGTCAGCAAATGTACATCTGATTTACTGGAAAATATTATTAAGAATGTCATGATATATTTTACCACACGCACTGCAGCCATTTGATCTGAGATATGACCATTTCCTATAATTGTTGCAACAGTATTCTACCAGGTCTCCCAGACCAGTCTATCCTCTGGATTTAATTTAATTTAATGGAAGAGTCAGAGTGACCTTCTTAAAATATAAGTTGGATCATGTCACATCTCTGGTCAAAATCATCCAGTAACTTCCCATCTCACTCAAAAAAAAAAAAAAGCCAGAATTTTTACTATGTCTCACCAGGCCTTAGATGTTCTAGTCACTCCCTCCATAACCTGCCTACTTTGTTCCATTGCCAATGGAATCCTTCAACAGGCTTCTGAACTCCTTTACTTCCCTCCTATGTTGCTCTGTATTTGCTGTTTGTTTTATCTCAGATGTTGTCATGTTTTCTCCTCACTTTGAATATTACCTTCAATTATCCATTCTCAAACACACATGCTCTGGCCACCTTTTCTAAAATGATTACTTTTCCTTTTTCCCAAATCTTTACAACATTCTGCCCAAGTTCATTTATTTCTCAGGAAATTTTTCTTGATCTCCTCTACACTGTTCAATTATTTAATTTGTTTGCTTGTGTACCTATCCGATGACAAGATCCATATGGGGAGAAATTCTTTTCCTGTTTTGTCTCATCATTCAGTTTAGCACTACGATTAGTAATTGGCCCATAGTAAAAATCAAATAGTATTTATGAAATAAAGATAATAGATTTATTTTTACATAATTGTTATACTTTCTCTTTATTTTTTTGCAAAAAATAATTTTGCGTTATCATAAATGTACTGGTTTTATAATAATGAAATGAGTTTGAATGTGTTTTAAAGAAATATATCTTTAAGAAGTTTTTATCTATCAAAACTGAATTTGCTAAATTTAATTATAGAACACAGGTAATATGATTGAAAAATTGGACGATTTTGAGACTTTTTATTTCACTGTATGTTCTTTATAATTTCTATAAAATATTATTTTGTAGTATTTCCATTTTTAATCACAGTCAAGATATATAAAATATATATTATTGTTATGATTTCTATATGAGGTGGCCCCCAAAAGCTTATTTGTAAGAAAATGCAAGAGTTTTCAGAGGTGAAATGTTTAGATTTGAGAAAAATTACATGATCAGTGTAATAATCCACTGATGTGGTTAAGTGGGTGATAACAGTAGGCCAGCAGGATGTGACTGGAGAAAGTAAGTCACTGGGAACATGGCTTTGCAATTCATATTTTGTCCTTGGAGAGCAGAGATCTCTTTCAGAGAGCAGAGATCTCTTTGATGTATGTATGTATATATATATATATATATATATATATATATATATATATATATCCCACTCAATACCAATTAAAGAAAACCAAAGGAAGCCAAACTTTAAGATCTTTATTAAAGAATATATTAGAATGAGATTATAACTTACTGTGGGAAATGTTTTCTTACAAAACACATACATACACACACAAAACACCCAATAAAGGATCAAATTAAAAACTTGTATTTAACTATATTAATAACTAACTATTATTGAATCATAGATTTTAAACAAAGCCATAAAACAAACACATTTTTTATGTGTACAAACAACATATTAACATTTAGGTTATATATTAAATCATAGAAATGATTAAGACTTGCAAATTATCAACTTCTGTTTAAATTCCTAAAGCAAAATTCTCACAATTGTTTAGTTAGGTTTTTCATCACCATGACCAAAACACCAGCATGAACAACTGAGAGGAGAAAAAGTTTATTTGGACTCATGGTTTCAGATGTCTCAGTTCGTAGATGGTCAACTCCATTGTACCTGAGATGAGACAAAGCATCACAGCAAAAGGGTATGGTGGAGAAAAGAAGCTCAGGACATGACAGACAGAAAGCTGAAAGAGATCTCTGCTCTCCAAGGACAAAATATGAATTGCAAAGCCATGTTCCCAGTGACTTACTTTCTCCAGTCACATCCTGCTGGCCTACTGTTATCACCCACTTAACCACATCAGTGGATTATTACACTGATCATGTAATTTTTCTCAAATCTAAACATTTCACCTCTGAAAACTCTTGCATTTTCTTACAAATAAGCTTTTGGGGGCCACCTCATATAGAAATCATAACAATAATATATATTTTATATATCTTGACTGTGATTAAAAATGGAAATACTACAAAATAATATTTTATAGAAATTATATTATAAAGAACATACAGTGAAATAAAAAGTCTCAAAATCGTCCAATTTTTCAATCATATTACCTGTGTTCTATAATTAAATTTAGCAAATTCAGTTTTGATAGAGTGGGAGAAGGAGATAAAAGTAGAGATAATTCAGCACACCACTTCATTCTGAAAAATTCATCCCAATGAATGTGGGATAGGATACTTAATTTGCTTAATTCCAGCAGGTATTTTGCTACACTGCCTGCTATCCAGAGTAAGGCAATCTCATTTATTTCATGTTTGTTTTTATCTAAAAGTTAGGAATATAATTTATTTAACTATTATTTCACTGATATTCAATACAGCCACTATATACGAGGTTGTCTATATTTAATTTAGTAATCAGATGAAGAAATAGCAATTTGTTTTAGTATAGGGATGGAATAATTAAAATAATAAGAAACTAAAATAGTTCTATTTGATTTAAGAAATTTCTCAGTTTGAATCTTCAGTCTATTCACATGCACTTGAGTTTCCTGGGTAAATAGAGCCATAAAACACTTGACTTCTCTCTGCCACCAGTGTTCCAGAAATAAAATGTGTCATCAAAAAGCCATCAAGTGCTCCATATCTCTTGAGATCATCAGTCCTAGCCACAGACTTAGGAAACTGTGGGAAACCAGTAAAAATATAGTCTCCACTATAACTATAAACAATTGTCTACCAAAGTTTGATTCTGATAAGGAGGAAAAAGGGGTCTTATCAGAAGAAGGACTAGCAAATGAAACTCATTATAAATATTTTAGATGATATTTCTACTTTGAAAACATATAGGCTATTATTGAAGCTAATTTCCTGTCATAGGGCTGAAAAATGTTCTTCAACAATCATTATAAACAAAAAGTCAGATTACCTACTCAGTCTCTTTTTTCTCTTCATTCCAATGATTTTTTCTATATTTCAATATATTAATAAATTAATGGCACTATTTGATGTGTTCCCAAAGTAAAGAAAACAAGCATATATGAATGTCATCATCTTGAACCAGAAACCAAATTTCAAAATTTTACTTGTTTTATGCATATATATCTACTTAAAATTGAATATATTTGCTATTCTCACTGATTACAGATAATATTTATAGAGGCAGTTTGTTTATAATATAAGGTTTTAAAGTTTTTAAAGGTATTATTCATATACAAATATCCTATTTCCCTATCCTGTTGAAAGAATAATTTACTACAGCATTCAACATTTTCTTTACAATAAAATATACATTTATATAGATAAAGGATTTCTAGCTGGCCACAACAGTTGTTCAAAAGAGAACTTTGGTACTGAATCCCACACTTAATTACATTAGCCATTCAATTTCCATTGATTATAAATGTCTGAAACAATCCTCTTAGACACAGAGTAACCAAACAAGAAAATCAACCTCTAGCTTCATTTATTATTAGCCTTCCTGGCATGAATTTCATCAGAGCAAAAAATATAAAATGACAATCTCATGAGAAGAAAGGTTAGCAAATAAAATTTAGTATAAATGTTTTAGACAATATTTCTACTTCTAACACACATAAGCCATTATGGAATCTCATTTTCTGTCATAGGGCTGAAAATGTTCTCCAACAATTATGATAAACAAAAAATTAGACTACACTGACTGTCCTTTTGCCCCCCTTCAACTGCATGTCTTCAATATTTTGTATTAAAAACAGGTTTTTAATAGTCCAGAAAGGAAGAGAAAAGAGATAGTTCTGCAGGCAGAGAAAACATAGCAAAAATATTTACTTTCTATGAAAGAGTTTTAGTGGAGTGTAAGACTCATTTAAATACAATAGATAAGACAATTCACAGACTTATATCCACAGTTTATATCCACTTGAAAATGGGACATCAGAGACATTGTTCCTGGGTTATATTTTAATAGTTTCTAGGTGTAAAGCCCATTGAAATCATAGTGTTCTTACTACCCTCAGACACAGGTGAGGGATCCAGTAACCCATACATGTCTAAATTAATAAATGATACATCATCTGGATGCTAAAATACTTAAATAATTCTATGATATATTCTATATATATGTAAAACAAATGCCTTTAATTATACATTTTAAAAAATTTTAGCTTCCAAGAGAAGGAGAGTGACTGTGATATTGGTGTTGAGAATCTGAATCGCGTTTCCCTGATGTCAAACATTGAACACCTGAGAAACTCTGAGGCAAGAGAAAAAAGCTTTATTTCAAAGATAGAACAGAGAGAAGAAGAGAAAAACACAGAGACATATACTCCTTTGCAAAAGGGGTCCAAGTAGGAATTTGGTGGCCAAGGGAGTGAGGGTGGGCCTCTTTTATAGATTTCAGATTTCCTTTGTTATCATGCCCCCTTAGCCTCTTATCTTGCCTATGTGACAAAAAGGTGAAGTTATCAAAGGGTGAGGGGTATAGGCAGGAAGGGAATGGCCTGAGTGGCGTTCATTAACAACTCTTGGGTGGTAGGAACAGTTACCTGGAGGTAGGTGACTTTGGCAATAGGTTGGAGGAGAAGGGAGAAGTGTTCACAAGGTATTAGCATTTTATATCCTTTTCTTTCCAATCAGCCCCTATCTTCCTAATTCTACTAGATTATTCATTACCTACATTGACTGTCCTTTTCCCCTCTTTCAACTGCATGTCTTTAATATTGTGTATTGAAAACAGGTTTTTATAGTCCAGAAAGGAAGAGAAAAGGAGATAGTTCTGCAGGCAGAGAGAACAACATAGGAAAAATATTTACTTTCTATGAAAGAGTTTTAGTGGAAAGTAAGAGATATTTAAATATAATAAATAAAATAATTCACAGATCATCAGAAAAGTCTTAAAAGCATTGTGAAATGAATAAATGGGAGGAAAAACATAACAAAATTGCTAGGAAACATAATGAAAGAAAGGTAATGGATTATTATTCTTCTGGCAATTTGGAAAGCAAAATGATGTACTCTGCCAAGAAGCCTGTAAAAATCTCATACACAAAACACCTTTGCAGTCTGGTGGGACAAAAATTTCATCTTAAATTCATTACACATTAAGGATTGGCAAAGAAAGGAACTCCTAAAAAACTGGAATTAAAATTTGATTTTAAATTTGGGCAAACAAAAGGTAAAAAGAAAAAAAGAAATCTAAGAGAAATTTAAAACTCCTCAGGAAACTGAGAACTGCATGGGACTTGTTAATTTATTAAAAAAAAAAACAACATTAAAAACCTTGTAGAGGATAAAATGTACCCTAAAGGATGCTGCTTATATTAGGGAAATTGGAGGAATAGATAGAGAGATGCATTGCCTTAGTTTTTCAGCATGTATCATGGAAGAACAGAAGAAAGCCCTTTGTACACATAGCAGGGCTGGCTCTGGGAATAAGGTAGCCTTCTATTATATAACCTTACTAGAGCAGGGACTTGGCTGAATGTAAGAACAAGTTAGCTAGGTGACTGGGGGTGGAGGAAAGTTTATTTTAAAGGAAATACACCAAAATATGAGTTTACCATATGTGGTTCTACATAAACGACACCAGAATCACCCAGGGAACATTCATGGTTTTCTTCTTCAGTATATTTAGTTTAAAAGTTTGGTCTTGCACACATTCCACAAAGTTTTTGACGAATGGGAGAAGCATGGTATATTATTTGAACTGTTTTCATTATGCCTCAGTTACCTATACTGGGTACAATAACAAGATCTACTTCACACAATTGATACTTTAATAATAATCAAGGACTTATCCCTATTTGCTTTTTATTGAGAAATAAATGCAAAAGAACATGCTGTCATTCTCATGTATTTACATTTCTCTATGGCTGCTTTTATGCTACTATAGCAGTTACCTCCTTCAAGAGACTCTGTGACCCACAAAACCTAAGCTAATTACTATCTGATTGTAGAGAGAAAAATTGTAGATTCCTACTGTAAAGGAAAATTTGTCTCCTTGCTAAACCTGAGCTGAGTCTGGTACTTTGAATGGAAGAGCAGAGTGGTAAAAGCTACACATTAAGAACTTAACAAAATCAATATATTTAGTTATTAAAATTTCATGCCATGCATGGTTGAAACTGAATTAATAGCATTAGAATAGTGCATTTAAATGGAATTCGTTAAGATATGTACATAAAAAATAATTTAGAATAGCCTTTTCATTTATGTGAAATGCTTAAATACCAACATTTAACACAATTACTTTTATCACAGATAATATTACTCAGTATTTGCATCAAATCACATTTTCATTTTGTAGCAATTTCTCATCTTAGAAAATTCTAAAAATGTAATCAACCATGGATAAACAAGTAGCTGTTTTTCTTCAATTTCCTTGTACTTGCTGCTTATTTTATTTTTCTAGTCCTTGAGCATAGCTCCTAGCAACCATTTCTTTCTCTCCCCATAGGAATGAGAGGCAAATTACTATCCTACTTGGTAATGTCTTTGTGTTGTCTATCTTTTGAGTATAATAGCTTCATTCTTATGAGAAAGGAGGTTAAAATGAATTTATGTGAATGAAATGTTTAACCAGCTCCAATGCATGATTTTATGGAGAATTGCTTTAAAATTCTTTGACAATTCATTAGAGAATTGACCAAAAGAATTTACTGAAATCATAATTAAACATAGCATTCTAAAGTGATCTTTTTTTATTCACTGGGATTTTTATGGATATTTGCACCCTGTTAGGGTAGTAGAGGTAGTTTGTTTTACAGAGACTCCTTCATGATTTCTGTTAAAGTAAAAATTACTTAGATTATTTTAATAGAATTGCTGCTTAAATATCTGAGTTTAAAAGATTCATGTTATTTCTGTATGGTGGTATAAGAGGGAGACGTTCATTGTGTGTAAGAGGGAGATTTTATTTTTGAAGTAAAAAATAATAAGTACTTACATCTGAAGAACTATTACTTCATCATGAACACCTGTTTCCAAAAGACTGGCTCAGGAGGCTGAGGCAGTTGGAATCTGGAGTGCAAAGCCAGTCTCAACAACTTAGTGAGGCTCTTAGCATCTTAGGGAGACCCTTTTTCTAAATAAAACATGTAAAAGATTGGAATGTGGTTAAGTGGTTAAACACCTCTGTATTCAATCTCTGGTGGGAAAAAAAAAGACTCTTTACTCCACATATTGTCTTAAAATAAAAAGTCATTTATTGATAAAAGCAACACTACCACAATTAGCAAGCATTTCACTCCAGGAATATAATCATCTCTAATTTTCCTAACTCATTCTTTCTTGAATTCTGCTAAGAGCCACAGCCAAGTAATATGATGCATGGCATTTTTGGTTGAAAGGTGACGCCAGCAAGCCATTGAGATGATATGATTATGTTAAGATCACATTCATATGGATATTGGACTCCTGCTGTCCACCTTGCCCTGCTAGGGACTCCTGGAGAGTTCCCATTAGTTGGAAAAGTGCGGTAGGAGGGAATTCTGGAGGAGGGACTTCCTGTTGGGGTCCTGGAGAATGGTGCGTGGGTCTGTCAGCAATCTGGCGGGGAGCTTACAGGGCATTGGCGGCAGTTTCAAAAATAAAGTTTGTTCCTGCTTGAGTGGCTCGTGATTTGTGCCCAGCCAGACTGCGGCAGAATTCTAAATCCTATTGATTTATTTTTCATTCCCTCAGGAACAATATCCCTTTATTAAATATAGTGTTTACCGTACCCCTATTTTTGAACTTCTTATGATGTATTTCCCTCCTTATGCAATTAAATTGTATGCACTGTCATTGTTAATAATATCAATATATAAAAAAAATAATATTTTTTGTCACTCCCTGATACCTATATTATACCCCCTAGAAAGTTCCAAATCTTTTAAATTTATCTGTACTTATTAACTTCCTCTCAGAAAGACATACACAGAACCATTCTACCTGGTATCACTTAATATGCATATTCACAAATTTTAAGGAGTTCATGTAACTGACCATAAATCTTAATATGTATTTCTGATGTTTTCTAACTATTTCCTTAACAGCTTCCTCAGACAGTCCCCAAAATTCCATGCCTTCAATATTATAATAGTCTAAAGACTTGTCTCTGTTCTTCTGTTGGACATAGAGTATACTGTCAAAGCAATCTTTTAAAGATGTGAGATCATTCCACTATATATCTAAAAAAGATGCACTCTCATTGCATAAAACCTAAGAACAGTAAAATGTAGAACTCCTGAAATAGCTCATTATGCACTCCTCTGATCCCATCTTCTTACCTGTCCTCTTGTTGACTCAGTCGCCTAGCTTTGTTTTGCATCTTGAACACTTAAGGTTGCTCTAAACATAAAGGGTTTCTACTTTCTGTTTTCTCTGTTGATGTGCTTTTCATTTATTTGTTAATTCAAAGAATGCTTACTGAGAATCTATTGTGTGGCAGAGGCATTCTATTTGCTTATACAACAATCTATCAACAAAACAAACAGAATTACCTGTCTGAGCAGAGTTTATATTAGAATGAAGGCAATATATCATAAACATAACAAATCTTTATATCCCATATAAATTTAGAATGTGGCATATTCCTAAAATATAAAAAAAAAATGCTTCAAGATGTTGTTGCTCAAATTATTCTTTTCTAAGACATCCAGAGGACTCAATCCTTTATAAGTCTTAGGTATCCCCTGCATCATCAAAGCCTTCTTCGAGCATCCTATGCAAAGCAACCACCCCTTTCAGAATGCCTTGTCCCAGATCCATTATTTATGCTCCATAGCATTTATTATCATTAAAATGACTATATGATTTTATCTTTTTCACCTATTCTCTTTCTTAATAAGCTAATGACTGTGAGGTCAAAATCTCTTATGTATGATGCTATGAGTTAAGCACCCCAGGTATTCCTTAACAGGTAGTAAGCACTGATACACACAGGAACAATCTAAATTTTTAATCAAAGTATTATTTTACCTGCTTCTTATTTACAATGAAGACGATTTTAAGTAAGAGAAGGTCTACTATCTCAGATTTATTTGGGGATCTACACATTTTTTTTTTTGTAAAATATACTGTTCAACCAAGTTGGTGGGATATAATGGATAGCCTTTACAGATTTCTTTTTCAGAAATTCTAGAAGTCTTAGGATCAAATAAATTAAAAGGTAAAGACAGAGAAAATCATTTAAAATGTGCAATAAAAGTGATTTCAAATTGTAAGAAATATTTATTTCTATATTGAAATCTTAGAGTAGAACATCTGAAAATGGTGCAGTGGACAATCATTAAGACAACAGAATTAAAAAAACTCAGGAGAAACACTTGCAGTGACTATTTTTTTTTAAAATTTCTTAGTGTGGGCAAGAGGGCTAGAGAGAAAATACATATATATGTGCATATATACATATATATGTGTATATGTATGTATATATAATGACAAATCTATGCAAAGATAATTGTGGAAAAAATACATCTAAGAAAAACCATAGATTTGTGGTGGGGGAAGCAGAGAACATGTTCATTTCTCTCGAAAGTGTTGGGGGATTAGCTTAGAAATACAGTATGCACTTTGCATAATTCTCAGAAGCAAGCACTCTTTAAAAACTAAATAAATAAATATTCACAGGAGGTGGTGATGCTGATCAGTTTCTTGGAACTTAAGGCTTCCAGAAGGGCTGATCTTATTGCACTCTGAAATTGTTGCCAATAAATACATTAGCTATATATTTCATGTCTCATTTATAAAGGTATAATCTTTCACAAGAATCTGAATTTACTAACATTTAGAGGAGAATTATGATTGCAACAAACACACGGGCTAAATCCAATAAAATTCATTAAGGAAAAAGAAGAAATTCTAAAAGGATATGTGTTAAATATAAAACAATTTCTTAGAAATTGGATGAATCATCATCAAATTAAGAGTCACATGTATTGTCTAAAAAGTACCAGGTATGAGTAGTGCATTCAAAGATTTAGTACATGGTTTCACCCAGAAGATAAAGCAACTATCAGATTTTACATCATAGAGGGCCCAGAAAGAAACAATAATAGCAGGGAAGGAAAAACTAATAGAATGAATCATAGTAAAAATAAAATCTGGAGGGAATCCAAGATGGTGGGCCAGAGGGAGACAGCATTCTGCATCCCTCCACGACCTGGGACTAAAGTAGTGAGAATACTGCTTCTATGCACGTGACAGAAGACACCCCCACAGCTGTTTCCACACAGGAAGTATAGCTGCATGCCCATGCAGGGCTTCAGGCCCCACTGTCAGAGTAGGACTCCCAACTACTCATCCACACAGGACTACCAGTGCCTGAGCGGGACCACTGGCATCGGCAGAAATCCCTCATACAGCTCCCACACAGGAACTTTGGCTGCCACTCCTGTGTGGACTCCTATCTAACAATTTGAGGCTCTCCAGGTCGTCTCCATCTTGGGACTCTGCAGCAACTGAGATAGTCCCCTAGGCATGGTAGCCTGCCTGCACAGATTCTGAGCTGATGGCAACACATTGTATGCTACAGAACTCACCTGACACAACACCCCATCCCTGAAAGCAGCCCCCTGCATCTTGGGTCACCTTCATTACCATCTTTATTGGGGGCAACTCCCAGTTTGTAACTCCTGGTGATCAGGTACCCATAATTTCTAACTCCCTCCTCTCCCAAGCAGCTGCTATCCTGGCACAGTGACTTCCCAATAGAAAACAGCTCTCTGAGACAGGAGCACAGCCACCAAAGGGGAATACATAAGACCTCTGGAGAGAAATGTCCCTTATTAGGAAGTGGAAAGTGAGAGGGTGAGTGAGAAACACTTTAGAGACTAACATGGAGACCAGGAGCTGTGAGGTTTGTAGTCAAGATAAAGATATAAGACCAGGCACCCACATAATAAAAGTGGGCCCTAAAGGAGATCCTTGAGGTGCAGTCTCCCTTCAGTGACCAGTAGGTGCCACACCCTACCTCCAGGTGCCCTGCAATCAAGACCAGCCCTCTCACCCTGGTAACATTCACCATCCTGAGGGTGATGATACCAGGTAGCAACAGACAGCCACACCTTTTAGATGAGAAGAGAAGCAGGAAAGATACCAGTTTCTGACCAAAGCAATCCTTGTTTCTTCTTTTGAGATTTTTTTTTTCTTCTTCTACCTCTCTATTCTCTCACCCTCACTTCCCCAACATATGTGAAAACAAGGGCCTTTGATGAATTAGGATAATAAGGACTTGGATAATAATATATTAAATAATGTATTACAGTATATTATTATATACTGAATAATGTATTACAGTTTTGTTGTATATTCCCTTTTTTCCTTTTCTGTCATTTTTACTATTTTAACACTTTTTATTTTTCTTAATATATATGTGTATTTGTTTTATGTACACTCCTGTCTTCCCTCTTACTTGTCTACCTAAAATTATGATCTCTCTCTTCTGCTACTAACCTTCTTCTTTAGATTCCTCTTTCACACTCCCTAAGATATAATAACTCTACATTTCACCTCTTACCTCCTGAGAATATCATCCTACACCTCACCCCCAGTTCTTTTTTACTATCTGTAAACCCTTTTGCAAACCTAGCAATTATATTGTAGATAATAATTCCATTCACCATTTCTGTACATTGTGACCAAACTATAAACTCTTAATAGCAACTATTTGATTTAAGGTTGTAAATTGTTTATATTGGGATCCATTAACATTGCCTTTCCACTCAAAGGAGAGGTATTGGAACCCTACAGGGACACTGTAAGTCTATAGGGTAAAAACCAGAACACCTTGGATCAACAGTGCTAGAAGGGAAGAACATGATCAACATTAAAAGACAAGGAAAGAAAGTACCTCAAACAAATCAAGATCCTACATTATTGGAATCCATGACCATCATACAAGAAGAAATTACAGAGAAGGCATTCAGGATGTATAAAATTGAAAAAAAAAACGACATAAGACAGCAAATACAGGCAGGAAAATATCATTTTGATAAAGAGCTACATAAGCTAATACAGGAAGCAAAGATTACTTTAATAGGGATATAGAGGTTCTAAACAAACAGACAGAAATCCTTGAAATTAAAGAAACAATAAGCCAAATTAAAAGTTCAATTGAAAGCATCTCCAACAGATTAGACCACTTGGAAGACAAAAACCTCAGAAAACAAAGACAAAATATAGAATCTTGAAAAGAATGTAGAAAACAGAGTGAAGATGGTAAGAAACCATGAGCAGAACATTCAAGAAGTATGGGATAGTATAAAAACACCAAATTTTTAAGAGTTATTGGGATAGAGGAAGGCATAGAGTTACAAACCAAAGGAATGAACAATCTATTCAATGAATTAATATCAGAAATTTTTTTCAAACATGAAGAACATATTGGAAAACCAAATACAAGAGGCTTACAGAATGCCAAATGTACAAAATCACAACAGATCCATACCAAGGCACATTATAATGAAAATGCCTAGCATACAGAATAAGAAGAGAATTTTAAAAGCCACAAGAGAAATGAATCATATTACATATAGGGGGAAAACAATTAGGTTATATGCAGACTTTTTAACCCAGATGCTGAAAGCTAGAAGATTCTATAACAACATATATCAAGCTCTGAAAAAAATAATGCCAACCAAGAATCTTATATTCAGCAAAATTAAGCTTTATATTTGATGTTGAAATAAAAACTTCTAAGATAAACAAAAGTTAAAAGAATTTACAACTAGAAAGTCTGCATTACAGAATATCATCAGCAAAATATTCCATGAAGAAGAAATGAAAAATCAACAATAAGAATCAACAAAGGGAGTTATTATACTAAAGGAAAAACTAATAAAAGGAGAAACCAAATTGACTTATATAACAAAAAAAAAAAAAAAAGTGGCTGGGAATACAAATCCTGTCTCAATAATAACCCTGAATGTTAATGGCCTAAATTCACCTATCTAAAAACATAGGCTAGCAGACTGGAGGAAAAAAAAAAAAAAACCAACAACATGCTGCCTCCAAGAAACTTCTCCCATAGGAAAAGACATACACAGACTGAAGGTGAAAGCTTGGGAAAAATACCACTCAAATAGACTGTGGAAGCAAGCAGGTGTTTCCATCCTCATATCAAAGACAGTAGATTTCAAGCCAAAGTTAATCAAAAGGGAAAAAGAAGGAAATTTTATATGGCTCAAGGGAAACATATACCAACAAGACATAACAATTATAAATAAATATGCCCCCAAAATGAAGCATCTATGTTCAAAAAACAAAATCTTCTCAAGTTCAAGAGCCAGATAGACAAGAACACAATAATTCTGGGTGACTTTAACACACCTCTTTCACCAATGGATAGATCTTTCAAACAAAAGCTGAACAAAGAAACTATAGAACTTAATAATGGAATCAATAACTTAGACTTAACTGACATATAGAATATTTCATCTTTCAAGAAGTGAATACACTTTCTTCTCAGCAGCACATAGATCCTTCTCCAAAATAGACCATATATTATGCTACAAAACAACTCTTAGCCTATCTAAAAAAAAGTAGAGATACTACCCTGCATTCTATCGTAATGAAATGAAATTTGAAATCAATTATAAAATAAAAAAAAAACCATACTCCAATACCTGGAGAATGAATAATATGCTACTGACTGAAAAATGGGTTGCAAAAGACATCAAGGAGGAGATTAAAAAATTCTTAGAGGTAAATGAGAATACTGAAAACACATCTAAATATCTGGAAAACTATGAAGACAGTACAAAGAGGGAAGTTCATTGCATGGAGTTCATTCCTTAAAAGAAGAAAAAGTCAACAAGAAAATGACCTAACATTATATCTCAAAGCCCTAGAAAAACAAGAACAATTCAACACTCAAAGCAGTAGAAGTCAGGAAATAATTAAAATCAGAGCTGAAATCAATGAAATTGAAACAAAAAAAAATTGAAAAATCTGACAGAACAAAAAGTTAGTTCTTTGAAAAAATAAATAAAATTGAAAAATCCTTACTCATGCTAATAAAGAGAAGGAGAGAGAAAATTCAAATTACTAATATGCATGATGAAAAAGAAAATATCATAACAGACACCACAGAAGTAAAGAAAATAATAAGAAATTATTTTCAAAATTTGTACTCCAATAAAATAGAAAATTTTGAAAGCATTGACAAATTTCTAGAGTCATAGGATTTACCCAAATTGAATCAAGTTGATAAACACATTTAAACAGATCAATTTCAAGCAATGAAACAGAAGATGCCATCAGAAAAGCCCAACCAAGAAAAGCCCACGACCGGATCGATACACAGCTGAGTTCAACAAGACCTTTAAAGAAGAACTAATAACAATAATCTTCAAATTATTGTGTGAAATATAAAAAGAAGGTTCACTTCAAAACTCAACCTATGAGGCCATTATCACCCCAATTCCAAAACCAGGCAAAGACACATTAAAGAAAGAAAACTCCAGACCAGTGTCCCTAATGAATGTAAATGCAAAGATTCTCAATAAAATTCTGAAAAATTGAATACAAAAACATATCAAAAAATAGTGCACCATGATCAAGTGAGGCTTATCTCATGGATGCAAGGATGTTTCTACATATGGAAATCAATAAATTTCTGTAGTTAATCACATCAATAGACTTAAAAAATCATATGATCATCTTTATAGATGTAGAAAAAGCATTTGACAAAATACAGCACCTTTTCATGTTCAAAACACTAGAAAACTAGGAAAAAAAGGAACATGTCTCAACATCATAAAAGATATCTATCCTAAGCCCCAGGCCAACATCATGCTAAATGGAGAAAATTTGAAAGCATTTCCTCTAAAAACTGGAGCAATGTTAGGGTCTGTATACAAGTCAGGATGGTGCCTGGCATTTTGCCAGAGGGAGTGGTTTGTGAAGTAACGCCAGCAAGCCATTAAGTGTGGAGATTCCTTATTGGTTGACTGCTGTATCTAGTTTATGTTAATTAAGATAAGCTGTGTGGAATGTATATATACCCCTCCTGTCCTACAATAAACGGCTCCCACTCCTGCTGCATCAACCTTCACAAGTTGCTCGTCACCCCCCGGTTATTTTGCTGCAGCCGGACTGTGGCAGAGCAAGACAGGGATGCCCTCTTTCACCACTTCTATTTCACATAGTTCTTTAAATACTGTTCAGAGAAATTAGTCAGATGAAAGAAATCAAAAGGATATGAATAGGAAAAGAAGAACTCAAATAAACACTATTTGCCAAGATATCATTCTATACCTAGAGGACCCAAAGAGTTCCACCAGAAAACTTCAAGAACTAATAAATGAATTAAGTAAAGTAGCAAGATATTAAATCAAAGCCCATAAATCAAAGGCATTTCTGTTTATCAGTGACAAATCATCAGAAAGGGAAATTAGAAAAACTACCCCATTTACAATAGCCTCAATAAAATAAAATGAAATACTTGGGAATCAACAAAAGAGATAAAAGGCTTCTACAACAAAAATTACAGAACACTAAAGAAAGAAATGAAAGAAGAACTTAGATGATAGGAAGATTTCCCTTGTTCTTGGATAGGCAGAATTAATATTGTCAAAATGGCCAGACTACCAAAGGCACTATATAGATTAAATGCAATGCCAATCAAAACCCCAAGGACATTCTTCATACAAATAGAAAAAGCAATCATGAAATTTATCTGAAAAAATAAGAGACAAAGAATAGCTAAACAATCTTTAACACGAAGACCTTAATCTATACAACGGAGCAATAGAAACAAAAACAGCATGGTATTGTCACCAAAATTGGACTTGTAGATCAATAGTACAGAGTACAGGACACTGAGAGTAACACACATAATGACAGTTATCTTATATTAGACAAAGGTGCCAAAAACATACATTGGAGGAATTAGATATTCAACAAATGGTGCTGGGAAAACTGGAAATTCATATGCAACAAAATAAAATCAAACCCCTATCTCTCACCATGCACAAAATTCAACTCAGAGTAAATCAAGGACCTAGGAATTTAACCAGAGACACTGCACCTATTAGGAGAAAGAATAGGCCCCAATCTCTATTATGTTGTATTAGGCCCCAACTTCATAATGAAACTCTTATATTGCAAGAATTAAAATCAAGAATCAATTAATGGGATGGATTCAAACTAAAAATCTTCTTCTCATCAAAAGAAATAATCAGTGAGGTGAATAGAGAGCCTACATAATGGGAGCAAACTTTTATCATATGCACATCAGATAGAGCACTAGTCTTAGGATATATAAAGAACTCAAAAATCTTAACACCTAAAGAACAAATAACCCAATCAATAAATGGGCCAAGGAACTGAACAGAGAATTCTCAGAAAAAGATATACATTCAGTCAACAAACATATGAAAAAAAAAATGTTCAGCATCTCTAGAAATTAGAGAAATGCAAATCAAAACTACTCTAAAATTTTATCTCACTCCAGTCAGTACAGCAGCTATTAAGAATACCAACAATGGGGCTGGGAATGTGAGTCAAGCAGTAGCGCTTGCCTGGCATGTGCAGGGCGCTGGGTTCGATCCTCAGCACCATGAAAAAATAAAAATAAAGATGTTGTGTCCACCGAAAACTAAAAAAAAAATAAATAAACATTTTTTTTTTCAAAAATGTGAACCAAACTCTTAAAAAAAAAAAAAAGAATACCAACAACAATAAGTGCTGGCAAGGATGTGGGGAAAAAGGCACACTCATACACTGCTGGTGGGACTGCAAATTGGTGCAGCTAATATGGAAAGCAGTATGGAGATTCTTTGGAAAACTTGGGATAAAACCACCTTTAGAAGCAGCTATCCCACTCCGTGGTCTATACAGAAAGGTCTTAAAAACAGTACACTACAAGGACACAGCCACATCCATGTTTATAGCAGCACAATTTGCAATAGCTAAACTGTAGAACCGACCTAGATGCCCTTCAGTAGATGAATAGATAAAGAAAATGTGGTATATATACACCACGGAATATTATTCAGCAATAAGAGTAAATAAAATCATGGCATTTGTAGGCAAATAAATGGAATTGAAGGAAAAAAATGCTAGGTGAACTTAGTCAATCCCAAAAAATCAAATGCCAAGTGTTTTCTCTGATATAAGAAATCTGATTCATAATGGAGTTGGGGGGGGCATGGAAGGATTAAAGCAACTCTAGATAGATGGGAGGGGAGGGGAAAGGAGGGGCATGGGGATAGAAAAGACAGTGAAATGAGACAGACACCATTACCCTAAGTACATGTATGAAGACACAAATGGCATGATTATATTTATATACAACCAGAAATATGAAAAAATTGTCTTCTATATGTGTAATATGAAATGTAATGCATTCTGCTGTAATATATAACAAAGCAGAATTAAAACAAAATAAATAAAAAATAAAATATGAGAAAGACTTGAAATGGATAAAAGGGTCAAATTAGTGATAAGAGCAAGATTTATTGAAAATAGGAAACCCTATGACAAATATTGGTAAAAATATTAAAATTCCTAAGATTTTTCAGAAGGAGTCAACAAATATCAAAAAAACAAAACAAAAAAAGAGACAGCAGATGATTTATAAAATGTCACATTTGTATCAAATTTCTTTAGTAACTGCATAAAGCAGTAAAGTAAATAAAATTACATCTTCCATTTAATACTTTCAGAGCTCTAAATCCAAATTATGATAATTTAATTTTCTGCATTGCTGAAGTTGTATTCAAGAATTAAGTCAAGATAAATAAATTTCAGTAATACTAAGAATCAGAATGATTAAAATAAAATAATGGAATTATTGAAAATATAAATCAGAAAAATCAACACATGCACAAACAAAAAAAAAAATCAAAATCATGTAGCTTTCAAAAGAAAGAAATGAACAAAAACACCAGTAATTAAAGCAGCACCTTCCTAATTGCACAAATCTGTGCTAGTAAAGAAATTACTTAATTCTTTCAAAACAAAACAAAAAAAAAACCCCTTCTCTCACTATGTTGGGTTTAAGAAATTCATTGATACCCAATAAACCATGATTCCTTTCCAAAGGTTGTAAAGAGGTGGGGCAAATGACCCACTGATGTCAGTGTAACCTGGTCTCTATTCCTGAGGTTTTCCTTATGAAAAAGTTCTTTCATGCTATTTCTCCAATTTACCTGGAATTAGTTGTGATAAAACCCCTTCTTTAATTCATTAGGTGGGTATAGGCATTTTAAATCAATAATTTATCAATAAAATTATTTTAATTGTCAGAAAGATTATAACATTAGTTCCAGGGAATTGGACCACTGTTTTCTGAACTCCAATTTTCTTAATTACTACAATAATGGGTTGTTACGTATGGATACAGAAATTGAAAAGACAGAACTTGTTGTACCTCAGGGGTAGAGCACTTGCTTCACATGCATGAGGCACTGGTTTCAATCCTCAGCACCACATAAAAATAAGTAAATAAAATAAAGATATGTGTCCATCTACAACTAGTGTGTGTGTGTGTGTATACATGTGTGTAAATATATACACACATATGTATACATATATACATATATATGCACACATATATATACACATATGGATAAGTATACTTTTAAAAAAGAAATTGATAGGACAACAGGAACTATGCATATATTAATTGACTGATAGGAAAGCATTAATATGATTAGGTAATTGTTATTTTTCTACTTCATTATTACGCTAGTATTTCTTTACAGGAAGCATATTCAATTGAGTAAAATAGCATACTTCCACTGCAGAGGAAGAATATTATTTAATGTAAAGTAAATAAAATACATATTTTTTTCATTTTAATTTCTATCATAGTAAAGATAAAAGCGTAATATATATGGTGAATTGAAAATTGATTGACCGTTAGATTCCCACTTATATTAATCACAAAGAAGTTTTATTTCTGCTCCAAACTTGCAAAAGAGATAACATGTCAGGGTAAAACTCCTTTGTTTTCTTCAAAATTGGAATTTCTTAATCTTTTTCACTGCTTATAAATTCTAAGTTTTTATATTTTTATTTTCATTGAAATAAAATTAATAATTATGTAATATTTTAAAATGCTGTGAAGAATTTGAACTATTGATTCTGTTCAAATTGTTTAATTTTGCTCTGTATTTCTTGAGCTACTTGTTATTTTCAGGGTACTTAATCCTTCTTACTAAATAGGCTATGGTTTTAAGAGACATTGTATTTTGCTTCCCTGAAATACTGCATGATTTATAGTTGCTTTGTGTGTCTGTCCATAGAAAACATAACAAAACATAATGTAGTACTCTATTCAAATTCATCATTGGCTTGCAGGGAACATATTTCATACTATTTTAATAAGACTAAAATGGAAAGATGTATCACCTACATTTGTTTTTACCCTCTAGTAATTATTTTTATATTGAACATTTTTAATGTCCCATATTTTGATATGAAGTGGTTTATTTTCTCATAGTGACCCATACAAACACTAAAATGAAGAAATAAAAATAGAAACCATATATTCTAGGGCACAGCAATCCATAACCATGAATAGTCCAGTTTACCTTTATTCCTGTCATTGTATTTCCTCACTGACCCCTCTTGTCCCATTAATTTAAAAAATGCCACAAATTTTGTGCATGACAGAACCTCAATTTTGGTAAAATGTTTTGTAGCAGTCATGTTGAATTAAAAAATGCACCTCAAAACTCAATGTGTTTCTTGCTCAGAAAAAAAAAAAAAAAAAAAAAAAAAAAACATTGCTATCTCTTTGAGATAGATTCTTTCAAAGACATGACTCAGGTATCCAGTGCTAGAATATTTTAAATGTACAAACTAGAACATGAGGCTTCCAGAGAGTCATCACATGAAAAAAGAGACTTGAAGGGATGTTTGTCAATACTTAAGAACTTTGACCTGGACACCTAACATTTCTAACATTTCATTGGTGAGAATAATGATATAAAGAGTGACTGAAAAGTTCAGAGGATGTATGGAATAATCAGTGTGCTTCACTCTTTCTGACACATGTTTTAAAAACCAATCAGGTTGTCACTATATATGTAGATACCAGTGCAGACTGCTGCTTCACTGTTTGGTGTAGCACCTCTGGTCATCATGGATCTATCCTATTGCCCCTTGATACTTTGCATCAATTTTGTAGTAATTCTTTTTTTATTTTACACTCACAAAAAAACATGTCCACACCATCATGTCTATATTGTGGTATTACCCAGAGGTTAATGAAAAGGAGTTAAATAAGGAAACATAAAGTTGGACTCTAGAAGAGCTGACTATATAGTCCACTTCCTGGACAACAGACTAACTCATCACAAATGATCATCTTGCCCTGAGGTCACACTAGTTTCAGGGAACCATTTATTTCCCCTCAACAAATGTGTCCAAATATATCTCGTCCATCAGAGTCCAGGCCTTAAGGTTCTGAGTCTCAGAGAAGAGCTTCTTTTCTTCTCTTTGAATCTTCACTTCTTTGTAGCAGTACTAATCTTCTGTGATGGATGACAGTTCCAATGTCCATTCTCCTATGAGCAATTCTCTTTTCTTCAAAATCTGCTTTTCCCCAAACTTCCATTAGGGCAATATTATCAAGTAACATAGAGTATATGTCTTGAATATTGCCATTTTTTTCTGAAATAATAGCACACATGAAACTTTATAAGCACAATTGAATTTGAGTTTCAGAAATCACCATTTGATCTGGAGTCTCAAACTCCTAAACCACATGTACATAAAAATAACAACAATAGCAACACAGTCACACAAAATTTGTTATTCTTTATAATATTAATTGCCCATGTAACATAGCTTTTTAAATTTTTGTTTGTTGTGATATAACAGGACGTTATCTAAAACAGTGAATAAGTTTGTTTTTATAAATGTCTTTTTCATAAAACATTAGCATTGGGACCTAGTCTTTAGAGAAAAGCTCTTAAACATGAAACCAAGAGCACAATGGTCCAAAGAATACATACATAAAATCTGAAGTAATCAAAATAAAATAAATTTAACTTAAACATTAAAAATATGAAAAGGCAAATCACAAACTTCCAAACCACCTATGTGATAAAACACCTACCTTTATGAAGAATTATAAAAATTAATTAGTTTAAAAAATCCAGTGAGAAAATAGGCAAAAGACATAAAGAGACAATTTACTAATGAGGCTATTAGAATTACAAATAAGCACATGAAAAGATGTACTTTGTCAGGATGTGTTACTACTCATCTATTAAAAGAGCTAAAATGAAAAAAAAAAAATAATGACAACACCAAATGCTGGTGAGCCTAAGGAATAAATGGATATATCATACATTGCTACAGGAAATGTATAATGGTACAAACACTCTGCAAAACAATTTGACAATTTTTTAAAAACTAAACAAATATTTACCACATGACTCAGTAATCTTACTTTCAGAAATGTTTTCCAGGGGAATAAAATTCTACTTCCACACTGAAATCTTATATTTATGGTAGCATTATTAGTTTCTTAGGCACTTTGGATTGCTATAACAAATTAATTCAAATTGAGCTGTTTAAGTAACATTTGTTTCTCATCGTTCTGGAAGCTTCAAAATCCAAAATCAAGGTGCTGATAAATATGTGTTGTCTGCTGAGTCCCTATATGGTAGGCAGATGGATATCCATTTATTCTGTCCTCACAGGGTAGACCAGAGAAGGGGAGCATCCTGATCTCTTATTGTAGGGGCATTAATCCTATACAAGACTGCTCCACTCTCATGATCTAATTACTCTCAACACTAACCCAAATACCATCCCATTGAAAATGAGTTGTCAACCTAAGAATGAAGACAGCACAAACATTTGATCCATAGCAATCTGTAATAGCAAAAAAAAAAGTAAAAATTCAAATACACATTTTTTTTTCTTTGATGCTCAGGTTTGGAATTTTTTGTTGTTGTTTTTTAATTTGTAAATATGTCTGGATTCTTCAAAGCTTTCTACTGTTTCTGTTTAATTTAACCCTAAGAGAATTGAAGAGCATGTATGATAAGGTTTTAATTTCTTTAGATGTATTGAAACTCGTTTTCTAGCCATGCCTGTGTGTTGATATATTGTCTATCAATAGACCTGGGAAAGTTGGGGGCTGGCACTTGAAGCAGTGGGTGAGTAGTTGCCTCTTTAAGTTTTACAACCTAGGAATGTTATTTTTTCCCAATTAGTTCTCAGCCTAAGATCATCTGAAAAGAATTAATAAAAAAATTGAAGCCTAAGACTGGGGTCCTCACTGCAGTTTTTATAGGACCTGGATCAACAGGTATCTAATTGCAGAGTTGAAAAGCATGTTTGATGATGTTCCACAAATTGTCCTGAGGTACACCATAGTGACAATAAGAGCAGCTACTGTGGTGGCTGATAAGCCTTGTGTATCTGTGAATAGCTAGGTTCCAAGAGCAAATTTCACTCTATTAAGCCTCTTAGTCTGAATAAGACTTTGGACAATTCATATATTTCAGAGAGAGCTGAATGTGGAACTATCTGACTCCCTGCTAAGGTGGCATAGTTGTTTCTAGGAATTAAAGAAAAGCATTTATAATTCAATTTTATAAACCTTGCCAGCCAATTTATGGCACTACCCAAGAACAGCTAGTATATAATTTTTAAAAATCTAATTTGATTATATCAAACTAATTCATTATCCTGTGAATAGGAACACCATGAAATATTTAGCTATGAAGGATTAAGTAACTGAGCAACTCCATGCAAGCCAAAAGATATCACTTAGATAATAATGTTAATTCATTTGGACTTTGAATGGTATGTTAAATTCTGAAGTATAAAATCACAAAGATGATATAAAATTTTAAGTGATACCACCACTGGAATTAGTATGTTAAAGTGACTCAACTTTTAATTTTAAGAAATTAGTGTATAAATATTTATTTTGGTCACACAAAAAGGGATTAAATGTATATTTATCAATGTGTTGATATATTAACAAGTTTCTTATTAACTAAACAGAGAATAACTGTTAATTATATTAATTGTATTAAGTAACCCAAATATTACAATCATGGTAAATTTTTTAAAAGATACTACACTATAAGCATTTAATGCTTGCCATTTTCAAAGTAACTGCAACAATATTTCTTTGATAAATTTCTTAAAACAAACCTAGGATTTATTTTTAAAAATTATTATTCACTTTTATATTTTAATTTTCTTTTAACTAAAAAGTTAGCCACAGCTTAAGTAGCTCAGCTAGCAATGACTGGCTATTTAATGGCAAATTAATAAAACAAATTTGTGCACACCATCTAATACTATATAAACTCCAAGCTCTTTTCACCACACACAATACCCACTAGATTAGTCCTATAAAAAAGTTAGAACACTTAATTTTTAGTATTAGTTACTATTTCTACTCTACAACATTATGTTGTCCAATATTATATGTAAAGTATTAAGACACACACAAACACACACATATGTACACTCTTACACACATTGATTTGTCTTCTTTTACAAAGTTCATGAAATGTTTGTTTACTCTTTGGAGATATTTGTTGTAGCAATTTCCAAAGTAATCCTTAGGGTAAAATAATAAATAACGAAATGCCTTTTTTTAGCGTTTTGTTTTGAAACAACATCTTATATAACTATAATAAAACATCTGAACTATGAAATTGACATTTGTACAGTGTGTGAGGATACTTTAATATCATTTTATAGCAAAGATTCAGGAAATTACCACCACTATCAAAACAGAGAATCATTTCATTATTAAAATCATCTGTAATCCCTGTAGCTCAGTAGGCTGAGCAAGGAGGATTGCAAGTTCAAAGCCAGCCTCAGCAATTTAGTGAGGTCCTAAGCAACTTAGCCAGACCCTGTCTCAAAACAAAGACTAAAATGGGTTGGGAATGTGGCTCAGTGGTCAGGTGCCTTGGGGTTCAATATCTCATATCAAAAGAAAAAAAATTCTCTCTCATGCTACCCATTTACATTTTTACCTATCCTAACTTCCACTAACAACCCTAGCCAATGGCAACTCTTAATTTTATCCTTTATTATAGTTTAGTTATGTGAATATATTATGCAATATCTCAATTTGTTGAAATCAACTTTTTTCTCTTAATACTATGTCTTCAATAGATGTCTAAGTTTGTGTGTGTGTGTGTGTGTAACTGATGTATGGTATTCTATGGTATCAATGTACCATAGTTTAACTATTCACTTACAAGACATTTTATTTGCTCCAGTTTTACACGATTACAGATAACTGTATACTAAATGTTTATATGTTAAATATCTAAAGTCCTACAAGATGAGGGCCTCACTTAAAAATAATATTTTATGTTTAGAGTTTTTGATAAATGGATAGATTGTAGTTTTTTCTGCCACAGAGGGAAAAATAGGTAAATATGTGAGATTGTGCTTGTGTTAATTGATTTCACTATAGTAGTCATTTTTCTATCTCTCTATATTAATTTCTATATCTATATGTGTTTACAAAGATATATATATGAAATCATGTTGTATATCATGAATATACACAATGAAATTTATGTTAAAATTATTTGGAACTACAAAGAATCTATGCACCAGTCAAAATGATTATGGGGAAAAAAGAGAAAAAGTGAGTTGATTGCTCCATTTCAAGACTTTATATCTATATTTATCTGAGCACTGTGAAATTCCATATAGAAAGGTACAGAGATCAACGTGACAAACTTTACAGAGCAGAAATCAGCTCTATGATTAAGGCCTGTCAATTTTAAATAAAAGAAGAAAGGGGTAGACTTAAAAACTTGTCTGGAACCATTGAATATTTGTATTTTAGAAAATATAATAACAAATTACTATCTCATACTTATTTAAATGGATCAGAGACCTAAGTATAACAGCTAAAATTATAAGACATCTAAAAAACCATGACAATATTTTTCTGAATATAAATTAAGCAAAGAGTTATCAGATATTACACTAAATCATGTAAAAGAAAATAGTACCAATTGGTCTTAAATAAAGAATACAATTGATACATTAGACTTAATCAAATCAAAATTTTTGTTATCCAAAAGTCACCAAGTTGAAAATGAATAGGTAAACCAGGGAGACAGTATTTTCAGGTGACATATATCATAAATAACTAGCATCTGGAATATACAAAGAACCTATTCAAAACATGTATTCAATAATAATTAAAGCGCTCTCTCACCAATGGAAATGTGCTAAAATTGGCTTCTAGTAATATGCATTTATCATTAGATATATACATTTTATTAAATTAGCAAAATAATAAAAAAACATAAAATAATCTATATATTTGCCAAAGTTATTGGGTTATAATTTTCAGTATGAAAATCCCTTGATATGGAAGTAATACTACAATAAGCCTGTTTAAGGAATCCATTCACAATTGCTGCAGCCTCTGATTCTGCTTGTGCCAGCCTGAGATCACCTGGAGGTCTCTTCTCTGGGCACAGCCTGGGTTACCTCTGACTTGAATTCTGAATTCCAAGGCTGCCTCTATGGTTGCTGCTGAAGTCATCTGTCAATCAAATGCTGCCTGTACCTCTATCACCATTGGTGCCGCCTCTGATTCCACTGCTGCCAGCCTGAGATCACTTGGATGTCTTGTTTCTGGGTACTACTGCCACAGGAGACACCACTGCCCTGGATGCAACTGAAGCCAACACTGCTGCTGACCCCTGAAGATCACTTGGTGACACTGCCCCACAGCTGCCACGGCTACTACTGATACACTGTCTGCTGCCAACAACCACAGCTGCTACCCCTGCTACCATGGCCTAGAGGACTTCTTTCAGGGAAGACTTCAGGTTTGGTTGCATGTGGCTGCACCCATTTTGGGACACCAGCCAGAAACTGATTCCTGGGTGCCAGCAGGTTTACCACCATAAGAGCCTGTGTCTGGGGACTCTAGCTGAGACTTGCAGATTCAGTGTGGGGGGTGCCTGCAGGTTTGGGGGAGCTGGTGGCCCTTGTCTTGCTGCTGCATCTCGGTTTGGTCATTTGCATGAGTGTATCCTGGTGGTCTCTCTGCAAGTAGGAGCAGCATTGAGATCTTGGAATTACAGTGTCACTGAGCCTGAGGTGTCTGAAGCCTAAATTGGTGAGATAAGAGACTGGGTTTGAGAGGACAAATCTAGGTTTGGTGATCCCGAGAGATGTCAGAGAAAGGGCTGACAAACTGTTGAACATGACAGAGACAGTTTGACTTTCCTGAAAGATTTATTTTATTTTTCGATTCACTAATCTCTATTATATTTTCAAATATCATATTTCCAAAAAGACAGGATGTCTTTTATGCATCAATGTGTGGAGAACAATGATATATGAATGGTGTTTTGCATTTTTTTGTATTCTTATGTCTTCAATTTTTTTTTTCTTTTTGTTCATATTCTTCCTCTCTTGTCTATTTTCTTTCCAACTTTTTTCCAACCAACAGTTAATCTCTGTAGGTTTCTCTTCTATTCTTCCTGTGAATTTTTACTCTAGCTTCTCTCTTAGTCCCTTGCAAATATTCCATACTACACTACTGCTGTTCTCTCATCTACCATTTGAAACTGTAAATTATTTTAACAACTATTCTGTTTGTACTATAGATGGTTATTGAACCCATTATTTTGGTTTAATATGAGAAAGCAGTTAGATGCCTTAGTGGAAGCTATTAGGTTTAAGGCTATATATTGTGTACACTGAGTGCTGTTGATATTCATCTCATAAGTAAAGTTGAAGCACTGGAAACCTCAGAGACACTATAGTTCTACAAGGTAGAATTCATTCTACCTTAGATCTATACATTTAGGTGGGAAAACACTCTAATAACATGAAAGAACAAGGGAATAAAGCACTCCAAATAAACCAAGATGCTTCAACTACAGAAGCTACTGATAACACAATAAAAGAAATGTTCAAGAAAGAGTTCAGATTGTATATAGTTAAATTGATATGTGAAGTAAAGTATAGTATAAGGAGTGAAATTAAAGAAAAAATACAGACCACTTCAATAAAAGTTAGAGATCATGAAAAATAAAAAAGGAGAGATCCTTAAAATGAAGGAATCAGTAAACCAAATTATAAATTCAATAGAAAACACCTCCAATAGACTATATTATTTGGAAGACAGAACCTCAAACAATGAAGATAAAATATGTAATCTTGAAAGTAGAGTTGAACCTGCAGAGACAATGTTAAGAAACCATGAACAGAATATCCAAGAATTATAGGATAACATGAAAAGACCAAATTTAAGAGTTATTGGAATAAATGAAGGAGCAGAGATATAAACCAAAGGAATGCCCAATATTTTCAATGATATAACAGCAGAAAATTTTCCAAACCTAAAAAATGGAATGAAAAATCAAATACAAGGGGCTTATAGGACCCCAAATATACAAAATTACAGAAGACCCACACCAAGACACATTACAATGAGAATGACTAACACAGAATAAAGATAAAATCTTAAAGGCTGTGAGAAAAAAAAATCAAATTACCTATAGGGGGAAACCAATTCAGATCTCAACTGATTTCTCAACCCAGACCCTCAAAGCTAGGAGGTCCTTGAATAATATATTTCAAGCTCTGAAAGAAAATGGATGCCAATCAAAAATTTTATATAAAGAAAAATTAAGTTTCAGATTTGCAGATTAAATTAACACAAGCCATGATAAACAAAGATTATAAGAATTCAAAACTAGAAAGCCTACACTACAGATCATTCTCAAAAAAATATTCCGGGAGGATGAAGTGGAAAAAAAAAATGAAAACCAGCAAAGGGAGGACCTACACTAAAGGGATTTTCAACTAAATGAGAAACTAAGACAAATCAAAAAGCAGAAATAAATCAAAATTACAGGGAATACAAATAATATCTCAATAATAACCTTGCATGTTAATAGCCTAAACTCATGAATCAAAAGACATATACTGGCAGATTGTATTAAAAAAGCAAGAACCAACAATATGCTGTCTTCAAGAGACTCACCACATGGACAAAGACAACCACAGGCTGAAGGTGAAAGGATGGGAAAAAACTTATTACTCATATGGATTGCGTAAACAAGCAGGGTTTCCATTCTCATTTCAGATACAGTAGACTTCAAACCAAAGTTAATTAGAGGAGACAAAGAAGGACATTTTATACTTCTTAAGGGAAGTATACATGAGTAGGACATAACACTTATAAATATTTATGCCCTAAAGAGTAGCATCTATATACATCAAACAAACACTTCTCAATTTTAGAAGTGAAATAGACCACAAAACAATAATACTGGGTGACTTTAACACACCTCTCTCACTAATGGACAGATCTTCCAAACAAAAACTAGAGAAGAAAATTATATAACTAAATAATACAATCAATAACTTAAACTTAACAGACATATATAGAATATTTCATCCATCAATGAGCAAATATTCTTTCTTCTCAGCAGCACATGCTCCTTCTCTAAAATAGACCATATCATATGTCCCAAATCAACTCTTAATAAATACGTAAAAAAAATACCCTGCATTCTGTCAAACAACAACTGATCAACAATTATACGAAAAAGTGTTTCAACATCTCTAGCAATTAGGTAAATGCAAATCAAAACTACTCTAAGATGTCCTGTCACTCCTATCAGAATGGCAATCATCAAGAATACAGGCAATAATAAATGTTGGTGAAGATGTGGTGAAAATGGTACACTCATACATTGCTTGTGGGACTGCAAATTGGGGCAACCACTATGGAAAGCAGTAGGGAGATTCCTCAGAAAATTGTGAATGGAACAACCATTTGACCCAGCTGTCCCACTCCTTGGTTTATACCCAAAGGACTTAAAATTCTCTTTTTCTCTCTCTGCTCCCAATCCCTCTCTGTGTATGTCTCTGTCTCTGTATGTGATTTTTCAAGGTCTATAGTGACGCAAGGCCTATAGTGACACAGCCACATCACAATTCATAATGGCTAGACTATGGAACCAACCTAGATGCCTCTCAATCACTGAATGGATAAAGAAAATGTAGTATATATACTCAATGGAATATTACTCAGCTTTAAAGAAGAGTGAAATTATGGCATTTGCCAGTAAATGGTTGGAGCTGGAGAATATCATGCTAAGCAAAATAGGCCAATCCCACAAAATGCAAATATTATTTCACAATAAGGCAGGGGGCACTAGTAAAGAATACCATTACCTTAGATTAGGTAGAGGGAAGTGATCAGAGGGGAAGAGAGGGGATGTGGGGATGGGAAATATAGTAGAATGGAACAGACATTATTACTCTCTCTATATATGTGTCTACATGACCAATATGATTCTGCAACATGTACCTTCAGAAAAATGTGAAATTATATCACATCTATGTATGCTGTATCAAAGTACATAAATGGGGATGTGGTTGTGGCTCAGAGGTATAGCGCTCACCTAGCATGTGTGAGGCACTGAGTTTGATCCTCAGCATCACATAAAATAAAATGAAGACATTGTGTCCACCTATAACTAAAAAATAAATATTAAAATAGTGCATGAGGGCTGGGGATGTGGCTCAAGCAGTAACGGGCTCGCCTGGCATGTGTGGGGTACTGGGTTCGATCCTCAACACCACATAAAAATAATATAAAGATGTTGTGTCCACCAAAAACTGAAAAATAAATATTAAAAAATTCTCTCTTTCTCTCTCTTTAAAATAATAGTGCATGAATGCATTCTACTGTCATGTATAACTAATTAAATTTAAAAAAAATCATTAAAAATTACAAAAATAAAAACACATACAATTCTGTACCAAAAAAGAATCCATGCATTTTAGACTATTTTCTATAATGACTTTCACTTTCTTTTTCTATAATGACTTTCTCTTCATATTTTCTCTTTTTCTTTTTCCCTTTCTGCTCCCAATCCCTCTCTGTGTATGTCTCTGTTTCTATATGTGATTTTTCAAGGCCCATTCTGTGAGGAGCTCATGAAACCTCCTAATCCTTATTCTCATTGGGAAGAAAAAAATTGGCAAAAATGCTGCTCTGCTTACATCTGTGAATGCCCAAAAGAAGTTCTCAGTCAAAACTGCGAAACTGATGTCAATGAATGTTCTGAAGCAGCACGTCAGATTGGCACTGACTGTGTCAATAAACCAGATGTAAGTCTGAATGTAGGGAATGAGAGAGCAGTTTAAATGAAATTCACTACTCAAATTACATATGAAAATTGCATATAAAATTTTCATTAAATTATAATTTTAAAACATAGGAAAGTCAGAAAATCTACTTGTTCACTTTCCTTTTTCCCATTTATATAGAAACCCCAATTTTAAAACACTGCTCAGTCTCATTTTGTGCTCTTCCACCTGTATTCTTCCTCAGAAACAATGTAATTTTACATACTTTCTAGTTTTCGTTATTTCTTTTAATTTTTTCTTCTCTTTTGATTACATGAAATTTTCACACCTTATTAATTGAATATTTAAATTAAGTAGACAAATGGTTTGTTAACCGTTCTCACAGACCACTCCATTTTACTACTAATCATATTTGCCACTAACTCTTAAAAATCTTTTGGAGTTTATTCTTCGAATTTCACAACTCTTAATCACCAACAGTGTTTAAATGGAACTTTCTTCTTGGAACAATGTCCATTCTATTAACAATATTTTGGTCAAGCCATTACTAAGAAGTTTTAGTTTAATTATACAAAACATATAATATAAAGGCCTACTATAGTATCATTTTGTAATTCACCTATAATTTTTTGAAAAACAGCTAACCAGTTGTCATTAACCTATGTTAAAGGAAACATCAACATTAAGAGATTTTAGTGGAAAGAACACTAAGACATGCTTGTAACAATCAAGACCATTATACTTGTAAGGGGAAATTAGGTCCTCCACTCCGCCTCCCCAAAACATGTCTATGTCCTAATCTCAGCAATATGTATCAACTCTATGTTACATAAGAAGGGGAAACTAAGGTAGCAAATAGAATCAAGACTGCTGATCAGCTGATTACATCACAGATTATCTAAACAGGACTGATGTAATTACCAGTCCTTTAAAGAGGAAGAGGGAGAAAAAGTATTACAGTCAGGGAGAGGTTTGAAGATGCTGCAATTCTGGTTTTGGAGTCGAAAGAAGGGATCATATGAAAACTGAGGTCAGCTTCTAGAAACCAGGAAAGTCAGGAAAATATTATCTCCTGTAAGTTCCAGAAGGAACAAACCTGGCATCTTGATTTTGGCACAGTGACATTCTGTTCAGATTTATGACCTCTGAAACTATAGGATAATAAATTTTATTTCTTTAAGCTACTAAGCTTGTAAAAAAGTTTTCGACACATAAAAATTTGTTATATGAATGAAAAATAGTGTAGTAAACTATGAAAATTTATTAGTAGGATCACTTGAAAAATTTTATTCTAAATTTGAGAATAAGAACAATTAAACACACTCTAACTTTACTAGTTATGAGTATCTTAAGAAGTGATCCTCAAGGATGTTTGCTTAACTATTAATTCATAAAAGTACTTTAACTCTTACTTGTTTTTGTGTTATTCATTATTATGTTTGAAAGAACATGTTTTATTATAAATAATTTTGAAGACACTTTATCATTTCCACCATCACCATGCAATAACCTTAGGCAAACTCTGTATGTTTCATATTTAGGTGTTTTTCTTTAGGGGAAGTGGTACCAGGGATTAAACTCGGGAACACTCAACCACCACATCCCTAGCTGTATTTTGTATTTTATTTAGAGACAGGGTCTCACTGAGTTGCTTAGTCCCTCACTTTTGCTGAGGCTGGCTTTGAACTCACAATCCTCCTGCCTCAGCCTCCCAAGCTGCTGAGATTACAGGCATGTGCCATTGCTCCCAGCTAGTTTTTTTTTTTTTTTATGAGTATTATTTAATTGGATTCCACAAAGAAGAAACACAATCATCTAATTCAAGTTCATAGGCATTTTATCTTAGAATTACTTAAATACTATTATAAGTTTGAAAACGATGATAAAGGAGAAAAAAGAGGGAAAGAAAAGAGGACAAGAGGAGGACAAAAAGTTATGAATAGTGCCTATAGACTACAGGGGCAATAACAGATAAGTTCATCAAATTTAGTTTTACTTTTGTCTTTACCTAACAACAAATGTATAGATTTATAACATTACGATCTTCTATTTTCTAAGTATAATCACATCAAATTTAAATGGCTTAAGACAATTATATCATTATTATCTCTATAGTTCTGTGAATTAAAATGTCTCAGCTAAGAGGTTCTTTTTGGTCCTAGTTTCTCATGAAGTTATAGTCAAAAAGTATCTGGGACTGCAGTTTATCTGGAAAGATTGATTTTTCACCTGTTTGGTGGCTTATATTAGCTATCAGCTGGGTCTTTAGCTGGGGCTAACAGCCTTAATCCTGAGGAAGACTTCTTCATGTGACCTGGGGTTCCTTAGAGCATGATGATTGGATTTCAATGAACATTCCCAAATACATGGAACTGCAGGACCTTTATGTCTGGCCTTGCTTAGTCACATAACACCACTTTTCAATAGTCACAGCCTTGTGTTCAATGCAGAAGTGCATAGTCTCCAACAGCAGATTGTTGGTTTCACCTAGGAGAAAAAGTTTGTGATTGGGGATATATGTGACATGTTAGAAAATAGAACATCCCATGTTACTGCACACAAAACAGCTTCCACATTTTTTAACAATTTCCTTCTCTTTCCAGGCAAGAAACCATTCATTATCTTTCAAATATCCAAAACCTTTGTAAAAATATTTTTAATCTTTAATTTAATTCCTAGGATGTTGTGTGCATCTCTTCATTAATACATTCAGGAAAGTTATGCAAGATAAATGAAACATCACATAATTCATTTTCCTGGAAGGGTAATGTTGCATGTATTAAATGTGAAGAAGACTACCAACACAGGTATAACTCCTTTTCTGCTTGTTTTAATACAATATTTAAGAATATTAAGTCATTTGGACAAAATGACAGAAGTTTCTGATTTTACTTTTGATTAATATCTTGTACTCATTTAATGTTAGAATAAAAATATTTGCATATTGTCTACTAATTTTGGTGTTAATTTTAAATAAGTTTTTATGGAATTCTCAAAAATGATTTGGGCAAGAAGTTATAATATAAATATTATATTTTATAATGGAAGTTTTAAGGTAAATGAAAATATTTGCAGAAGAAATGTGAATCCCTACCATATTATTTTCTTTTTACACATATAGTGTTAAAATTTGAAAGGGTAACCATCTCTTCCTCCAATTCACAAACCTCAGCTAATTGTTGTTAGTTAGGGTCTAGTCAGACTTTTAGGTGGTAGCACTTACTTTTTTGCCAAAAAATTACACATTTGTAAATGATATCCTGGCAAATAATTTTAGTTCACTTTAAACAGCTTTATAGGTATTTTCTCACACCATTAAAAATACAATTTGTACTGTTCACACTTGCTTAAGTTTTATCTTGCTGCTTAAAGAAAGTTCTGTTGGACTTTATTAAAGAACAGTAAATAGCCTCACAATTTTAGAGTATTTATAAAATTAGAAAATTAAAAGCTGGGGTATCATGTAGCCTTAAATACACCAAAAGAAGCATCATAGATATATATTGCATAGTACATTCATGAATTTTAAAGCAGCAGAAATTCAAAATTTCTAAAAAAAATAATACGTTGTTGAAAAGTGGCTTTTCAAAAAATGTGAAGAAAAGAAACTTCATCATTAGATCTTGGATGGTCTAATCCATTGAACAAATTTGTGCACATATTGGTGTTTTATCAACATACCAATAAACGCAATTAGTATTATTTCAAAAATAGTGGCTTTTAATTTACTATTTTTGGTTCTTTGCCTAATAGTGCTGGCATATTTGTGAATCTACTTAGGAAAATGGTCAGCTTTAAAAAATATAGCCACCACTATGCTAATATAGGTAAATATACATTCATCTATAATTATTGGTTTTATTATTTTACAATAAAGGGTTTATTTTAAACCCTTATTAACATTATCCTGGCAGCTTAGAATGCAGTTTTGTTTTAAAATAAATAATCAAGAGATAAATTAGATAACAAGAAGTATGGTTGTCATCTCTGAGTTTATTGTTCTGTTAATTAATGGATTTAATTTTTAAATAATGTAATTTGATCTGAAATCTTTTGCTAATGAGTTTTAGTTAATATGGGTGTTATAGAAATTCAAATTTGATTTTACAAAACTGAAAGAAAAAAATACCTCAAGTAAGTAGGTTAGGTTTGAAAACTTACTCATAAGGATCACATGAGTTACTCTCTGTATTCTGAAATTGTCCATACTATTAAAATAGACACTAGTATTGCTGTATGTATATACGTGGCTGTATAACCAATGTGATTCTGCACTTGGAAAAATGAGAAATTATACCCCATTTGACTCAAATGTCTGATATGTCAAGATCATTGTGTTGTAACAAGCAACTAATAATAATAAAAAAAGAATTTGAAGTATATATGGCCATGCCAACTCAATTTAAAACTCTGTCCCTTCCTTCTTCTCTTGATTAAGAGAAGAAGCACAATATGGAAAGTAACAGAAAAGTAAGAACAAAATTGGTCCAACAAGGCAGAAGCAACATTCTATTTTGAATTATAAATGAAAAGTAAAGCCTCAGAAATCAATAAGAATGTGATAAAAATTTTGTACACAAATGCAGAATTTTCAACTCCTAACCTTCTTTCCCCCAATTTATCAATGACAAACTCTGTTAACTCTTGTTACACTGACTTGGGTGAAGCGAAGGAATTAATATAAATTTAAAAAGCATGAAAATGAAATGATAACAAAATTAGTCTTAAAATATATTTTCTTTTTTCATAGTAGATGAACAAAATCAGTGAAAAACATCAGCAAAAAAAAAATCAAAACTATTGACTTAAATGATTTTACATTAAGAATATATCTGTATATTGCTAGTTTAGAAGCTATACTTTTATAGATCAGTGATTAAACTTTTAACTGAATTAGAAGTTCCTGAATGACTGTTCAGAACACAAATCTTTGTTCTTATTCCTAAGTTTTCTAATTTAGAAAGTCTGGAGTAGGGATTGTAAAGGTGCACTTCTACCAAACTCTCAAGAAATGCCAGTGCTGCTGTAGATTCCACCCTTAAGAATTGCTGGTCAATATAAACTCTAGCAGCATCATACAGAATATCTGCTTATGCATTTTACCCTAGATTAACTCCTTCAGCAAGATACAGTAACACCAGTTTGAGACAATATTGGCCCTAGTAACAAAAAGCATCACTGTCAGAAAAGAGTTAATTTCCACTTGTGAGTGCAAACCAGTAATTCTCTTACCACTTAAATGGCTGAAAGCTCAGGGGATCTATGGATGCTTCACATAGAATTTTATTATTATGAGCAGTAAGAGTGGGGAAAAAAACCACAACATCAAAAATGGCATTGCTGGGTGTAGCTGGTACACAGGAGAATCTTATAGAAAAGGAACAGGAGCAACTGAGGTTGTACAGACATCAGACCAGAGGAACACAAATTTAGTGATTTCCAAAAAAAAAAACAAGGAAGTGTGTCTTGGTTAGTGCTATCAGTACTTTGAATGATAGTTTAAAAATAAAATGAAGTTTGTGAATTATAGTTGTAATGACTATTACAAAAAATGAAACAAATATGTAAAACAATTTTCCTAATACACAAAGTAAATCAGCTATGATTCTGCCAGATAGTTCTCTCAAATATAGCAGCATAGGAGGGCTGAATTTTTTTAAAAGACTAACGACTATGGGAAGGACTAACAGAAACCAGTAGCAAATGTTTAATCATCCTGTTCTCATAAATAATCTGGAGCTATTATCCTTTCCTATGCCAAAGGGGAAAGCTAAGAGTACAATTACTAGGAACCAAAGAAAGAATTATATCTATATCTTGAATACAATATTTTACATGAACTGTGAACTCATAGAAATGCTCACAGTTATGTCTAAGCTACAGTCTGGCTGTGAGGAAGTGAAGGGAATAAACACTTGGATTTTCCCACCTTTTGCTGCTGCTCCATTTAGTAGTGTCTCATCACAACCACTGGTCAGCATCCTGAAATACAGTACAAATAGAGGGGAATGAAAAAGACTACATAGTACCTAAATCAAAGATAAGCAATTATGATAAGGTATTTCAAGATATAAAACTCTAGAGAGGATTATGCTAAGGGGTGAAGGAGAAATCACTGTCATGGAAGGGGTGAACAAATGGAACAGATATTCTTAGATTCTATGATGTGTTGCATATTTACGTGTCTGCTGGCCTCTGAGAAGCAGAATCCAAGATACATCTTCGAAGAGGTAGCCATTCATCTTAGTAAAATTGTATTTTGGTATGTATGAGAAGGCTGCCCTTAAACCACACAAGCTTGTGACCAGAAGACAGGCCCACACTTACTTCAAAATTGGCTGTTTAATAAGGTCATTCCTACTGAATATTATGATGTAGAAACTTTCAGTCATTTCCTGTACCAGCACTTCACAGAAAATTGGGAAAAAAGGAATTAGAAAATTCCTCCTTCTAGTTTCTGCCATCTTTCCATTCTGGCTACAAAAGTAAAAAAAAAAAAAAAAAAAAAGCTGTGAAATATTTTAAAATTACTAAAATAATGCTAGACTATCTCAAAGTATGTGAGTACAACTAGTCCAAGGAAAGTGAAAATTAATCTTTGCAATTGGTGATTGGAAATAATAGTTTCCTAAGTGTTCTTAATCACACACAAAAGTTTTGATTATGTTAGGTGATACATATAATAACTAATGTGATTGTGATTATTATATAATGATTGTGTATTATTACATATATAGACACACATATTTCTCAAATCATTGTGTTGTATGTCTGTTTTATTTTTTTTTTTCTTTTATTATAGGGGTTTGAACTCAGGGGCTTACACATGCTAAGCAAACATTTTACTACTGAGTTACATCCCAAGCCCTATATTTTAAATTTATGCAATTTTATTTGCTAATTTTACCTCCATAAAACTGGGGGAAAGAAATAAGTGAGATTATGATTGTATTAGAGAAAGATACATTAAGTGAGATGGTAAATGTTAAAGAATTTGAATTAGGAAGAATGTTTAAGAACCTTGCCTTTGGCTGCAAGAAGTATGTAAGTATAGCAGGGTTTGAGAGCATAATTTTTAAATAATTGAGATGTTTAAAGAGGAAGATGGAATTAAGTCCTGATGCCACAGTGAGGAAAAATAGGAACACATGTATAATACCCATATCCCAAGGCGTAAATGTTGAAGAAGAGTAATCACTACTTTAGACAGTGTAAAGGAAGAGAATTCTAAGAGGAAATGAGACATGTGCAGATCTCTTTGGAGGAAAAGAGTCTCATAGTGAGGAATGACCTGGGAACATTTGGCCTCTTGGGGTTTCTGAGGTAAAAGGTGATGAGAGGTTAATTTCGATGGCCTTGAAAGTAGATCATAGTGGGGCAACTGTGGATATGGGCATAACATTAGTCATGTGGAATTGGCTCAGAAGCTCACAGAGCTCAAGAAACAGTCTTTTGTGAATCCCCCCAAAGGCAACACTAAAGCAGGAGTCTGTGCTCTACTAGATTTAGGCAAATGGCTGGGGTACCAGGGCACTGAAAGATCCAGCACTAGTGAAGTTTTGTAGGTTCAGTGATCACCTCTTGTGATCACTAACCTATAAAAGGTGGTGGAGAAAGGGAATTCTGACATGACATAGAGAGTTCTGAGTTCTCCAAATACACTAGAACAAAATATGCTCTGCTTGTGCCCCAAGATTTTATACCAGTTTTGAAGACTATCATGAACTACAGTACTAACATTGCCATTTTTTAACCAAATGCACACACACTTACTTAATCTAATATCTACTGAATGCATTGGATCTACTATCATTTGCATCTCAATATGATCACATTCTGAATATTTAGAATGTAATGAGGAATGAGGACCCAAAACTAATTTTTAATATCACCACCTGGTGTTTTACTCATTCAATAATTTTTCAAATTTGAAAAACAATAGTTCATCATAATTTGAGCAACAATTTATTTAAAAATCTAGACAAACTAGATATTAGAAAAATGCAAATACTGTGGTTTTAAAAATCAGAAATATTGTGATATAAAGTTTTTTTTTGTTGTTGTTGTTCTAAGCTTTTTATTTTCTTCACTCAAACTCTAAAATATTTTATGGGAAAATGATGTTTCAATTTATTTTTTCAGCTTGGTTTTATTTCTGTTTCCTATTCATTGAATTGCAATTTTTATAGCTTTGACTCCTTCTTCAATCAGTGCATTAATATCCTTTCCCCCCTTTCAAGTGAGTTTCATGATTTCATTAAGCTGTGATGTCTCACCATGTTAGCCATGAATAGAGTTAGAATTTTCAGCTTCTGTCACAGTAGTTAATTAAGCATACACGTGACTGAACTGAAACACTGCATCCACAAAAATGCATGGTTCAACATATTTCCCTTCAATATGATAAAGTTATACTTCACATAGATTTCAAAAAATACTTTTTAAAATATCAATAGCATGTTTGGATCAGAAATTTATTCATTAATGAAATGCTTCAACGTGGACACTCAATAACTCAACTAACAGGAAACCTCAAAGATTTGAAATTAATTATTTCAAAATCTGGGCTGCTACAATTACTTGCATAAAAACCAAAAAGTTCTGGTTAATTTTTCTTATGAATAAAACATCTTAAAATTTAACAGGACAAAGTGTGCTAAAGTTTAAGAGTAGTTTTTAACTGAAGATTTTAATTATAGACAGTTAAAATATTTAGGACATTGTTGATATTCCTTTAGCAAAAGTAGATATGTGCTACTAGTAATGTGATTTTTATTTTCAGAGACTGTTACAGATGACAGAGGTCATCATATTATCTGGTTCTATAAGTGCCTCTTTTTGGGAATATTTGTTTCCATTAGTATAAAACCCTTTTTCCGTTAGTCCTGGACATGTCAATTTCTCCATAAATAATAATAAATAAAACATGAGTGAAGTTAGTACAGACATCTCTGTAAGGTTGAATCAGTTGAATTCATTTTGTCATTTCTAGGTTTTCTAAGTCATACTTGATCAAAGGATTCTTAGCTCTAAAATAATCTGTAAAATCTCTTAACACTTCTTAAAATTGAAACTTTCTCACTGTGCCCTCTGGATCACATATTGTTAGCAGTAAATTCTCTAGAATGGATATTATCTCTTCTACACCGTTCTTTCTTTTCCTAACTGAAACTAGAGGACCTTTTCTCCTGTAGACTACTTAGGTGTTCACTGTTCACATTTCCACAACCTGTGTACCACAGGAAATGAATTGCAAATAAATGGCTTTGCCACTTACTCTCCTCCTAAAGACCTTACCCATTTTAACACAGACATTTATACCTTCCCCTCTCTGATTCTTTGTTTGTCCTTCTCCCTTGATCATTAAGTGTTTTTCTTCCAAACTACTTCCACTAAAAGTTTTAGCACCCAGTTGACCTATTATTGTTTTTATCTCAATTGTGCATATATCTTGAGTGAGTTCACTTTCCATCTTGGATATCTACCCACCTTTGACACATATTTTACAAATTTAGTCCTCTTCCTCACCTCAGTTATTGACCTGAGTAACTGGAAGACAGTTACCATTATCTTACATAAGGAAAGCTACAGTTTAAGTAAATTCAAATGGTTTGTTTCCTTGTCTTCTTTTTGCCACAAAGAAGTGTGTATTTGTTTTAAAAATATGTCCCTCTCCTGCCACTGCCATCCAGTAGTTTTTTGCAACATGTAAATAAACTCTGATATATTAAAAATGCTCCCAAGGTGAATCATCTTTTGCTCCTGCCCATCTCTCCCCGATCATCTCTTCTTACCAAGGTCTCTTTGATTACTCCAGTGTTGTCACTTTGGTCTTTGAGAGTTTCTTTTTTGGCAGTGTTGGGTATTGAACCCAGGGCCTTGTGCATGCTAGGTAAGCACTCTACAAAATTGAACTATGTCCCCAGTCCTCTCTTTGAGGTTTTTCTATGCCCCAAGTTGTCTCCTTCTTCAAGACTCTGTATTTACTTGTCTCCATCCTTTTTCCAGAAAGCACAGTAGCTCAATATTTACTTCATTCATGATTTTGCTCAAATATCATCTCCTTAAGATGTCTTTGCTGCCAATTTTGACATTCTTAAAATAGGTCATTCCAGCCAGGCACAGTGGTGCATGCCTATAATCCCAGCGGCTCAGGAGGCTAGGGCAGGAGGATTGAGAGTTCAAAGCCAACCTCTGCACAAGCAAGGAGCTAAGCACATCAGCTAGACCCCGTCTCTAAATAAAATACAAAATAGGGCTGGGCATGAGGCTCAGTGGCTAAGAGCCACTGAGTTTAATCCCCATCACCAAACAACAACAACAAACCCTCATTCCTATTACTGTCTTTACTATTACCTACCTTTATTTTAATTATTTATTTTATGGCACCTATTCCTATCATTATATTTTTCTGTTTCTATAATTTTCATCCTCTGTCCCATAAGATAATGTAAATTAAAGCAGATAATTTGCTGTTTGAAGAGTGGAAACTCTTCATTGTATTTCTACATTCAAAGTTCAGAGTATATCATGCTAATTTTAATTACCACCCACAGAGGTCTAGTAAGGTTATATTAATGTTTAAAAAAACTATTAAACATGAATCATTTATGTCTCGAGATCCACATAGCGACCTACTTTTCAGTTTACGCCCAAAAGATAAATTGTTAAAATGTGAAAGCCTGTAAGTCTATATGTTTTGTTTGTCTTTGCCCATATAAGCCACAGTTAGTAAGCATGTAGTAGTAGTGCAAAGCTTTATTGTAAGAATAAGTCTTTATTTACTTCACAGGCTTTTTTCTAAGAAGTGGAATAGGTACATGACACTGTTGAAATTGATACAAGTAACTCTGCCTCAGAATCTCCATCTCTACGTGATAAAACTAAAACAGACAAAAGGGAACTGCAGTGCTTTATTTGAGACAAAAAAAAAATGCAACACACATATTCGAAAGGTTCAGGCCCTGAAAAAAAAATGTACCAAAACCCCCTCTGAGTTTTCAAACAAGTAATAGGAGTGTTTCAAGATAACAGAAGCACAGAAAAAACATTTGGAGTTAGTTTCTAACTATCTCTTTTCCATTTCCTATAATAGGGTAGTTTGAAAGAACTATTTCAGCAACTAGAAATCCATAAGCAAGAATGTGCTTCCATTCCAAGACTGACTCAGTTACATACTGTCTTTCAAGGAGTTCTTTCAACAATAATTTTCAATTTTTATTTTTTGATTCATAGGTAGTTACTTCATTATTTTAGTACATTAGTAATTTTCCATAACATTTAGTATATAGTAAATACTTAGTTTTATAGATTTACATTTATGAATTCTCTAACCTTAAAATCTGACATAAATCTGATTTCCATATTACATGAAATATTTACAAAAATGTTGGTGATGGAGCCCATACAATTTACTGCTATAACTATGGAGTTAATTGCTGTGGCTCTAATGAAGACCAGCACCTCTCATTAAAATTAGTAGTATGAATTCCATAAGTCATTGAGCAAAGTGGAATATTTTGCTCAAAAATCATGTTAGTTTGAAGAAGCAGCAAAGTTGTCAGCATTAGATTATTTCATTTGCTTTCATGATCAGCATCCTAAGGAGAAATTCTCCTGGTGTGTATGTAAGAAAGTAGCTTTATAAAATTAACACTAACTTAACCTAGTTCCCAGAGTACATGAGAAAAATCCAGTGTCCTTTAGTGTAATATGTATCTAGACTTTCTGCTTTCTGGCTCAGGCTTGTTCTCATTGTTCCTTAACTTAGCTAGAATTCTGGGAACAGAAAAGAGACATTCAAGGGCATAGTGTTTTACTGTCCCCTTTTCTTTAGGAATATTACAATAATTTAGGTTACTTTTGCCTTCCATTTACAGAGTATTTTCATATAGATATGTAACTATAATTTGGGTTTTCTAACAATGTCTAAAAAGGCATTTCTTTCCTCTTTCCCCTTATTTAAACAATCGATCTCCTTGACAAAAGTGGCTGCGAAATATTTTGAGTAGCTTAAATAAATTTGGTCTTACCTTTTATCATCTCAACAGGAGCAATGCATGCAGATTTTTATTGTTTTTTGAGCTAGGCAAACATTGTTAAAATAGCATAACACCAAGAGGACAACCAGAGAATAGTGGATACTTTAGCAATATAAATACTTCGATTATGTAAGAAGTATAAGTCAAAAATCAGCCCCACTTTAGTTTTTCTTCTCCTTTTTCACAAAGAATGAATGATGTTCTGAATTGAAGGGCTGAAGCCTTTCAGCTGCCAAAGAGGGAGGATAGTGTCATATAATGCAAGAGAGAGGCTGGGCCCAAGACACTCAGAAGAAGACAGATAGGACAGCTACTTGAACTTCATTGGCACGATTTTCCTTCTCCTTGCCAAATGATGTCTCACTTGGAACACTGCAGGGAGATATGGGACTTGATGAGGTAGCAAAGAAAAATAGCCCATATAAGAGAAGCCTTAAACTGTAGAGAAGAAATGAGTCAAAACAAAATGAATAGAACTGGAAGTCTTTGGACTTGGCATTTTAAATAAGAAAACTAATAAAAAATGCCAACAGATTCAAGAGGAGCACATACACACACATACACTACATACCAAGAATGCAATGAAAAACCCAGACTTTCATTTAAACAATTTATTTGAAATTTGAGGGAAAATGATGACCCACATTGCAGATGTCTAGAATATTTTAATGGAAGAATTATTTTAAGATAGATGAAGTAAAAATGTAATGAAGAGTTGCTTTCATCTTCATGAGAATAGGTGACTCTCACCCTAAGTTATGATCTTAACCAATAATGAGTTTTCCATAAAGCTGCCCATGGCAAATTTTGAAAAGCTGGAAACCACTAGTGCTTCCTGTTGACCTTAAATTGCTTGAATTTTCTCTCAAAATATTCTATACCCAATTGTTTATTTTCTATCTTGTCTCACTAAATGATAAGCTCAATGAGGGAAAGAAATTTGTACACTAAAATATGCACCATGCCTAGAAAAACAAATACCTATGTTATGAGCTTAAGACTTATTAATTAAGTGAATGAATGAACAATGACAGGGGGAGTTGAACATCAAGGAAGAGATCAAGGAGACCCAACATGTGCATAATAGCAGGACTAGAAAAAGAAAATAATATAAAAAAGAAAAAAAATTAATCATCTAGAACAATAGCAGCTCTCGAAGGTGTAAAGGTTATAGGAGGAAGCAATAATTAATCAAGTCGAATGTTTCCTTGAGCTACAGAAAGAACTGGGTCTGAATATTAAAAAGGTGCTCCATGCAACTCAAATTGACAATAAAGGCACAAAAGGAAAATCTATTAAACTTCAAGACAGCAAAGTCAATTTACCTACAAAGAAAAAGTAATTAGAAGAAAAAGTAGGGTGACATCATATTGTTTATTTGCAACCCAGGTCAGGTAAAGACACTCCAAAAGCATTGGTAGCCCTAGAAAAAGTAGAAAGTATCTGTAGACTACCAAAAGACTGCTGCTTTCTTCAAATCTATACATGATTAATATATATTAGATGATGAAGGAAATAGTTTTGTGTATGCCAAAACTCATACAATCTATCTCCAAATATTCTATCTGAAAACAATAATAAACTGACAACATTTTTTACTAAATGCTTCAGAATAGAAATCTCAAATAGGGAAATGTGAAGGACAAAAATAGGGTGTAAAAAATTAAGATTGAAATGTGCAAGCATGTGTGTATTTCTGTGTGCACACATACACATGTGTCACATAGGTAAATCTAAACAGAATATCTGAATACATAACTAAAATTAGTTATGAATTAGGGCTCCTGAAACGGAACATTCAGTAGGAAAAAATGATATTTAGTATTAGAATCTGAAACTAATAGGAATAAATTATTAAAAACAAGACTCCCAGAATTTAGACTGTGAAGGAAGTATAAATCATAAGAGAGAAATTTAAGTGTATATATGAAATGATAATGCATGCATATTAAATGATTAATAGTTCTTTCCAAAATAAATAAATATGTGGGTGTTTTTATTTTGTTTTTTAAGGTGGGGGTCAAACCCAGGGCTTTTCATATAATAGAAAACTGCTCTACTACTGATTATAGCCCTGATCCTTTTTGTTTTATTTTGAGACAGGGTCTGGTTAAGTTGACTGGGCTGCCTAGAAACTTGCTATCCTCCTGTCTCAGCCCCAAAGACAGTTGAGATTTCCGGTGTGTGTCCCCACATCCAGCTTCTAATAATATGTTATTGATTATGCATCAGAGAAACTAAAATTTATTACTAATAATGTGGACTTATGAAAGAAGCTTTCGGAATTATGAAGAGAAAAAATAAAATAAATAACAACAAGCCAAAGGAAAAGAAACTATGTACAAATGCCACATTTTTTTAATCCATTCGTCCACTGAAGAACATCTAGGTTGGCTCAACAATTTAGCTATTGTGAATTGTGCCGCTATAAACATTGATGTGACTGTGTCCCTGTAGTATGCTGTTTTTTAGGTCCTTTGAGTATAGTCTGAGAAGAGGAATAGCTAGGTCAAATGGTGGTTCCATTCCCAGCTTTCCAAGGAATCTCTATTCTGCTTTCCATATTGGCAGCACCAATTTGCAGTCCCACCAGCAGTGTATGAGTGTAAATTTTTCCCCCGCATCCTTGCCAACACTTGTTGTTATTTGTCTTCATAATGGCTGCCATTGTTACTGGAGTGAGATGGTATCTTAGAGTAGTTTTGATTTGCATTTCTCTGATTGCTAGAGATGATGAGTATTTTTTCGTATATTTATTGATTGATTGTATATCCTCTTCTGAGAAGTGTCTATTCATGTCCTTGGCCCATTTATTGATTGGATTATAATGGATAATTATGAATGTAATGCACTCCACTATTGTCATGTATATAATAAATAAATAAATAAGAAACTATGTAAAAACTATGAAATGAAAATATTGAGTATTAAAATGATCAAACACTGCTTGACATAGTTTTTCTTGTTAATAAAAGACATAAAATTTCATCATTTTGTTTATCTCACCTCCTAAATATCTTTACTTATTTGCTTATTTATTTATTTTTCTTCTGTATACTGGAATGAAGTATATCCTATTTATCTTTACTACCATAACAGCCCCTTGATCAGCCTCCAGACTATATTTATGTATTCCAAAAATTTCAAAGCTTATTATTTAACCAATTAACTGTAGTAGATGTATGTATAATACTCTAAATTTTAAGTTTCCAATAACTTTCATCACACTTTGAGGTGAAATCCAGAAGTCCAGAGAGTTTTCATGTTGTAGAATATTCTAGAACCAAGATATTTAGCTGTTTGGTAGGGAGTTCAGCAAAACTGGAGTTAAGTATAAATAGACATTTACATATTTTAATGGAAGCAAATATCCCTCTTAAATCATTTAATCACAGTCATGATGATTTGTATTTATACTTGTAAAGGACTATATGTCATGCTGGCATTTACATGAAGAAGGAGGAAAGGAAGGTATGAAGAAATGGAAGGAGAGAGGAAGAGAAAGGAGGGAGGGGAGGAGGGAGGAGGAGGAGGAGGGAGAGATGAAGTAATGAATATAGGGAGGCAAGAAGAATGGAAGAAAGGAAACAAAGACAAGGAAATGAAAGAAGACTCTTGGAAATCCTAAATGAAAGTCTTTCTCAATAAAGGGGAACACATCTTAAGGATAGAAATTAGTACTATTACTTGGACTCACCCACTGAGCTTATAGTTGCAAAGAACAAATGTAAACCAAACTATGTAAACATGTAGAACTCTACTGTGGAATTTCCAAAAGGTCCAGGTCTCCATAGGTTCTCTTAATCCAGTTTTATCTCAGAACATTCTATCTTAAATCATCTAGATTAATTAAAATTTTCATTACCACTAAGTCATTTCCATGTTTATTATTTCATTATACAATCCTCTACCTTGTTTTTTGTAAAAATCATACACATTTAACAGTTTTGGCCAATGTTGATTCTATTTGAAATTTAGGGCAAACTCTTGAGTCCAATTTTTCAGGATCCATAGTATCTGCTTTGTTTACAAACACTTTCTCAGAGTTGCTGCTGCTTGATCTTTACCCAGCAACCTGTTGATTCAATTCTTGTTAAGGGCCAGAATAGTAGTTATTTCTTTAATTCACAGTCTTGATCCTATTCTTGGACAGTATACCACAGAATTATATGAGTTCAAAATCACACAAATCATTAGCTGTTTTTTAATTTTTTTTTTTAGTTGTAGTTGGACACAATGTCTTTTTTTTATTTTTATGTGGTGCTGAGGATCAAACCCAGTACCTCACATGTGCAAGACAAGCGCTCTACCAATGAGCTATAGCCCCAGCCCTCATTAGTTGTTCTTAACGAATTCAGTCTGTTCTAATTCAAAAGGAAAATTGGAACATGACAGTCACATGAAACTGAAATATGATAGTCATCAAAAAGGTACTGTAATATCTTAAAATTTTGATGACTGCCATATTTCAGTTTCATGTGACTATTATGTTTTTCCCCCCATAATCTGCTCACACAACCTCCTCCTCAGGATGAAGGGATTGGAATGATAGCTTGCATACTGGAGTGGTTTTTTGGATCTCTAACTCTTCAAAATGAAAGATATAAATTGAATATCTTAACTCATCTTCATCTATGGAGCTTTGGAGGGGAACACATTTAAAATCAGGCCAAACTTAATTTTATTAGCAACCCTGAAACTTGTAAACAATGTAACTAAAGTGGCTGACATGACTCATCTGGTTGTTTTCTCTTTTATACCACAGTGATTGCATTCTATATCACACAGGCTCATGAAGATTGAAGGAGAGCATAAGAAATGTATTTGAAAGTAGTTGATTTTTGCAAAAACCTCCTTTGGAATTTTCACCCAAGAGGTGTTTGAAAGTTATAGGCATTTCTGAAGTAAATGAACAAATAATTCAGTTCTGCTGAATGAACATGCAAAACTGTGTACTTCAAACAATAGAAGAGTTACATTAACAAACCTTTTCCTTGATGCTGTTCCCCAACTTGATGTGTCACTGTGGCCTTTAATCCCTTATTTTATGAAATTTTCTTGTGTCCTAAGGAGGACATTAAATAGAATATATAGCTAAATTAACTTCATTAATAAATCAACTTGTTAACAACTTAAAGTTTTGAAAATTATTATTTATGGTCATGAAATACCTGGTGTCTATACTGAAAGATATTTTCTTTCATGTAATGCCCCATTCCATTTTATAATAGAAAGTTCATGAAATGATTTTAGGCATAGGGGTATTTTTCAAAAATTACTGAGAATGGGAACAAAGGTAGTCAGAACCCAGTCTGTTCTTTATAAACTTATAGATTGCAGCTAATGTACTGCAGGAGACAGGATTACAGATTGCTTATTTAAAAATGTAAAATTGATAAAACAAACAATATCCCTATTATTAACTCAACAATAACTATGCCATTATTGTCCACTGTAACTCTCTACACTATGTTATAAATCCATGTGTGTCATCATTAACTTTTGCTAGCACAAAAATCAGTATATGATGACTCTACTAAGCTTTAAAAATCTAATTTTTCATCCTTTTTTTCACATTTCACTAGCAGCCTCATTTATCCCCAAACTGTATTTTATTGTTAGTATAAGCCACAGTTGAATTTTTCCTTAAATCTCAAACGGTAATCTTAAGACCATTCAATAAATACTTGTTCTAGTACATTCCATATAAATAAACCTGTTCTTCTTGCCTAAGACCACAACATGTAGGGAGACAATTAATGACTGAAACTACCATGTAATAATATGAGTGATATATAATTTAAACAAAGCATTATTATTTTTGAAGATGAATAATAGACTTTTATGGAAATATTTGAATTGCAATTTTCCTAATTTATGATGGTGTATTTACAGTTGTATGTCAGGATTTACTGGAAAAGACTGTGAGAAAGTAATTGACCAGTGTAGACTGCTCAGCATCAACTGTCTGAATGAAGAATTGTGTTTCAATGTAATTGGAAGATTCACAGTAAGTAATTTAATGCACAGCCAAGTAATTTAGCTCTTTTAAATACAATAGCTTTAGCTAGTCAGCATTTCAAATGCTTTTATTAATTTGATCTAGAGAAATATAACCATATGTGTGTGTGGGTTTGTGTATAGATAAATATGAAATACATGAAGTTTAGTAGTATGTATTTTCAACTTAGAAGATTTATGGTGAGAAAGCATTAATAAATTTTCCAGACAATGCTTTCATTATAAAATAATCATATAGCTAATTGATTCCTGGAGATACATCTCTGTATATCATCAGTTACTAAGGCCTTAAACTCCTCAACTAGATGGAGAAATTAGTCTACTTGTTAGTTCAAGGTCAGCCTCAGGAACTTAGTGAGATCCCGCCTCAAAATAGAAAATTAAAAATAAAAGGGGATGAAGCTCAGTAATAAAGTGCCTCTGGGTTCAATCCCCAGAAGAACAGCAACAACTACAAAAATCTTCATGGCATAGTCCTGGTGCAATACCTTATGTGTATTAACAGTTGTAAATGTTCAAAAATTTGAATTTTAAAAATCTTGTCCAAGAAAGATACATATACAGTATGGCAATTATTATTTATATTTGTAAAATATAAAAATTGATACTTTCTATAATTGCATAAATATATAACAAAAGTGTAACTAGTAAACATACACAGGACTTCTACTTACTAAGTTTAGTAGAAGAGCTATTTACAGACCTTGGGGGAGTGAAATTAAAAAGTATAGAGGAGACTTCTAACATTGGTAATACTTGATTTTTTCACAATAATATGAAATTTTGGTTTAACTTTTTTATCAGCACAGCTCAATTATACAAAATAGTGGAATTTCATTCCCCAAATACTTAATTTTTTAATGCTAAATTTCAGGAATAAATATAGTGAGAACATAATGTTCATTTTATTATATTTTCTATGTTCTGGTAGCATAGGTATTTAAATATTTTTTTTTTCAATAATGAAAAGCCAATTTACAGAATTGATCAATGACATTTATATGATATGTATATTGACAAGCATATGTTGGATATTATAATGTTGTTATATAATAACATGTAGATAAGGTAACTATTTGATAGCTTACATATTTTGGATATAATATATATTTTTATATTTACCCATTTGGCCTTCTCATAAACCTCATCCCATCTTATGTAAAAAAAAAAAAAAAGGCCATTAAGTTTTGGATATTTTTCCAAGTTCACATTATTTACATGGAAGGGTAAAGCTAGATTAAAGTAAGTCTTTATGACCCCTGAATCCTTATTTTCATTCATATGAATGTATACTTTCAACATAAAGAATGTACAACCATTTTTTTCTCTTAATATTTATGTAGCCATTCTTTGGTAGTAAATTATCTAACAGAAATATATCTCTCACTTTTATCTGAAATTCTTTCACCTCATTCTATTTTTGATTTGGTTGGATGGGATGAGGATAGTGGTAAGTAGTTCCTGTTCTATTTTAGGACAATCTCTGAGTATTATCTCTGAATTTGCTTTTTAAAACTTTTTTCCACCCTCACTTTTTCCTGAATAATTTTACCTATTTTCAACTTTAATATTAATTTTATATTAACTCTAAAACCAGTTTGGATTGTTTTAAAAAGGAATTTGAATGGTGTTTTCACTTTCAACATTGCATAGATAGTTCAACCTTAACATGGATTAAATTGCATTTTCTTGAATTCCTTCTGTGCATTGATGTTTTCAGGAACTGTGGATAGTGAATGGCTTTAGCAATATCAGCTTTGCCTACAATTTCTGATCAGAAACTGAGAATTCTTCCTCCTCCTTTCCAATTATCAACTTTTCTTCTGCTTTACATTTTTTTTAACTTCAAATCTTTATCACATTTCATCTAACTTGTCAACTTGCCTCATATATTGCTTTACTAATGTTTCTTGGCTTCAAATATTGTGAAGTTGAATTATGATCAATTTGTATAAACTGAGAAATTGAAATTCTACATTTTAATTAATAATCTGATATTCTACAATTAGAAGCTAAAATAAAAGAATGTGCCCTTTTACTATAAGTATGATAATATTAGAAAATAAAACATACTAAGATTTTTACAGAAATTAGGGAATTAATGAAGAGTCCCTAAGTAGATAAAAATCAGCTAAAGACAGTATTTGATTATTTTAAAAGATTAATAAAATACAGCTTTCACAAACTTATGGAGAAAGCACAGAAATTACACAAATCAAGAATCTAAAAGTACATATCACATTTTTAGATATTAAATGATAATTAAATAATATTTAATTTTTTTCAAATATTTAACTGATAGTATTTTTTAAATACATGAGCGTGGAAGGCATTACAATTCTTATTACACATATAGAGCACAATTTTTCATATCTCTGTATGTATATAAAGTATGTTCACTCCAATTCCTGTCTTCATACCTGTACTTTGGATAATAATGTTTCTACCCTCATTGCTAACCCCCTGCCCCCTCTCTTCCCCTCCCACCCCTCTTCCCTATCTAGAGTTCATCTATTCCTCCCATACTCCCCCTCCCTACTGCATTGTGGGTCAGTCACCTTATTTCAGAGAAAAGATTCGGCATTTGTTTTTTTGGAATTGGCTAACTTCACTTAGTATTGTTTTCTCCAATATCATCCATTTACCTGCACATGCCATGATTTTATTCTCTTTTATTGCTGAGTAATATTACATTGTGTATATATGCCAAATTTTTTAATCCATTAATCTACTGAGGGTCATCTAGGTTGGTTCCAAAGTTTAGCTATTGTGAATTGTGCTGCTATAAACATTGATGTGGCTGCGTCCCTGTAGTATGCTGTTTTGAAGTCCTTTCGGTATAGACCAAGGAGAGGGATAGCTGGGTCAAATGGTGGTTCCATTCCCAGTTTTCCAAGGAATCTCCATACTGCTTTCCATATTGGCTGCACCAATTTGCAGTCCCACCAATTATGTATGAATGTCTCTTTTTTCTCCACATCCTTGCCAATACTTGTTGTTTGTCTCAAATTAGCTGCCATTCTGACTGGAGTGAGATGATATCTTAGAGTAGTTTTGATTTTCATTTCTCTAATTGAAAGAGATGATGAACATTTTTTCATATATTTGTTACTTGATTGTATATCCTCTTCTGAGAAGTGTCTGTTCATGTTCTTGGATCATTTATTGATTGGGTTATTTGGGGTTTTTTTGATGTTAAGATTTTAAGTTCTTTAAATATCCTAAAGATTAGTGCTCTATCTGATGTGTAAGGGTTAAAAATTTGCTCCCAAGATGTAGGCTATTTATCTCACAGATTGTTTCTTTTGCTAAGAAACTTTTTTAGTTTATTGATTCTTGACTTTAATTCTTTCACCAAAGGAGTCTTATTAAGGAAGTTGGGGCCTAATCCCACATGATGAAGATTAGAGCATACTTTTTCTTCTATTAGATGCAAAGTCTCTGGTTTAATTCCTAAGTCCTTGATCCACTTTGAGTTGAGTTTTGTGCATGGTGAGAGATAGGGGTTTAATTTCATTTTGTTGTATATGGATTTCCAGTTTTCCAAGCACCATTTGTTGAAGATGCTATCTTTTCTCCAATGCATGCTTTTGGTGTCTTTGTCTAATATAAGATAATTATAAATTTGTGGGTTAGTCTCTGTGTCCTCTATTCTGTACCATTGGTCTACCAGTTTGTTTTGGTGTGCCAATACCAAACTGTTTTTGTTACTATTGCTCTGGAGTACATTTTAAAGTCTGGTATAGTGATGTCACCTGCTTCACTCTTCCTGCTAAGAATTGCTTTAGCTATTCTGGGTCTCTATTTTTCCAGATGAATTTCACGATTGCTTTCTCTATTTCTATGAGGAATATCATTGGGATTTTGATCAGAATTGCATTAAATCTGTATAGTGCTTTTAGAATATGGTCATTTTGATAATATTACTTCTGCCTATTCATCTTCTAAGGTCTTCTCTGATTTCTTTCTTTAGGGTTCTGTAGTTTTCATTGTATAGATCTTTCACCTCTCATTAAGTTGATTCCCATTTTTTTTTTTGAGGCTATTGTAAATGGGGTAGTTTTCTTCATTTCCTTCTCAGAGGCTTTGTCACTGATATACAGAAATGGATTTGATTTATGGGTGTTGACTTTATATTCTGCTACTTTACTGAATTCATTTACTAGTTCTAGAAGTTTTCTGGTGAAGCTTTTTGAATCTTCTAGGTATAAATCATATTGTCAGCAAATAGTGCTAATTTGAGTTCTTCTTTTCCTATATGTATTCCTTTAATTTCTTTCATCTAATTGCTCTGGCCTGTGTTTAAAGAACTATGTTAAATAGAAGTGGTGAGAAAGGGCATCCCTCTCTTGTTACAGTTTTTATAGGGAATGCCTTCAGTATTTCTCCATTTAGAATGATGTTGGCCTGAGGCTTAGTGTAGATAGTCTTCTCAGTGTTGAGATATGTTCCTGTTATAGCCAGTTTATCAAGTGTTTTGAACATGAAGGGGTGCTGTATTTTGTCAAATGCTTTCTCTGTATCTATTGAGATGATCATATAATTCTTGGAGTCTATTTTGAAATATTTATAACTATAATTTTGACAAATGAAATGTGAAAAAAATTCAAAAAACATGACTTTCCAAAAGGTAAATAGAAAAATATCTAAGTAGTTTGTTATAAAATCAAATTTCATATATATATATATCATATATATATATATATATATATATATATATGATATATATATGATATATATATATATAGATGTAGATATAGATAGATATAGATAGATATAGATATAGATATATCTCCCCCTTGGGGAATTGGGCCCTAGGGCACTATACACTGAACTGCATACCACTCTTTTATTTTTGTTTTTTTAAGACAGGGTCTTGCTCAGTTACGCAGGTTGACCTTAAAGTTGTAATAGACTTGCCTCAGCTTCTTGAGTTGCAGAGTGACAAGTGTGCCACCATATTAGTCTTTAATTTTTTAATGTCCCTTGCAGTAACAAATTTTCCAGACAATACATTCTTCCTGTGAAATTCATCAAACTTTTAAGGAAGATATAAGATCAATTTATAGAAACTATTACTGGTAATAAGGATGAGGAACAAATGGCAACTCATTTTTATAAGGCAACTTAAGACTGTGAAAATGAAATCTGACAAGGATATTACAAAAATAAAATATTCCTTATTAAGATATTACTAACATACAAATAACATCTTAAACAAAAAGAGAAAATAAGTTTATTTGAGCAATATATGAAAGTATTTCAAGACCAAGAAACATTTTTTGGCTTAGGATAAATATTCTTTCAGATTTCTAGAACAGTTATTTCAGTAAAAGACAAATATCGGGTCATCTAACTAGATAGAGATAAATAAATAAATATATAAAGAAATTAAAATAAATAACCACCTTTATTCATGACACAAATTCAGGAAACCATTGACAATGATCAACTTCTTCAATCTGATAAAAGCTACCACAGACTTCCAAAGGTAGCATAATATTTATTGGTGAAAACATGATTTCTTTTCCCTTAATGTTGGCATAGATATTGACACTGATTTTATCCAACATTTTTCTAAAATTTTCTCCCAGCGAAACAATACAAAAAGAAGAAAAAATATATATACATATATCTGTATAATATATCTGTATATGTATATATATATATATATATATATATATATATATATATATAATAAAATACATAGAACATAAATATAAAATGAATGAAACATCACAAAAATACATAGGATGAGATATATATATATATATATATATATATATATATATATACACACACATATATATGTAATATTCACAAGAATTCTATAAAAATGTTAAAAATGTTGGATTATTATATAGAACCTACTATTTCTACACTATCTAAACAATATATCAGAAAATGAAATTAATATTGTACAGTCCTAAATCTTAAATTAAGCATGATTTTGATATTATAAAAAAATGCTTCAGAATAAATTGAACAAAATGGGGCAAAACTGCTATATTAAAACTGCATAAGAGTAAATAGTATAATTAAGTATGTTTTAATTGCATGAAAGATTAAATATTTTTATAATCTTCTTTCTTCTTAATGTAATTCCCAAGCATTTTATAGACATTGGCAAACCAATTTTGAAATGTATGTAGAAACCCTTATAAGATGTTACATACGAAACATTATTAAAAATGAAAACAAATCTCTAGGATTTTCCCTGCTTGATTTTGAATGACACTTTAAAACTAACTCCTATAAAGAATATAATATTGGCATAAGTATTGACTAAGACATCAGAGGAACAAAAGAGATAGTTCAGATAAATTAGCAGGGAAAAGTTTATAGATTTCCAACATATTTGGAAGATATTTGAATTGGGAGAGGAATGTTTTCTCATCAAATGGCACATGAGAAAAATGAGCATCTACCTTTATCCAAGCCATACACAATTAATTTGAAATGTAACATGGGCCTTAAAGTTGCAATCATGAGATGTGTAGGGAACAGAAATAAGCAGAAAATATAGGATGGTGGCATTTCTCAGGACTTTGCATTAGGCAAAGATTTGTTAGATAAAGCACAAGGCAATTTGTTAATTTGATTTCATTAAATTTAAAAGCATCTAATCATCAGAAGATAGAAAAGAAACAATTACAATCAGTTATAAAGCTTAATTTATGTAAAAATAAACATAATCCAAGTGGGTACTATTTACTTGAGCTGATCTTAAATAGCATCTTTATTGAAATAAAATGATGGAAAATATGTTATCAGGGAAAAATTAACCAAAAATTTTTTCAATACCCATACTAAGTTCATTCAAAATAAACTTTAAGAGATAAAATTATAAATTATGATAACATTTTAATAAGTTTTAAATTGTAAGAAAAACACAATTATGGTTTTGAATGAACTTACAAATGTAAGTTAAGAAATATATAGGGCAATGGGGACAGAAGCAAAAAAAAAAAAAATGAGGAGACTAATTCCAGGTCAAAATTCTAAATGTGACCTTTAAGAGGCCTTTCCAATGGCAATGATGATTCTTTGCCTCAAAAGCTTTATGGATAGAAGTTGACCACAACAGGTTCAGTGTGCAATCATTGCACTGATTTTTTTGGAATGAGTTATACTCAAAATATTGAACCATGGTGCCGCAGTATGGCTGGGCACAAAATCACGAGCCACTCAAGCAGGAACAAACTTTATTTTTGAAACTGCCACCAATGCCCCCGTATGCTCCCAGGAAAATTGTGGACCTACACATGCTGCATTCTCCAGGACCCCAACAGGAAGTCCCTCCTCCGGAATTCCCTCCTACCACACTTCCCCAACCAATGGGAACTCTCCAGGAGTCCCATAGCAGGCAGAGGTGGACAGCAGGAGTCCAATATCCATATGAATGCAGATCTTAACATAATCATATCATCTCAATGGCTTGCTGGCTTCACCTTTCAACCAAAAATGCCATGCATCATATTACTTGGCTGTGGCTCTTAGCACCATGGCTCCCAATTCTTTTGCCAACTCATGCTCAAATGCATTTTATTCCTAGTCCAAGCATTCTATTCAAAGACCTTTTAATGGGAGTGTAGGTGCTCATCTGAGATATTTCCCAAGTATTTCTAGGGCAATTTCCTAAAGGATGCAGCTCTGGCTTAGGAATTTTTATCTACTTAGACTCAGATTTTCCCATATCTAGCCCTCCAAAGGGGGGGAAAAAAAAAACACCATAAAGAGTCAGAAGTCTTTTTTGTTCTTAGGTTCTTGGAATGAGATGATTATCCATTTGTTTTGTGTTGAATTGATCAAATCTTCCAGAATGCTGTCCCCTAGGACTGCACTGTAGTAGACTGCATTGTAGTAATGAATGAATAAGTCTAGACTATTAGTTTAATTTTGGCTCTGTAATATAATGGGCCACATCTATACCTGATTACTCAGCAGGAAATTAATAATCCTCTGTCATAGTGGGGTGTATTTCTGGCTTCATTTAGAATTATATGTATACTTCATTTAGGATTAATGTATACTATATTGTGAAGGTTTAAAGAGAGAGAAGAAATACAATTAGGCAATAAATTTTTATAGATTACATTTATATAAAAATTCAAGTGTAAGTAAATATATATTTACAGTGTTCAAATTGTCTAAAATGTTATGTCCTTTAAGGCAATATGGATATATAATATTATTATCTGCATCACAAAACACAAAAGTATATAGAAATTAGATTTTTGTTTCGCAGAGGAAAATGAGACAGCATTTTTCACATGTGTACAGAAAAAAATACAATTTGGAATAAACCTGCCTAATGACAGTTTAGCAGTATGTAAAATTGTACAATTTGTAACCATTCAATATCTAGAAATACCTAAAGTTAGTAAACTTTAGGTATTTAGGTATTTATCCAATGGATAAAAAGAATAATGTATTCAAAAAAAATATAGCATGACTCCATTTGGAGAATTTTTAATTTGAGAGAGGAGAGAGAGAGAGAGAGAGAGAGAGAGAGAGAGAGAGAGAGAGAGAGAGAGAGAATTATTTATTTATTTATTTATTTTAGTTTTTGGTGGACACAACATCTTTATTTTTTTTTATTTTTATGTGGTGCTGAGGCTCGAACCCAGCGCCCCGCGCATGCCAGGTGAGCACGCTACAGCTTGAGCCACTTCCCTAGTCCATGGAGAATGTTTTTAAGTTTATTAATGATTGTTGAAAAACGTTCAAATTAAAATGCCCAGTGGAAAATGGCTGTATAATGTTAACTGTAATTTGGTTAAACATATATACAAATATTTATGTTTTTATAACAAAATAAGATAATTTTCATGTATTTACTGGAAACTGAATAGTCAAATATCATGGCTAGACTCTTCCTCCATAGTTTATCCATTGGTTTTCACATCCCAGAGTGTTGCAGATATCAGGAATTACTATATATGGGAAGACCAGTCTTCCCAAACAGCAGGAGCTACAAGGCAGGGAGGCCAATTGGCGGGAAAAGGTTGTGTACTTCTGATGTCATTATCTCTATAAGTCGTTGAGAAACTTATAATTTTTAATTATCACAACATTTATTGAATATGGATTATTTGATAGAAAAAAATATATAGTTTCTAAACTCTGTGATTTACCTTGCCCAGACACAAATTGAATCAGTCAAGGTCACAGAAGTAAGGATCCAGAGATAAATATGAGGAAGAATAAATTTGGAAGTACAGAGTAACTCTGAATTATTATAAGGACTTTAAATAAGATCAAGTTTAATCAAAGTTTTGATAGTCAGTGAGGTCTGGATGATTTTTATATTATGCAGTTGTACATAAAACTTTCCAGAATTAAATTTAAAAAATGAATGGTGGTTTACTCTTGTTAATGAGTTGAAATTATAACTATATTCTACCCAAGTAACTTTCCTTTTGAATATACATTAAATTGAAGTCCTATGAATACAGCAGATGCTTTAATAGAATTAAAATCAGGAACTTTATATTTGTTATGATTTAGATATTAGGGTCACTGGATGCTTGGCTATTACTTGAGATGGTGGCAGAACTTTGGGTGCTGATTCTGCATGATGCAAGATACTGGAGTTAGGGGTTCATGAAGACTTCCACCAAGATTTCAAAGGAAGGCTTAAGAGGCTAGGCAAAGCACAGCAGGGTCAGCCTCCCTGTGGTCATGCCCTGTGAAGGCAATACATGGAGATGTGAGGAGAAAATCAAAGCTGCAGTGGAGACCCCCAGGATTAAGAAATGCCAGTGGTGTGGAATATCCACTGAAGGATGCTGCAGGAATTGAATTAAAACAAGTCAACAGAAAGGCTACTTGGGCTGCAACAAAAAAGGCCACAGGAGTGGAGCTATACAAGCCTGTTGAACAGAACATAACCTACCGTGTACCCCAGATGCTGGACTTGAAGTTACAGGACTTGTTGGCCCAGCTGGATTTCAGTCAGACTTTGAACCCATCCCCTCTATTTCCCTATTTTTCTGAATGGAAATGTTTCTGTTGTCTGATCATCATGTGAGCTGTGTCCTTCCACCACACTCTTCTGCCTTGATGTTCGGCCTCACCTGGAATCCCAAGGAATAGAGCCTATTGTCCATGGACTGAGACCTCTGAAACCATGAGCCCTCAAATAAACTTTTCCTCCTCTTTTTGTAAAGTACTTTTGATTTTTACAGGAGCTCACACTATGAGATTGTCTTGAGTTTCAGAGGAGACATTGGACTAAAACTTTTGGGCAATCTTGGAACTTTTGTGACTCAGGAGAGGCAATGGAATCAGAATTACTCTGTGAGGTGTGGGCTGGCAGCTAAAAGACCACATGGACACAGAAGTAATTTTTTCACAAAGTGGGGGGTAGGGAGGGTGAACAGCTCTGTGACCTCAATGGTCCTCTTCCACACTGGAAGACAAAAGAGTGAGAACACCAGGGATCGCTTTACTTATAGGGAAAAGACAACAAAGGATTTTTGATAGAATATTCTACACCATGTAAGGCAGGGGATAAAGTTTCAAGGGAGGTTTCCCAATCCCATTGGGTAACACTCAATTCTAGAGCTGACACAAACTTCTTTGCTGAAGTGAAGGTGAAGGCCACTTGCTTCACACAGCATGGGGCGTGCAATGCCAGACTGATACCCCCTTTACTCAAGTCTGAGAGTGGATGCTTAACTCATGGGCAGGCAGCCTCCCATAAGTGTGCTCCAAAAGCTCATGTGTGAGACAATGCAACAAGGTTTAGAGGAGAAATGATTGGGTTGTGAGAACCTTAATGCAATCAGTGAATTAATTCCCTGAGTGGAAACTGAAGGCAGATAGGGTGTGGCTGGAGGAGATAAGTCATTGAGGGCATGGTGTAGGGGTATGTATGTTATAGCTGGCATGTGGAGTCTCTTTCTGTGGTCTGATCATCATGTGAGCTTTGTCCCTCCACCACACTCTTCTGCCATGATGTTCAGCCTCACCTGGAGTCCCAAGGAATACAGCCTATTGTCCATGGACTGAGACCTCTGAAACCGTGAGCCCTCAAATAAACTTTTCCTCCTCTACTTTTGTGCTGGTCGGGTCTTTTAATCACAGCAGCAAAAAAGCTGACTTTAAAATAATATTAAGTACAACAGTTGAAAATTTTTAGGTTAGAACCTTTTTAATTCTATGCCATACTTTTCAATTTGACTTAAATGTATCACTTTAAATTTTTTTTATTAAAGTAGTATAAGGAGGCTTAGCTTTTTCACTGAAATTGTGTTAGTCAAGTACTTTTACAATGTCAATTGCTTCTCAGTAGTAATAAATGTTTCCTGTGATAAACAATTGTTACTTCCCAATGGAGAGTGTTAGCTTTCTAAAAACCACCACTGAATAAGCCATTGAAAAAGTTAAGAGTTCATGGGAAAATATCCTCATAATTACTATATATATATACAAAAAATGGCTTCCAACTTATAATAATTAAAATTGTGCACATCATTAATTAAAATATAGGTACTGTGTGATTAAATGCCATTTATTATACCTTATATCAATGATTTGAGATTTATTTCAGAGTTTTAGTGATTTACTAACAACTTTATTTACTATTTTCATTTCAGTAGATGACATGCATGTTTAGAGACACAATGTCTGGTTTGTTCCTTTTATATTTTATGACTTCCTAATATTATGACATAATTGTTGACTGCTATTTTTTGTACCATCAGAGAAAATATTGTTGAGCTTTCTACAAAGCTGCTTGGTTGTCATCTTTTACATCTTCTTTTATATCTGCTCAGGGATGCAGATATAAGGATTCAGCTTATGTTTATCTCATCCTTTTAAGTCCTCTATAAGGAAGGCTTCATTAGAAAATCAACAAAAAAGCAAAATCTAAAAATTGTCTAATTTAACTTCACCATCTGCTTTATTTCTGTTTTCTATTTCCATCCTCCAGCTATTCTTTTTTGTTTTTCTTTTTAACAATTATCTTCTGTCAGGAGCCATTCTTGGGTTGCACGTGGGATACCACACATGGAAGCCTAGTAGATAGAGACAGCTGGTGTCTGGGTATGACCAGTGGACATTTTCTCTGGTAATTGCCCAGGGACAATGTGAATCTCTTTCCCACTCTGCTGTGGCCCATACAGTACCTGAGATGGATGTGATTTGCCAAGATGTCAATCAACCTGCTGACTGGAAGACATCACAAGCAAGACTCCACCCTTGAAACCTTATACCTACCTTTGATGTACCCTTTTAAATAAATCACAGAGCCATTTTTTTCTTTGTCTAGTTTCCAAACCCATGTAGACTAGATCTATCAGGGGCTTTGCCTATTGTAAATATGTTTCTGAGTGTTTGTGTTTTATTATTCACTAATTATTTGAGATTTTAAGTTTTAGGGTGACTTAGATTCTCCTGGGCAGGAAGAAGAACCCCCCAATGAGATATTGGCTGTCAACCCCTGATAATCTTCAGCAAGATTTATTTACACAGAAATTTTGCTGAAAAATAGTAAAACTCAAATTAGAATCCCATTTAAGTATAATTTGCATTGGGGTAGAATTAGAATTAGTTGTAACAATTGAAAATTTAAATAAAATCTCTGTTATTGTTTCTTTTTGTTTTTCTCTCTTTTTCCTGCCCAAATCCCCCTCCCCACCAACATATACACAGAGGAATTTTAAGGCTCAAATAATTAAACTCTGCAGGAATGAAACTATGTATTCTTTTTACCAGAGGCTTAATGTCATCATTTTCTTCCTTTTTTCTTTAAAATAGCAACAGTGGTTTCCTTAAAGTTCTGGGAGAAGTAAGTATATTCCTGCTTCGGCATTTGTTTGAATATTTTTACCCAAGTTTACAATTTTTAGGATTCTTCCATCTCTTTAGGTATTTTCTCAAATATGCATTCTCAGTTCTTCTCTGGACACCAATCTAAAAATGTTAAATAATCCCTTCCAGCCCACACATGTCATTATTTCTGTTTCTTGTAACAATTTGTGCCATCTGGCTTCCCTGTTTACAACACAGTTCTCCAGGTATCCTTTTTTTGTTGATTATTAAACTAGTTAGTATTAAGAAGCTGAAATGTAAGCTTTATGAAGGTAAATTATTTTGCTTCTTCCTCCAGAGAAGACACCAAAATTGCTGCAAAAGCAAATTACTCCATATGGAGCCAATGGAAATTTATTAATTTGGAAAGACTCTTCAATGGAGGAAGTACAGATTCCTTAAACTAAAGTAAGGTGACCACTCCTTTAGTAATGGGCTAGTCAGAGTTAGCATTAGTAATCATTACAGTCACAGAAATACATGGGATTTGGAGATAGCAGCATTTGGGAAAGATAGCAAGAATTATGTGATGTATAAAACACCACACATATATTTTTACTTATTTATTTTTCATGTGTGGTACTGGGGATCAACCCAGGGCCTATTGCATGTGAGGCAAGAACACTACCAACTGAGCTATATCCCTAACCCCATATATATCTTTTTTATTTGTAAAAAAAAACACAAAAGCCAACTGAAGATAAGCACATTGGGTAAACTAAATGTGTCATAGACACCCAAAATATTAGTATATGTACCTACATAAAATCACAAAATCTAAATTCACCGTATAATCAACTGCTAATGCTCCAATTAAATATAAACACAAACATCCTGTTCTGTCAGCCCAAGAAATGCATTTAAGGCAGGCAAAATTACCTTTGAGAATACACTTAAGATTTTTGTTCTTCAGAAAGTATTCGGATACTTTCTTTAGGCTTTGGTATGATTATTCACATAGATTGTGCTGGAAATCACAGACATCACTGGAAAAGAATGGCTGGGGTCAGACAAAGAAGAGTCTTGGAGAAACCCAGTTAATCTTGTCCCATTGGTGACATTTGGCAGTATTTAGAGATATTTTTGGTTTATCACAAATAATACCTGATACTGGTATTTGGTGAATGGAGGCTGGGTTTGCTGCTAAGTATGCAGTAATACACAGGGCAGACCCCCGCAACCAAGAAAGATTGTGCCCGAAATGTCAATATTTATGTGATTGAGAAAACTTATCTTAGAAGAATTATAGACTGGGGACACTAGAAAATTATATGATGGGTAGAAAGATAAAATTCATATGGCCTTATGAAAGTTCAAGAACACTACTTATGAAAGCTTCTGTTTTGTACTTGAACCAATGAGAGCTTTTCCATTGGGAAACCTTTTCCTGCTTCATGTAAGCCCTGAATTTGACAGGTACATACAGTTGGTTAAGTCAAGTTACTTTCCTGTTATTTGCCTTCTTTTGTTGGAACAAGACTAAACACCTTGTACTGCTTGGTTATAAGCTGTACGTCTCAGTCCTTTCCTCTGCCATGCTCACTTAAATTACATATTGAACAACATTTTTTTTTATTAGTTGTATCATTAGGCATTCAGGTCAAAAGTTTGAGAATTTGTTTTACGTAGAATGAATCAGTCTGATAATAATAGCTCTAATTGCCTTATTTTTAAGGGGAAGAGTAGAAACACGATTCCAGATTCATTAAATTTAAAATAGCTAAATCAGAGAGTCACTGCTTTGCTCTGATATAACTTCAGTAATGCCATGTGATCAGGATCCACTTCAATTGTCTCCTAATACAGGTCTTACATCTCAAAAATAGTTATTCCTCTTTTTTTTTCTCCCCAGCATGAGGTAATTATCAATGAATTTCTTAATCTATTTCATTATTTTAATGGTTTGACCTGCTGTTGTACAGATTCTTGGCAGGGAAGCTGACTCATGTCTAAGTAGTACTTGAAAGTGAGCAGCATCCTCAGACTAAATCTTGGAAGTTTTTTTCATAGGCTACTTATTTTTTTTCTCTTTTGTCAATATTGTTTAATCCCTTACATTTGCTGCCATATTTTACATAAGCAAATAACAACATCCTTCTAGTTGGAAGAAAGTTTTCAAAGAACACAAGAGAATATATTTCATAGGATTCATGTAGAATCACCTTTCATGGGCAAACTCACAGAGTATTATCTGGGTCCTCTTGATCTTTCCAAGACAGCAAACAGTAATTATGTAATAGATATCCACAAAATAGATTAACAGAAATTAGACACTACACAGACACTAGCATATTTCAAGGTTTTTGTGCACAGAAAATTTGTAGGCAGAAAGAAAAATATTTAGAGATTACAAGTCAACGTCACTTATGTATACAATGTGTGTAAATCACCTGCTTTACAATGAGTGGTACTTCATAATTTCAGAAGTTTTCTATTGATAGACCATGATAATCCATACCAGTTATGAAAGAGGAAAAACTAAGAGACACTAATAATGATGATTTATAAATTTCTCTCAAGATTTTAATTTTGTTTCCTGTTGGTATCATCATCCACTTATTATCAGTAAGCACCAAAGGAGTTGCAAGTATACATTTTATTATTTCTCTTACTTATTTTCAGAAGAAATTTTAACAGATAAATTAAAACCACTTACATACACAATATCACAGTTTAATACTTGCAAATTAGTGCAATTCTTATGAATATTTGAAATACTTGCAGTAAAAGGACACAGGTATAATAGTTTTAATCGATTTTGAGAAAACAAAGATCCCAATATTTCTTTATCAATGCCTTAACAGAAATTAAATAGGAAAAATTATTTATTAATAAAGTTTTTACTAATTGTAAAACTTGCTTCTCTTATTTCAGGAGAAATCGTTAGTCAAAGTCTTAAAAAATACAGGGTGAAGTTATTTATGGGGTTCTAATTAATAGCGTAATTTGGATACTAAAGATAGAAATTCTTCTCCCAATAAGCTCTTTCACAGGAGTTAGATGCATAGTATCTGATCACACTAAAACTAGAGGATATCACAACTAGGTGGGAAACAGACTGAGGGCAAAGACACAGACTTTTTTTGAAAAATTTCTGGGTAGGGAGATTGTGCTTGACTGAACAATAGCACAGAGGGCCTATGTCCTAGTGCCCAGAACCAATCAATGTTATATAATATGGCAAAAGGGAATTTACATTCCCTTAGTGTGATTAAGCCAGGGATCTTGAGTTGAGGAGATTATTCTGAGCTGTCAAACTTGATGTAATTGCCATGGTCCATATGAAAGGCCTGTGTGAGGATTCCCAGAAGGTAATGAGATGATGAAAACCAAGAAACACAGATAATGTTTTTTGGAGATAAAGGAAGGTACTCACATTCCACAGACTCTAGGCCACCAGCAGTACCTGAAAATGTCAAAGAAACAGATTCTTCTCAGAGCCTATAGAAGGATCCAGTGGTGCTGACACTTTAACTTTAGCCCAGCGAGACTGATTTTGTATTTCTAATCTCTAGACATGTTTAGAACAAATATTTTAAAATACTAAGTCTTTAGTAATTTGTTACCGTAGCAATAAGAAACAAATGCACAGGAGTTTCAAAAATTACTTTTGAAAATGTAAACTTGCTACCTGAAAATGAACGAGGATCTCAAACTTAACACATAAATATGAATATAAGTTTGGTGGGGAAACAATGAGAGTTAAACTTTACTTTAAAAAGTCAAAATATGAAAACCTGAAAAGTCAAATATAAACAATTTATTATTAGTGGTCATTTTTAGATTTAGTTGAGTTTTAAGGTTATCTGTCTAATTGATATAGTAGATTGAGAGTAGATCAGGAAAAAACAAAAAAAGTAGCAAGATGGTTTTTTGGTTCTATATGTCAGAACAATTCATTCACTATGTTTAATTCAACATGTGTTAATTAAAACCCTGCTTACATTTGCATGGTTGACATATTTAGTAGATCCATTTGTTAATTACTTAAGGAAACATGAACCAGGAAGATCCAGGAAGGTTCATAAACTAAGATCACTTTTTTTAAAACATTTTTTACTGCCCAGTTACTCAGGAATAATGCCTGTTAATTCTATAACCTGTATGTGTACATATCTTATTAACTTGTCATCCATTCCAGGACACATGTGAGAATGGATTACAGTCCTACCAGTTACTTGGCTTAAAATAACAAATATTAAACTCAGTCTGCTTAACTGTTGCTATTCCCCATATGGACATCTAGAAATTTAGAAAGTGAAATTAACATGATTCTGATGATATTTTTAACAATGATAAAGTAATTTTTTTTTACCTTGCACTTGAAGACCAACAAAGCATTGATTAAAAATAAAGCAATCCATATCACAAAGTTAGATTCATATATAATTTACTACAGAGTCAACTTTTTTTTTTCTATTTTGGTATCATGGGTTGAATCCAGGGGAATTTAACCATGGAGCCACATTCCAGCCTTTTTAAAGTGTTTTTTTTTTTAATTTATTTTTATTTTATTTTATTTTTTGTTTTGAGACAGGGTCTCCCTAAGTTGCTGAGGGTAGCTTTGAACTTGGGAATCTCATGCCTTAGTCTCCCAAACTGCTTGTATTAAAGACATGTGTGACCACTCCCAGCAGCCAACATCTGATTATAGATTCATCACTGGTATTTCAGGTTAACTAATTGTCATTTCTATTCACTAAACTTTGGCAAAATTTGCAGTGAATTGACTTTATGGAACATGTATGTGTACTTTTTTTTTTTTAAATAATCTCTTAGCTTTCTTTTTTCCTTTTCTTTGGGCCATGCCACTGGTAAATCTCATTAAAAGAATATTTGAAAAAATTAGGTTATAGAACCTCTGTACCTAAGGTGCATAATGCTGCAAAGACAGAACATAATCCTACCTCACGTAGTATCTCAAACCTAATTATAAATAAGAGACAGGGGTGGAATAGAGGAAGGGGATTACTCGGGAGGAAAAAGATACAGAAAAAGAAAGAAATGGTGGAAGTAAACAAATTATGCTATGCACATATATGAATATACCATAGAGATTTTTCACTTATGTTTTTCTATAAAGCACTAATTTTAAAAGCTTTAAATAAATAAAAGGAAGATATGTAGAGCAAAAGAAGGGGAACAGGGGGAGGGAGGAGGAAAGGGAATGAGGAAGTTTTGAGAAATAAAGAGGAGCAGATTACATTACATGGTTATATGATTATCTCAAAATAGCCCAATATTCTCTGTAACCATAATGCACTAATATAACACAAAAAAATAAAAAAAGATGAAATTTAAAAATGTAACATTAATTACTCAAAGTTTAGATTTAATAATATAATCAATTAGTTACTGAAGAGAGATTGCTGCCTTAAATTTACAGTACACACACTCTCTTGCACACACATAGCTCCATAAATCTGTTTCCCATCTCATTTATAAGCTCCTCATAATTTTTTCCCACCTAAATCTGGGATCAGGCAGAAAAATTGTGAGGAGTAAGAACTGCAGGCAGCCCCATGTCCAGAGCAACAATCTCCCAAGGTCTTGAAACAGGAGGAATGATGTTTGCTTCCTTTTACCATTGTTGCTATTGCTTTTCGCCTATGCTTATTACTGGCAAATCTGAATTAGTCTTTGACATCTGTTCTAAAGGCAAAAAAAGGAATTTATGATTATTTGTCATTTATTAAGTGTTTCCAACCTGAAATCCTTTTTTAATTTTTTTTTTTAGTTTTCTTTCACAGCTGGTATTACTTTTGGAAGAATCCTATCTGCATAAAAGTTCCTTGTGACAATATGCACATGACCAGAAATTCTTAAAATGAGGCTCAAAGTTTAATGATGTAATTGTATTAAAAATGGTCACCCAAATTTTAATCTGAAGAAAAAGTTGCTCTTCCTATTTGTACAGCATTTATGATCATAAATAAATAAATGTTTCTTTTTAAAAAATTAGCTTTTCTTTTCTAATTGGTCAAGCATTTATTTTTAATACATGTCTCCTACCTCTTTATTAATGATATTGAGAGCTTGGTGGTGTTTTCCAGGGTGAATGAGCTGAATCTTTAAAGTGAACCAGATTATCATATTTAAAAATTTTATTTATTTTGTATTTTTGTATTATTACTTCACTATATCTAAGATTATTTTCCTTTTCTTTTTTTTTCCCCAGTACTGAGGACATAGCCTAGGGAGTGCTGTACCACTAATCTACATTCCCCAGCTCTTGCTAATTTGCTAATTTGACACAAGTTCTCCTACATTTCCAAGGTTTCCTCAGAGTTTGTCATGTTTCTGCCTCAACTTTGTGATATTCCTGGCTTAGTCTCTTTAGTAGTTCGAATTATATGGTATACCACAATGTCTAGCTTTTGATTTTTTTCTACTTCTTGAGTAACTTAGTTTTCAGATTGATACTTTAATTTTTCTTTAGAAAAGGTATGAAAATCGTTTCCAGAATAAACTCACTCTTATTTTCAACAGTCAAGCAACCAGTATCAAAGAATTATGAAAACGGTCTGATCTGCATTTAGTTTCTAAATTAACTTTCGGTGGCCAAACATGTCATCATTTTCCTAAACTTCTACATGAATTAAAAATAAGAATATAATTTTAACACATTCCTAACTTTAGAAAACTTAATTCGGCAGGATTGCTTCAATGGGTCTATTCTAACATGAAGCAAAATAAAGCCTAAAATGGGTTTTTTAATTATATTTTTATTTTTTAGGCTTTTTGAGTCAAAGACCAAAAATATCATGTTAACTTCAATAAGTTTGTTAGTAGGAATAACTCCACAATCAGAGAAATTTATCAAGAAAAATGAAATTAATATGCTATATAATCCATGACTTTTAAACTTGAAAATATATTTTAAAATATATTCCATCAGACCATTTTCATAATTCTTTGAGACTGGTGGTTGAAAATAAGAGTAAATTTATTCTGAAAAGATTTTTACATACCTTTTCTAATTTTCTTTTAATTTAAAACAATGATAGGTTGTTAAAATATACATTGCATTTATTAGATTTAAAACAAGTCTTTCACAAAGAATAAATATATCAAAGAACAAGATAGCACAAATAATACACATACAATATAAATATAAAACAGAAATTTTTAACAAAATTTATATATTTTAGAAGAGAAAAGAAATGCCTTACATTTTAAGTAATTATAGATTACACATACACATTTATTATTATATGTGTATAAAATTTTACTTTTTACTCAAACAGTAAACTATGTTTAGGCATATTTAACTGGGAATATTCAATTTTGTAGCATCTTGAATTAATTATGTCCTTGAATTTATTGCTTTTAGGAATTATGACTTTCTTTTTGGGGGGATGGGGGGTGAGGGTATCTTTATTTCAGTTATGTCTCAGAGAATCAAGTAAGTTTCCCCTACTTTGTGTCAGGAAACTAACACTGTCTTACTTAGAGCAGACTTATAGTGAATACATATTTAATGAAGAAGTGATCCTGCATAGAATAGTTATGTTTTTAAAGGGAAAGAAAATATTTAGTGATGTGGTAGCAATGTTCTCTTCTTGTTGCATTACTATTGAAAACAAGGATAATAGGGAAATAATAGGCTTTCTAGTCATTAAGAATTGTCCACCCTTTCCAGATGTGGTGACACATGCCTGTAATCCCAGCAGCTCAGGAGTCTGAGACAGGTGGATGGAGAGTTCAAAGCCAGGCTCAGCAACAGGAAGGCACAAAGCAACTCAGTGAGACCCTGTCTTTAAATAAAATACAAAATAGGACTGGGAATGTGAATCACCACACCCCCCCTCCAAAAAAAAAATTGAACACTCCTATAGGATGTCACAGAGTTTGAATAATGATTTATTATTCAAATAATTCTGTTAAATGTTATGTATTGCACCATATTTATTACAACTATAGTGTTTCCTTAATTTCTTTCATCATTATCAAAGAATGGGAGTAGACTTTTTTTTTTTTTTTGCTTTTTGTTTTGAAGAGGAACATTAGCTAATGAATCACTGTAGTGTAACAAAAGCCTGTCACCTTATAATTCAGTAAATTAAACTTATCATCCACATGTGACTATTTCTACATCTTCTAACTTGTTTCAAATTTTCTCTGCAAGGAAATTTAGAAATCAATTAAATATGATGTGTTTGTGTAAAAGAAAACACATTAAATAATTTGAGTTCCTCTTATTCATTCGGCTCCACATACATCTTTATATATGTAGAAATATGCACCAAACTTTTACTCTATTGAAAGGCATTGTTTAAAATAATTTGCTTAAACTATATATCAAAGACCACACATCAAAGACAAAAATAAAATATACCTCTCACAAAATTCAGAGATTAAAAAAAGATGTAATCATTTTGGAATTCATACCTATAGAATTAAGAGAGTGTTTTATAAAATAAAAATGTGCGAGAGGGCATTCTTTTTCTTTCTTTTTTTTTTTTTTTTAGTTAAGAATGGAGTTTACAGTCACTTTGTTTATCAGAGACTCACTTTCCTTAACATGAACAGTAGAAAAGGAAAAGTAAAATACAGGGCAGTGTGTCAATTTGTGTGTCACCCTTGGGTATAAGCCATGCTAATCTTCTCCATGTCATTCAAATCACACTTTCATTCAAATCACACTTGTAATATGCTCCCAACTCTTATATTCTAATTTCTCAATGCTATCTTAAATTCTTCCCCATTGATACAATGTATGGTATTTGAATATACAAAGTACTTCATAGATTGCAGCATAATTTAACAAACTAGAGCTCAATTTTTAACAGTTCTCATTACTTTTTTCTTCAATGAAAAATTCAGTGATAGCAAACACTGTTGGTGATTTTTCAGTTATCTTCTCTTTGTACTTTGAGGACTAATTTTTTTGTCCTGATTAGAATTTTGTGCAATTCAGATGATACAGAAACTATATTTTTGAGTAATTAATATGGGTACTCTTTTAAACTCCAATTATATATATGTATATATATATACATATATATAGTATATGTGTGTGTGTGTATATATATATATATATATATATATATATATATATCCTATATAAATATCCCATCTCTATATATCTATATATATATATATATATATATATATATATATATATATATTCCTATCTATCACTCAGTGGGGCTTTAAACAATTAAAATTCAAGTGTTTCTTTAGCTAGGAGGAGAGAATTGTTTTGAATTTTATTATCATTTATTTTCATTATTATCTTTAGTACTATATTTTTTCTTTTTCCCCTTTTGTTATCTTTAATATGTGGTTGTTAAACATCTGTTCAATTCTCCAAAATAACCTTATTTAAAAAATATTTTGTAGTTATACAAGGGCACGATATCTTTATTTTGTTTATTTATTTTTATGTGTTGCTGAAGATCGAACCCAGGGTCTCACACTTGAGAGGTGAGTGCTCTACTGCTGAGCCACAACTGTAGCCCCTCCAAAATAACCTTTTAAAACTCTCCTACAATTGCCATCAAATTGTCTTTTCCCTATTGAGTATGGACAATGTCTTTGTTGTACTCTGCTAACCCTGTAACTTCTCTTATGCTCCATTCATTCCACCATTGCTTACCTATATAACATGCTTTAATTTAGATTCCTATACTTAATAAATATTTAATTTTTCTCTATTTCCTCATTTTTCAATAAACCCAAATTTCAGTAAATAGAAATAAATTAAGTTTCCTTCAAATTAATGTACTGAAATCACTTTTTCTAGAAACTATATTTTTGAGTGATTAACAAGGAGTGAACTCCAAAGTCTATTGTTTTACTAATAGTTAAAAGTTTTCTTTGTCTAATATTGGTTACTGAGATGAACTCCCTCAAGAAATGCAAATACCAAAAGTAGTTAATTACTATGTTTTCTTGACATATAAAACATTAAATGTTTTTACTAATTAATAAGAATAATAGCTCCAGCTATTTTAATTGGTCCCTTAGCAATGCATCCTTTCAGATTTACTTCCATCATTAGTACAAGAAAGCTTGTTGAATATGACATCATTGGATATCTCATCCCTAAAATATATTGATATTTCTGCCATTTTAAATGTAAAATAACTTCATTATTTAAAATTCTTCAATGTTTCCCATCACTTCTTTCATTAATTTCAAACATGGTGATTCATCTCTGTGATCCCATGTTCTCTCATTCTCTCCATTAGCTATCTCACTATTACTCATTTACATAAAAGAACACAAATGTTCCAAGAAATTTTTGTCAACAACACTGAACCATTGATCATACTGAGGTCTTTCATGATTTTGTGCTTTGTACATACAGTTTCTCTTCCTAGAATATTTTTATTATTCACATAGTTAGTAATTTTGTGCCTTTGATTGGAAGGAAATCTCTCTTAGCTTTTGTGGTCACACAGACTGTAGCCGCCTTTCTATTCCTATTGTATACAGCACTTGTATGTAGCACTGTCTTCCCATATTGCACTACTCACATCCAAGATTTCTTGGAATGATATAAACACACTGTGAAGTCAGTTACAACAAGGATATTACCATTAATATTTGTGTCCCATTTTCCATGATAGCCAAAGAACAGTTATGTTTTTGTTTCAATAAATGGTTGCTGAATTTTCACATTCAGCAATCACATAAGCATATAGTCTTTCTTCTGTCAACTATTATGACTTATGCAAAAATGAAGACTACAATGATGGCCTTATAAAATTTCCCAAGATATTTGAGAATATACTTTTTAAAATCAGGTTGCTTGGGTCTTCTTAAAGGAAAGTTGGGCTAGCTCTTAGGCTTCAGTTTGTATCATTTCTGGCTTTTTGTTGTTGTTGTTCAGGTACATTTTTTTTGGTGCTACTCAACAGAATAGGATAAAATATGTCAATATTACTAATTTAAAAAGTATATACAGCTGATTTCACAATATTAATTTTTCCACAAAAGACTCTGAATATGAATGGAAATTGGACATCGATATATGTTATCTAATCACTGTTTTACCACAGATAATTATGTTTTTTTTAAATCAGGTAAAATTAGATATTTTATTAATAAATATAATATTATCAATTCATATTAGGTAAAGAAGGATGAGTAAATAAGAAATGTCAATGCAAGGACTAATATATAAACAATAAGAAACAAGTTATACATAGTTATGTATTTCAGATTTTTAATGACTTGACTTTTTTCTAAGTCAATTAACACTTGCACTGATAATATGTTTATTGGAGAATAAATAAAAATATAAAATAAAGTAGAAGACAATGGGAATTAAATCCAAGCATGTAGTTTTATGTCCTAGCTCTATGACAATTGTGTTCATAAGCTTAACCCAACAATAATAATTATTTTTGTCTCATTATCTGAAATATATAATGAAATATATTAATTATTTAGACATTCAAATTTTAAAAAAATTCTAATGAACCAGGCATGGTAGTACATGCCTTTAATCCCAGCAATTTGGGAGGCTGAGTCAGGAGGATTGCAAGTGGTAGGCCAGCCTCAGCAACTTAGGGAGGCCTTAAGCAATTTAGAGACACCCTGTCTCAAAAGTAAAATAAAGAGGGCTGGGGATGTGGCTGAGAGGTTAAGCACACCTGGGTTCAATCCCCAGTACCAAAATAAAACAAACAAACAAATAAAATAAAATAAAATAAAAACAAAAAAAAAAAACCATAAAATAAAATAAAAACAAACACAAAATGAGATAATGCTTTTGAAATTACTTGAGTAATGATGAGTTTGTATATATGTTAACATGGTCACAAACAGGAGAGAGGAGAAATGAGAATCTTCTACCATTAGCATCTCATTAAAGAAATAAAGATCTTTCTTCTACACAGTTTTTTAAAACCAGTAAACTCCTCAAATAAACATAAATGGGATCACCAGGGAATGTTGATGTTGCTGTGTTCTGTATAAGCCATAATTTTGTGATATAGTTTCTTTAAAAGAAAATTGCACAATGCTTACTATATCATGAAAGGCAGAATTACTAAAAGAAATGATTATCTTGCCTAAGAAAGGTGGCTTTTAAAATAAGAGATTAACATCTAACATTGCTTTAAAATCCTCTTCAGACTATCAGTCAAATTCAGTTTTCCTTTACAAAAAGAAAAGCCTTCAAGAAAATGACATTGAATATATTTCGTACAGAATATGATAAATCAGTTGGATAAGGTTATAAAATTTTTATAAATATGTATCATGTCTACCAAATAAAAATCACAAAAGTTTGCTAATGAAAAAATCTGCTGTTTGTGGATGTAACATAAACTGACATGGATACAAGAAACAGATTGCCTTTCCTTTTATGGCGATTTTCTTAATTATTTTGCTTCTTTTCACTGTCATTGTGAAACTATTTCATCATTGTCGTAATTTCACTGTTTGCTTACCAAATTATGCTTCTTTTAAGCTTATCGAGGTTCAAAGTCAGTTCAAGTTTAGTTTTTTTCTTAATATGTGCCAGTTAATTAGTTTGCTGCCAACAATAAGATAGATGCTCACTTCCATATGCATATCAGTTTATACTACCCCCTGCTATGCCACTCACTATCAAAAGAAATAGGGCAAATGCTGAATTGAAATGATTTCTCTTTACAAGTTATATACATAAACTGAGAAGTGGAGGACAGAAGAATTAGTGCACTGCTATATGCCATGTATATTTTTATTAGCAATTTAATAAACATCTATTATTTTCTGTAATACATGTGATTTTTATTTCCTTGCAAGAATATATTTTATGTATTTTGTAGGATAAGGAGTAATTTAACAAATATGATACATATTTCAAATATGAAATTGTCCTGAGCAAGTGAATTCATTCCATCTAGTCTAGATGGACCGCCTTAACAAGTATGTTAGGTTAGTTTATGCTACAGTAACTAAATGCCTTGCCCCAGCCCACACACACTTCAGAATCCTCAGAGAACAAAAATCCATTTCTCCCTCCCCTCCCATATCAATTGCAGCTCTGCTCCTCATCCTCTTTCATTCCTCATTTCATGATAATACTTTGAGTAGATAATCTATTTATAGCCATCAACCATCTAAATTTTCCTGCAAGAAAGAGTAAAGAAATGACCTGGGAAACAAGTCCAGTTAATCATCCCAGTTTTACTCTACCAAAAAAGGTGAATTTACTTTTTATAGTCATAGTTCTATTTCAGAGCTAAAGGTTGAAATTTAAAAATTCTAAAGTGCATTCCCAAACCACAGGAGATTATATTGTAAAAATTTTGTGAAAATTTGATGGGAAATAGTATTATAAATAAGTATTATTTTAAGGCACCAATTCAAATTATTAATTTGAGGAGATTAAAAAATCAAATTAAGGACTGGGGATGTGGCTCAAGCAGTAGTCCACTTGCCTGGCATGTGCAGGGCTGCTGGGTCCGATCCCCAGCACCACATAAAATAAAATAAAGATGTTGTGTCCACTGAAAAACTGAAAAATAAATATTAAAAAATTCTCTCTCTCTCTTCTCTCTCTTTCTCTCTTTTAAAAAAATAAAATTAAGTGAGCACTTCCATGCAAAACATTTGTGAGCAAACAAAATTTATTGAGAATGATTTATATGATTACATTACCTAAGTAAGATCACTGAGGAAATTTAGATATTGACAGACCATCATTCTATTGTAAGTTAACTACAATATTAAAAAGAGGCCAATTTGAGAAAACTGAATTCAGCAAAGACACTTATTTAGTAATGCGAATGACCTTGAATCATTAAATTATCTCTTTATTTAATATTATAAGAACCAAGAAAATAGAGTTTTAATAGGCAATGCTTATTAAATTAACCACCATTTACATATGAATTAAGAATGATTAATTTTTTGAACAATAGCAGCATTTTCAAAATTCATACTCAAAGAAAAAAGAGTTGATTTATTTTTTTTAGCATCTTACTTGAATAATGCAGCACTACAAAGAGAACACTTTATGAATTCATGGTAAATTTCATAAATAGTTTTCTACAGCTATATTATTGAAGTATTACCAATTGTTTAATATCCTACACCATATGACAGATTTCCCTTAGGAATATCACATGGGAATATTATATTTTCCCTTAGGAATATCATATGGACACATAGTGTTTTTCTCAATAAAATAAAGTGAATCCAGTAAAATAAAGTGAATCAATAAGAAAATGTAGAATGCTTTCATGTTTCCTCTTTTAATGTATGGTAGTTTATTCATTCAAAAGCTTCTACTTTTCTAAATATATTGTGTCATTCATATTAAATTAACTTGCCTTAAAGAATGTACTGCATATCTCTTTTCTTGCTGTTACAGCAAAATGCATGTTTGTATGCATGTATATGTGAATTATACAAAAAGACAAGTTATGAATGAGATGTCAGAAATAGAGGCAAAATCTATATCACAAGACTCCTAACCTTTATATATGGTCCAATAAAACAAATAGCCCCTAAGTGCCTGGAAATTTTTTATGATTGAAGAAAATGTATTGATGTTTCAGTGATTTAAGAAAAATAGCAAAGTCTCCAATTTTCCTCACAAATACCTCCCTATAAACCCACACTTCATTCAAAATCACATAGTTTCACTATATGCTCACATAGGATACAAGGGTCTAACCACAACATAATCATTCTGACAACTGGAATCTATGCTGGGGTACCTTTTTTGTTTGTTTGTTTGTTTTTGTTTTGTTTTGTTGTTGTTGTTGTTGTTTTAATTCAGAAAAGTTGAGGTCTGCAGGTTACATTCTGATCAACAGGAAAAGTGCCCAGAGTATCTCTGTGTTTGGAAATCCATGTTTCTTCTATCAATTTGCTCCACATCTGTCATTAATGGGTGTTTGCTCTATCATACATACGTCTGTCTGTCTGTCTGTCTATCTATCTATCTAGACTATCTCCTTCAAAGTTATTACAGGAGAATTGAAATCTTATGTTTGAATGGTTTCATGATCTCTGAGTTTGACATGCAGAAATGGAAATTGCATATCTCATCCAGCTGCCTCTATTATTCTTAGCTTAAAAAATGAATAAACAACAGCAAATAGAAAGTAAAACACCTAAGAAATGACTTAGTTTAAGTTTAGTATTTGTTTTGTTCTGCTGTGTTTGAAATGAATAGATGACTCTATGGGATCCTATCAATATGAATAACACCTTACTCCCCTAAAATTTATTTTGTACAGTCATAGATTTAGAATGTATTAAGCTTTTATTTCTTCCATTACAATTACAACTACAAATGCAATAAAGGCAGTGTTTCTTGACAGTGAAGACAGGTTAATTCTAAGCACTGAGTTTGATATATCTTAGTAAAAAGAGATGGGTTGAAGTTTTAAGTGATCCTAAGATTTTGAAATATATCACAGAATCATATTCTCTTGATATTCATTTATTATAATTAAATGAAAACTATTTTTCAGATTATTTCTTACTTTCAGTGTGATTCCAGTTAGTTACATGGTCACCTATTATGTAACATAGAGACTTATACTTTGAGTCGTCCTTTATTATATCGTTAGGAAATTAAGATTATGAATCTAGGTAGAAAGCAATCATGACTTGAAAAAATTAGAGAAAAATTTACTTAGCATAGCAATGGCATTGAAGGGATTTCCTGTGTTAATGATTCCTTGTGTTCCATGAATGAGTTATACTTTCTCCTGCTAAATAAAGGGAGAGTTTATTCACTGGAGCCTTGGAAAATTAACAATGATCATAAGGTATGCTCTGAATAGAATTCATTGTCCTAGTCTGTCTGCAGAATTAAGATTTTTAATGATCATATTTTTCTAAGGTTTAAGTAAAATCACATGTATTAAAACTTTAGTGATGGCTTCAGTGTGATTTAAAAGGTGATTTATATTTAATTAATATAGTTGTAGGTATAACTACATAGGATCTGTATGTGAAAATGTTGGAGATTATAATAAACAAAACATATTATTAGGAAATATGTCTTCATTAAACTTAAAATATTTTCAAATAATAGAGAATAATTTGAACAATAGTCTGGCATTTCATTTTGTTAATCCTATTTAGTCACTTGTATTTTAAGTGAAGTGCTCATTAATTCACACAATTGTTATATTTAACTCATGAGAAAAATAATGTTATAGCCTCCCACACAGAAAGACAAAGAATGCTGTTGGTTAAAGCCAAAACAATTTGGCATAGTAATTTTGAAAATGAACGTTGTAGCAGACCGTATAGAAAGAGAAGATAATAAAAATGAGTAATAAGTGAACAAAGGTATAAAAGGTGTGCTCCATGAATTTTTTTAAATCAAATGGCTTAAAATTTTATATAATGTCTCTATATATTATATATATATATAATTTATATATTATTTAAATATATATCAATATATATAATGAGGTATTTCTCATTTTTATTATTTCTTTTTGTCAGTATATATGCATTATAAGGTAAACCAAAAAAAATCCTTCTGGGTTTTTTGAAGAAATTTCACTTAATTCATCAGTACCCCTGCTACTGTGGAGCTACCTACCATGATATTTGCAAAAACAACTTTTTTCTCAATTTGAATATGTGTGGCAATTTGGATTAATGGGTAATTAATTGATCAATTAAATTTGGTACCCTGGATTAAACTAAAGGGCACTCAATCACTCAGCCACATCCCCAGCCCTATTTTATATTTTATTTAGAGACAGGGTCTCACTGAATTGCTTAGAGTCTCCCTTTTGCTGAGGCTGGCTTTTGAACTCCTGATCCACCTGCCTCAGCCTCCCAAGCTGCTGGGATTACAGGTGTGCTCCACAGCACATGGCAGTAATTAGTTTATTTTTTTAAAAAATTAACTTACCTAGATCACTCAAAAATTACTACATAATAAATACTTTTTTGATCATACAGATAATTTTATATCTCAAAATACAACACAAAGCAAAATGAAATTAATTGTCTTTTACTGTGATTTGTTCCTTTAACAAACATGCTGAACACAACTACCACCATTGAATTCAGCTTGGTACAAAACACCAATAAAACCAGAGCTGCTCTCTATTCTCATGGATCCCTTTGATTGAGGGAGATTATGGACAAGTATGCACAGTGATAAATATACAGTTATATTTTAAATAAAATGCTCTTAGGGGGAACAAATAGCCTTCTGTGAAAACTTTTAAAAAATAAAACCAAGCTAGGCTGGTGGCACATGCCTGTAATCCCAGCTATTTGGTAGCTAAGGCAAGTGAATCTCCAGTTCAAAGCCAACTTCAGTAAAAGGGAGGTGCTAAGCAATTCAGTGAGACCCTGTTTCTAAATAAAATACAAAATAGAACTGGGAATGTGGCTCAGAGGTTGAGTGCCCCTGAGTTCAGTCCCTGGTACCAAAAAGAAACAAACAACAAACAAACAAAAAACAGAACAAAACAAGCAAACAAAAACAACAACAACAACAACAACAAAACACAAAAAATATGCTGAATAAAGAAAATCCGTGGTAATTGAGAAAGCAAGTTGGGAAAATTGGGAGATCAAAATAGCTTTTCAGAGAGAATGACCATTAAAAAGAGGCATGGAGGACACTATGGCAGAATATTTGTGGAGGAGAGCCTTCTGGATTGAGGGAATCATATTTGTAAAAACACTTCATTAGAAGAGAAATCCTTTTAAAACTAGGGCTCTGAAAAAGAGTAAATTAAGGTGTGGGGAGGGAAATGTTAGAATTAAAGTGTCAGGTAAATATTCTAAGAGTAGTAATAAATCACTGTAGAGTGTAACATTTTTAAAAGGATGATAAAATGGATAAATAAATCAGAAAGGGGAAAATATAAGTAGTTGGTTGAAGTTATAATCTCAAGCAATGGAAACTTCAAATAAATGAAGTTCTTCACAGATTGTAAATGTGAGCAAATGGTGGAGGTATCAATAAGAGTTAATTTTCTGGCTTAGTCAGCTCTTGTGAAAGCACTGAGCACATATTTTATTAAATATATTTTAATTGTTTTATAGACTGTCAATTCCTATCTTAGAATCTATTTTGATGAGCATAATTATCTTTGATTACATTTTAATACTATTTGACTTAGCTGATGCAAATCTGATTCACATTCTTCAAACTGTATGGTACTTCAATTAATTCTTTCAAAGAATATTTCCTCTGACATTGATATTTTGGCATTAGAATTTATCAACAATAAGCAAATTAGTAGAGTTGATGTGTCTGTTCTTAACTAAGAGCTTATTTTATTTAACTGACAGCAGCTGCATTTATAAGATTACTGTTACATTAAACAGTGTTGAAATAAACTAACAATTAGTCTTTTAAGAAGAGGACATGATAATTTATTTCATCATGCTCATAAAATACTATTCTGTAGAGTTAACAACCTCTAATGACAGAAATAGTTATCAGTTCATTAAGCAAATCACACTCAAGACCAGAAGTGGTAGAAGAGAGCAATGACTTGTTGATTATACTATGTTAGTGTTAAAAGGAACTTCAGAGACTGTGTTATGAATACTACTTTACAAATGACTCTATCAAGCAAAACAAACAAACAAGAACAACAAATGAAGTTAGAGAAAAATTAATACATTTGTCTCAGGACTATTTATAAATTATGTTAGTTCAATGGTTTTAAACCCAGCCATCTTCTGAGGAGCTCATGAAACGCATTGATGTTGACCTTGCAGTAGAGAACAAGCAAAGAGGATTGTAGTGAGGTGGACCTAGAAGACCTTTACAGGCTTCCTAAATGCTTCTAATGTGCAGATTAAGAAATACTATCTCCTGTCACACACCACATAAGTTCATGAACTTCAGTACTTAGATCATTTTCATAATTGATTTCCTTTTGCTACAAACTAGAAATAATGCTTACATGTGTCTAGTTATTTTAAAACAGAAACATCTTTTGAGAACTAAAACGTGTTAAAGGGAACATATTTAAAATGCTGTAATAACGAATGTAATTTTTTTTTAGGGAAAATGGGGGGAGTAATAGAAAGCCAAGACACTCCTGGGTAAATCATCTCTGAGTAAATATAGTCAAATTTTGTGAATGGCAGTATAATAACAAATATATTTCTCACAGCATGGTAGGTATAATATAAAGTCCAAATTGCTTAAGTATGAATCAGTGCTGAGCAATTAGCATCAAAGTAATCTAAGTATATTTAATCATTATCCCTTCATGAAAGTATGGTCAGAACTTACTGAATATAGTTGATTGTCACAAAAATAAGACTTATGTAACCCTATCATCTGAGCATCTAAATGACTTGGGCTGTGTAAGGGAAAGAAACCAGTATAATAAAGATCAACAGTCAATAAATATTTTAGTAGAGCCAAACTAATTTTTAATGTCAACATTAGGATTAAGCAACACAATTTCTAATAGTAAAATTTTTAAAACAAAAGAGAATTTACAACAAATGAAAAATATGGAAATAGAATTATGCATCTTATGCACTGCAAGGTTTTTTCTTATTTCTTCTGGTTATTGTCATTAAGATCTTATTTTGTTTCTCATAAAATATAATTGAAGAAGAACTTTAAAATCAAGCTGGTGAGTTTACATGGGGAGCATTAATTTTACCAGCAGTAAAATTATTTTAATTAAGGGATTTTTCTACCAACTAAATGAAGTGTCTTACACGCCCAATCAATTCTCACCAATATGATTACCCTACAAAGAAGGATGGTAATTAATTAGAAGAAGCCCCTTCAAGGACAATTGGTCTATAGTGCAGGACTTGAGAAAGAGCTGACAGGCACTGCTTCTTTTCAGTGTCATCATTTATGTTAATTATATGTATTAATAGGTTTGAGAAAAAGAGCTACTGACAAAGTGGATAATAAGTTGTGGATTGAAATAAGACAATGTGAATCATGCTTTAAAAAAGATGAAATCATGGCAAAAAATGAGAGAGACAAATTCTCTGAACACCAATCCTTAAGAACATCATTATTAGTTTACTAATATAAATTAAATATATACATTTCTAACATATCTACTGGTAGACAGTTTTCATAAACAAATAGTGACTCTTGCATTTGTGAATTGATGTTTCAAATGAATATTTATTCCTTCTATTTTTTCCTTTAAGTAGTTCATTCTACTTTTTGTGGAAGAGCTTGTAAGATATTAATTATAATGTATTCATTGTAGTCTTTTGGTAAATTTATAGTGATTATTATATGAGTATGAAATACTGTATCTTGAAAGCAATCTTCATCAAAAAACATTTTTATCACCATATTGTTCCAAATTCCACTCTATTTTTGTCAAATGCCCACTATCTATACATCCATTTAGGATTTTAGGGCTGTAGATAAAATTTAGGAAGAAAAAAATATTTTAGCTGGGTGTGATGGTACTTGCAATCCCAGAAACTCAGAGGCTGAGGCTAGAGGATCCCAAGTTTGAGATCAACCTTAATAACTTAGTGAGACTCTGTCTCAAAACAAAAAAAAAGTAAAAAGGGATGGAGGGGTAAAATAGTTCATTGGTAAAGTAAATCATCCCTGGATTCAATCCATAGTACCATAAAAATAAACAAATAAAAAGGTTGTGATACAACTTAATGATAAAGCATCCATGAGTTCAGTCTCAGTACAACACACATAAGTTTTATTTTAAAAAATAAATGCAGTTGAGAGATTTTCACCCATATTGCATATAGTAGTTAGTTTCAAAACAAGTACAAAGAAATAAAGATTATCAATAAATATATAAATGAAAAAAGAATTATATTTCTCAAATAGATTGACTAAATGATATAAAGAAAGAAAAGATTTCATGTAAATAGTAGTTAAAATATATAAGACTGAATTAATAAAAACATTCAAGTTTTAAATAGAGAATTTTAAAAATATTACTATAATATAGATACATGCTTACACAATCTGAAAAAAGAGTTTAAATATACACAATGCTGTAATATATACTGCATGATGGAGGAACAGTGCTGTCAGATATGAATGTATATGGTATAGTTTCAATAACAAAAAATCATGACATTGTTGCACTAATAGTCAAGGAATACACCTACATACAATGTTACAAAATAAAGCCAAGTCATTCAGAAAATTTGGCATACACTAAAATGGCCCTCTAAATCATTAAATTATGTAAGGACTGTCAATAGTCAATTTTAAACAACTAAATAGCTATCTGAAAAAAAAAAGATACATCTTGTATATGCCTTCCATCATTCTCTGGTTTAAATTCAAATAAACATTTTAAATGTAAAAACATACAGAAGTACAAGAGAAATGTTGGTTAATAATATGTAAATTTAAATGGGGAATGTCTTTATAGCTACTGTTTAAAATTTAGAAGCTACAATGAAAGGACTGGTGACTGACTACCTGAAAAGTAAAAATATGTGCTTATCATAGGACTCAAAGGACAAAAAAAAGAATTGTAAAGGCATTTAATTTCATACAAGATCTTTCATAAATCTGTAGATTTCATAAAAAAACAACAACAAAAAACATCAGTGCTTTACTCAGCAAGTCACTAAATGTCAATTATTCCTAGAAATTAAGAAGCAAAACACCAAAAGAAAACAAACAACTGATAATCAGTCAGTAATACAAACTTGTGATTTACATGAGATGACAGAAAGTACCCTTAAACATGTGGGGGAGATGCTCAGCTTAATTCAAACTGCCAGTAAAGCAAAGTTTAAAAACACCATACATATATAATTTTTCTTCTGTCAGCCTGGAAAGAATATGATAGGTTCACATCTTAGAGATTTTATCCACTGATGGCTATAATATAAAATCAGTACATTGTCCAAGAGAGGCAATTTGCATTACCCAGTAACATTACAAATTTATAGAATGTTTGACCTAGCCTTCCCATTACTGTGTATGCCTCATGTTAAATGAAATATGCTCAGGATCATATATGACACCATTTGGTTCTTTATTAGAATCAAAAGATAAGGATATGTGGAAATGAATTTGGAATATGACTAATAATGATCCAAGATAAATGATAAAGCAAAAAGAGGGGAAGTTATGTCATAGTGTGTAATCTTGTACATAACATGCAGCCATTTGATTTATAATATTCAATTTGTGTTTCTCTCTCTGGAAGCCTATTTGTATGTTTTTTGCCCAGTGACCTGAAATTTTACAGTGTTGGGATGTGTGGGAAGTAAATAAGAACTTATTCATGGCAGGGAGTCACTTTTTAAATTCTTTTGTTTAAAAGACTGGTTCTTTTTATTTTTATTTCACTGCTTATTTTTCTAAATTGATTTTTTTCATTTTCTCCTAATTTCCTTTTTATTACCCACTTTTACATTGCTCTACTTTCTACTGTACTCTGTTCTAATTGACTGTTTAAGAGCTAGTTTTGTATTTTAATGTTTTATTATATTTGTAATATTCTAGGGGAGTTTTCTATCTTTTAAATTGTACATATTTGTGAATTCATTTATAGTGGCAAAATAATTTTCTTGTAATTCTAAAGTATTCTTACTTTTTTTTTTTCATTTTGATTTTCTTCTATTCTATATAGTGCCTGAGTTTTCTTTAAGTACGTTTTAAGATGGTTTGTTCCCTGTCATTTGGAGTCTTCAGCCAACTGTTGGGTGGTAATATTTTTTGACAGCTGATGGGAAACTTTTCAGGAACATTTGAGACTTGAAGACTAGAAACTTTTTATAGGTTGTGAGTTGGCAACTGGCTTTCATTAGGGGAAACACAATGAACTTTATATCCTTTAAGCAGGAACCTCTTAGATTGTCTTTCTTCTAGAATCAGATCTAGAACATTATTTGTTTGTGGTGCTGAGGAAGGAGAGGTATCAATATATCTATCAAGTTGAGCAAACCATACACAACGTAATACAAGCATTGCTTATTTCAAATTTCATTCAGAGGTATTTCAACTCCAGACAGTCTGACTTCTAATCCCTAGGACATTTAATTTAATGTATGACCCAAATCTCTCTTTTATTCTTTTTTATAATCCATAAGTATATGAAATAAGCTCCATACATATTACATGTATGTATTTTGCCAATCACAAACAGATGACTGTTCACACAGATGATTAAATTAATGCTTTAGCTTTAAGGCATATTTACCTCTATCCGTATAATAAAGATAATTTTTACAAGAAATTTACTAATTGAGCAACTATAAATTTTCTCTTAGAAACAAGCAAGCAAAACATATTTATAATCTTGTATATGTATTTGGATATTTTTCCATACCCATTAGAATAATTACAAACTTAAAGTAAATAAAATTTCTTTCTCTAAATTCAATAAAATATACAAAGATTACAATCAATGAACATTTTAGTTACATTATTTCTCATGATCACATTTGATAATATTGCAACAACTTTATGGTAAACAAATAAAAAGGTGCATCACATAAAGATTTATCTTTGTATTTTTTTTTTCATTTTTAAAGAACAGGACTAATTTAAAATTATGTTAAGTACTAATATTTGCATGTTTTCTTTAATAAATATTGTTCAGTTAATCAAAGATAATTTTATTATTATTGAAACATTCTAGTTTATCAGTATAGTATGATTGATAAGAAATTATGATTTTAAGTTCTTTAATATTATATCCTTTATTAAATTTTAAATTATTTTAATTTCATATTTTTATAATTAGAGATAATCTGAGTAAAAAATGACAGAATAGTTCTTCTAACATTAAATTGAATCATTCTAACTTTTCTGAAGTACAATTTTAATCAGGAAATCTTGTGAGTTCTTTTTAAATAAATAAAATTATTTTAAATAGTTAACTAATAAGTTAGCCTCTTCATTCATATTTATCCCTCTCGTTATATATTTTTTTGTATTTGGACTACTGTTTTTCTGCTACTTTAGTCACTTCTCTATCATTTCCCAGGTTCTCAAGATTTATTGATAATTAATAATCCATATCCATTCTTTGTGTTTTAAATCTTTTGCTCTTTTCTTGCCTTTGTTTTATGTTCTTAATCTTCATTCATATATTTTAAAAATCAATGCTTTGATTTTAAGGCAAAGCTCTAGTTTGTTTTCATAAGAAAGACCAACAATATTGCCCAAACATAATAATATGATTTTCATATTTTGTGAAGTTTTGGCAAAATGGAAAACATGCATAAACTGTTTAATCGTTACCTATTTCTTGTAAATTTTTTAGTCTGTGTGAACCATAGTTCTAAATTGTTCATATAAAAGAGGGGGCATGGAATTAGAAAGACAGTCGAATGAATTGGACACAATTTTCCTATGTTCATATTCCAATACACCATCAGTACAACCACAAGAAAGGGGTCTCCTATTAGAAAAAGTTATACTCCATGTATATATAATATGTCAAAATATACTTTATTGTCATGTATATCTAAAAAGAACAAATGAAAATAGAATATATATGAACAATTGATTTCTAATTATTCCTAAACAAAAGGAAAAAACAGTAAATGAAGGGGAAAGAAAGAAAAAGTTTGCAAAAAATTAATTATCTCCATCTGCCAACAGTAGTAGATGCTTATATATAGAAAAGCCTGTTTTAAAAATTCTATATGCATACACACTACCATACACACACATGCACACATACACATGCACACAAACAAGTTGCTATGGAGAGTTTAACCAATAACTCACAAAATCCACAATTCTATGGAGCCACATACTTAAAAACTTAGAGCTTATTAATCCCAGAAGTATAAAAATAAAAGAGTCAGTCTATGCATTTAACAAAGTAATCTCTTAAAAACACACAGGAAAGAGAATCTCCTCATAAGGATTTTTCCTTTTTTTGTTTAACTGCATCTGTCAAATGAACAGTGTTATTCATGTCAAAATTTCCCCTGGGTGAATAATGCAGTTTCAGATTATCCATTGAGAAATTATATCTATTAAAGAGATACTTACATGAATTATTACATAAATGAAGAAATGTGTGTGGTAATAAGAGACTGAGAAGAATACAAAAGAACTTATATCAGCAACCACTTGTACAAAATCCTGTCTCCATGTTTTAGCTTTTTTTTTTCTGCCCTGAACAAGAAGACCTGACAAAAATGATTAAAAGAGAAGTTTATTTTGAGGCTCATGGTTTCAGAGTTTTCAGTTCATAGATAGCCAACGCCATTCCTTGTTACCTGAAATGAGACAGAACATCATGGTAGAAGTTGTGGTAGAGGAAACCAGCTGAGAACATGGCACCAGGAAGCAGAGAAAGAGAAAGACAATTCTCTTCTCACCAAGGTCAAAACATGCCCCTAATGACCACCTCCTCCAGTCACACTCTCTCTGCCTACAGTTATAATCCAGTTAATTCCTATCAAAGGATTACTGCACCAATTAGGTGAAGGATCTTATAACCCAATGACTCCACCTTTAAGCTTTCTTGCCTTGTCTTATACATGAGATTTTGGAGGATACATTCCAGAACCATCCGAACAGTAAGTTCCAATTGAGGCCTCAAAGAAATTTTGAGAGATTTTAGTAAGGCGTAAGAACGATTTTGTCTAAGGAACACCTGACTGATGTGGCCATCTAGATGGTGAAGTCATAGAACCTATACCTGTCTTTTCCCAATTATACACATTTTACTTTGACAAAATCTAAGTACCATGTGTCTACATATCATTATTAAGAATTCATTCTTGCCTATCTATGATGTAACTTCTTATATTGATTTAATAAACAGAGGTAATAATTGTGCCATACATTTCATATGTTAAATGTTAGTAAGATTCATCTCATAATGACTCCTTTGCTGAGAGACTCTACATATTAATATAAAATCTGACAAAATGACATAGAAAAATAGAAGACTTTTCTTAAACTGAGAGTTATTATACTTTGATTAGAATTGCTTGCTTTTATATATATGCAAAACATATTCTGCATGTATATTGTAAATATCTTTCAGGTAGCTTAGCATCTATATTACAGAAGGTATTTCTATATTATAATATTGTATTAAGTTTGTAAGTGATGATAGTGAAACCTCAGAAGGAATTTCCACTGACTCTATTTTACTTTTTTTCCCTTTGTGAAGAAAAGACTTTGTACTATATAGACTTGTGATTTTATTACATTTCTTATTTAAATAAACATTTTAAAATTTCTAAAAAGAAGTAATTAATTTTATAATATTGAAATGATAAATGATACAAACTAATATGTGTATAAATAGATATTTGCATTTGTGTGTGTATATATACACACCCCAAAATAACATATATAGCTACAGGATTTTCTCAAATACTTTTTATTTCTTTGTTATGAATTAATAGATCACTATCCTTTGATCAGAGAGTTCTTTGAAAAACTTGATGAAACTAAGAATAGTTCCCTCACAATAATTTACACACATAAGTAACACATTTGCATAAAATTTTCAAGAGATAATACACTTCATTAAGCAGATCCTTGATTTAGGCATAGCTGTGAGTAAAAGTGATTAAACAAGATATTTTCAAGTTCTTTCAGGATTTGGGGTGTAGCTAAGTGGTAAAACACACCAATTCCCAGTACAACACGCAAGTGCACACACACGCAAGTGCACACACACACACACACACTCCCCTCATATAGAACTTACAAAAGTTTACAACAAAAATACAAAATAAAAACCAACAAACCAATCAATAGATATGCAAATGAACTAAACAGACATTTCTCTGAACAAGAAATGCAAATAGCCAAAAATATATGAAAAATTATTAAACATCCTTAGAAATCTAGGAAATGCAAATGAAAGCTCACTGAGTTTATATCACTCCAGTAAGTGTGGTAATCTTCAAAAATAAAGGTAAAAATAAAAGCTGGTGAGGATCTGAGAAAAAGTACACTTATACATGTTGTTGGGACTGCAAATTAGTACAGCTGCTTTGGAAAGCAATATGGAGATTCCTTATAAGACTATGAGTGGACCCACCATATGACCCAACTATTGCACTTCTTGGTATTTATCTGAAAGAATGAAACAGAGCATACTATACTAATACATACATTCCAATGTTTATTATTATTTATTCCACAGTTCACCATAGCCACGTTGTGGAACCAGTCTACTTAGGTGTCGCTCAACAGAGTAATCAATAAAGAAAGTATTATATATATATATATATATATATATATATATATATATATATATATATATACACACACACACAAATATATATACACACATATATATGTGTATTATTACACTTATGCACACACACATACACATGAGGGAGTTTTATCAATACATAAAGTAGGATGGGATTATGTCATTTGCTAATAAATCGATGGAACAAGAGAACATAATACTGAGTGAAATAAGCAGATGCCAGGAAGTAAATAATTAAATGTTTTCTCTGATATGGGGAAGCTAGAGAAAATAGAAAGGGGAACAGTGGAGTAGAGGAAGGGAACAAGGGGAAGAGTAGAGGGAGGGGAAAAGGGAGGAAAAAGAGAATGAATTATCTAAACTATGTCATATGCTTGTATAAACAAATCATAATGAATTCTACATTTATGTATAACTATAATAAACTTATTAAAATAAATTCAAGAAGCATAATGGAATAACATTCTTGTTCTGGTTCAGCTGTACTTTGTGAAAATGATAGATAAGAGATGACAGCATGTAAAACACATAGGCCTAGGATACCTGAGTCTAAATCCTAGTTCTATCACTCATAAAGATGGTTAATATTTATTCAGAATGTACCATGGGTTGAGAATTGTGCTATGTGCTTTTGTGCTGACTTCTTTCTAGTTTCATAAAGCTGGGCAGTCATTTAACCTTTTTTCCTCATGAGGACTATGAAAAGTGGATGTTTTCCAAACTATACAGAAAGTGAAGTGCATACAGCTGAAGATTTGCTCAAGGTCATTTGGAAACTGAGATGCGCTTTTCTGGTCTCTTTGACTATAAATTTTATTTGCTTTCAAATATAATTCAGTCATCTCTCATGCAAACAAACAAAAAACAAAACCAGAAAAGAAAAGAAACCCTCAGTTTATTTGAAATCCCTGTAATAATTACTGTGAAAATAAAGTAAAAATAAAGCATATATTCATAGAAAATTATACTGAGCCTGACTTTGAATTCTATACTATTATCCCATGTTGTAAAAACATTGCTCTTTCTCAATAATTTATTGTGTATTTTTTAGTTACCTATATTTATAATAGTTACAAATACAATGATTCTTTAGTTTGTGACTTTTTTCTATTATAAATTAACAAATCATGAATTGTTTTATTTATGCTTTAGTTAATATAGTTTAATAAGCACATCTAAGTCTTCATAGATTCTAGGCTTAGTGTGATTATCTATTAGTACCTTCTTTTTTTCTTTGTGCTCTTCTGAACTCACACAGACTACACTACAATATGCAAACAAATAAACTAATAAAGAAAACTATGTTTTTACCCAGTATCTGGGAAGCTATGCTCTTTTAGTCTTTTGTGGACTAAACATATAATTACATATACTCCTGATCACACTCCTGAAACAGGCAACATAAACAAATAGAAACTATGGGAAAAACACTGCTAGTGGGGCAGTGACTGCCGGAGTAGCTGTCAGAGACACAAAAGTAAAACATGAATAATTCCCAGCAGACAAATGCACCCAAAGTCAGTGTCTGAGGTACCATGTTGAATAGTGTAGTCTCACCTACTTTTTTGAAACCCACATCATTTAACCCTTCAAATAGACTGTATATGTGAAATGTTTGACAACACTGTGCATACTGAAGTCCATTGATAATGTTAAAAATTTTGAGAGCTTATACCAAAAATCAAGAAAATATATTAGCATTTATATATGTGTATATGAATCCTCATATATAGAAAATAAGTGGAATGAATTTTAAAATAAGAATAACTAAATTATATTGCTTTCATAATTAAAGCAAATCAGCTGGGATAACTTTCAATGCAATCAAGGTCATGGCAGGCATGTAAATCTAAATCTCCTAATACAATCTCTATAAAACAATAAGGCCTACAGAGAGAGAGAGAGAGAGAGAGAGAGAGAGAGAGAGAGAGAGAGAGAGAGAGCCAAAACTAGTAACACTGATGCTTTTGTCTTTTCCACATATTGGTAATTCAAAGTTATTGTTGTTTTGTTTTCTGATTATGCTGCAGGTGAATGATTTATACACTGGTTTACAATAATAAGAAAACTTCAAATCAAGTTATATACTAGAAATGTAGTATTAGAGCTAGGTTTTCTTCTTATCTTTGATCATTTTTCTAAGGTAATGAAAGATAATTATACTTGTTTTCATTAGAAATACTACATTTGGGGGAACAATGTGCTATAGCTCAAGTTTCTCAAAGCCAAACTAGTATTGTGTGTATTTGTGAGTGTGTGTGTAAAATGAGAAGGGGAAAATAAAGTAATAAAATGCTAATATTTGTTGTTTCTTATATGTGTTTATTTAATTTTGTAAGCCAATTATAACAGTAATCCTTTAATTTAAGAGCTTATACAACTAATACTTTCTGAATCTAGGAAATCATAGCATGTCCAAACTGTTGGAAATAAAGTCATTCCTGCATTGTAAACAAATACAGAGACGGATGAGGTCTACAGTTTTAATAATAAAATTTTAGCCACAGTTAATATGTAAATAACATTTGAAAAAAATCCCTACTTACCTGTAATGTTTAAGAGCTCTTCCTTTTCGACTTGACATTCTTCCTTGAATTGAGCACAAAATAAAAATGAAAAAAAAAATTTTCAGTTTACTCTTACCCAACAAAGATTAGATTTCTATAAGCCATCAAATTTTTGCCACCAAAGGTTCAGATCATGAAACCAAATTCCTAAACTTGTTTTTATTCATGGAAAATAACTTATTTTCTATAAACCCGATCACAAGAATATATGGATATATCCAGAGGAAACTGATAAAAAGAAGGGTGGGAAATTGAAGTTCTTTTGCTATATTAGAGTTGTTTTAAGCAATTAGGAAAGGACAAGGCTGGGTTTAACCTCTCCTTAAGAGGTGTCTTACCTGGTGGCAAAATTCACCTCTTTGTCATGATAATCCATTGATGATATGTGGCATACTTCTAAAATTGTTAAAAAGATAATTTTCAAAAAAACATAAAATCATGACTTTATGGAAATATAAACTAAATATATGTTAAAGATATAACTGAACTCATTTATAATAATGAATCCAGTAACATTTTACTTATGGTTCAAAGGAGAATCCAAATACTCCCTCATAGAGAAAAAAAAAAAGTTTTGATACCAGAAATGAATTTTCCATGGACCTGTTTCTCCATTTAATGATATTTTCACAATGCCATTTAAAATTCAAGGAATATCAGTGAAAATTAGATAAAAATAAATGAAAAAGGTTTGAAATATTTGTGTAATGAATAATCATATATTTAATTTTTGTAAAATGTATGCTTATTATAATTTGAGATTTGAGTCTGAACAGTATATGAGTGCAGAAAATGATTATGATATAAATCAAAAGTGAATTTTATTTATCCTTGCCACAGGAACACAAAATTTTAATTCCTAAAATCTAACATGAAAGCCAACTTGAAATGACAAAGATGGTGTTTATGATGGAACGTGAAAACATTATTATTGCTTTTTTTTTCTTTTTTAGAGTCCTGCAAAGAGATGTAGTTGTTTGAGTGAAGAAGATAATCAGGAATATTTGTGTCTGTGCATTCCGAGATGTGCTGCCAAAAGGTGTCTGCAAAATACAACTGACTATGAAGAGAACAGGTGCCAACATGAAATCTTTTATAAAGATGAAGTCAATACATCCAGGTATTTATGTATTGTTTAAATGAAGAATATCTCCAATATTTGAAAAACTTATAATAAATCATTATTGAAGGATTTCATAATACTTTGTAGTCATCATTGTTTTGTTTACAATTTTGAATATGAATATCAAATATTTACATATTCATATATAACTGATATATACTGTTACATTACAGATTCATTGTGTATAATAATGGTAGCATATACAAACACACACACACACAAAGGAAATGAAGATTGAATAGGTCTATAAAGGTGAAACTTATCTATATCACTCTAAAAATAAGTTAATATAAATTTGTGGTATATTTTGATAAGCTAAGATTTGTATGACAAGTTCTGGAATAACTACTAAGAATGTAATTCACAAAATATAGTCAAAGTAACATTAAAGAAATAAAACAATATTGCTCTAAAATGATGGTTTCAATCAATATCCTAAATTTACATAATAAAATATTAAAGGAAAAAAGAAAATCAAAGTAAAACAAGCAGAAGGAAGTAAATTATAAAAAGTAAAATAAATTTAAAAAAGAGCCCAGATAAGCAATGAAGAATATCAATGAGATCAAAATTTATCCTTTTATAGTAATAACAAAGTGAATAAAAATTTATCTACATGAGGAAAAATAAATCAGAATACTCACATTGCTGAAATCATGAATGAGAGACTATTATTAAATTATATGTCAAAACATGTTAAAATACTATGAAATGGGGAAATTTTCAGCAAATACAAATTACTGAGAATGATACAAAAATAAATTAAAAAATTGATTATATTTATAGCAATAAAACATTTGAATCAAGTAATTAAATAAGCAAGATTAATAAATAACCAGAACTATATGACTTTGTGGTGATATTCTAGCAAATATTTAAAGCAGAACTAATAGAAGTTATTTATAAACTTTCTAAAATAGAAGGAGGGAGGAAACAATGTAACCATCTATGATGCCAATAGTACAATGTTTCAATGAAACTGACAAGAATCTACCAACTAACATTTTACTAATCTAAAGCAAAGAACACTCAGCACAATGATAGCATTACATATAAAAAGGTTTATATACTATGACCAAGTGGAATTTATCACAATAATGCAAAGTTGCTTGTACAACCTAAAATCCATTAATGTATTACGCCTTATCATGTAATTAAGGAAGAAAAGACAAGTGAATTGCACAATAGGTTTAAGAGATGCAGAAAACAAAACATTTGGCAAGATTTTACACCATTTCATCTTAAACACATTCAGTGGAACTTTTACAATATGATAAAGAATATTTAAAATGGGAAACAAATAAAGCTAAATTATTATTATACTTAATGATGAAAGAATGAAAATGCAAGTAGATATACTTGCCTTTTTACAACAAACAATATGGCTATAATTTAAAAAAAATAGGCGAAAGAAGTATTGATTTTCAAAGCTATGGGGAAATAGAACTCACAGACTTCTGGTGAGGTAGTAACATGAATCCATGCTTTGGAAATACTCTGTCAGTTCCTCAAATGTTTAATCAGACTTGCCAGATGATCTAACTACTACACTTTTTATATACTCAAGAAAAACAAAAATAAATGGTAAAGCCTATTGTGAATGTTCATACAGTATTTTTAATTGTCTCAAGGTTCATCAAATTATAATATAGATAAATAAAATGTATTGTATCTATACAATGGGATATTATTCAGCAATGGGATATTATTCAGTGATAGAAAAGACTGGATTAGTGACTCAATGTGGATGAACCTTAAAAGAATATTGATAAGGGAAAGAATCATTTTTCCATCAAAATTAGTACAAAGGATATAGTCTGGCAGATTCAGAGGATATACGCAATTTTTTTAAAAAAATAGCAATTACTCTCCATCAGTTAAAATATCAAAATTTATTACACAATGTGACATCAACTACTATACCGACAAAACACATAGAAATCTTAGAAATAACAAAATATGTTTAAGTTTTCTGTCATAAGACTCTATTATTATGTTCAGTTAAATTGACTAAACCAATTATTACCCAATTAATTCACACAGTATATTACCAAAATTTAATTGAAGTTTGTTATATGAGCTAATAAACACATTCTAAAATCTAGAGAAAAAATAATGTCTTTTAAATCAATGTAATCTTTGAAAAAGAAGAGTAACCAGGTGGGACTTCATGTGCCATCTAGCATGATAGTCTACATATGAAGACTTTGTAAGAAAAACAGATGGGCCAAAGAGAGCTCTGAGAACACATAACATTTTACTTCTATAAATGAGACATTTGGACATAATTTGATGTGAATTAACTGGGTTATTTAGTAAATGGTATTAAGGAAAGAGCTCAGTATGAGACCATAAATGAAAGTGGATTTCAACCTTTGACCTTATAGAATAGAAACAGACTCAAAATGTATTTATAGATTTGAAAGTAGAGTTACAAATTTTTATGTCACTGAAGAAATATAGAAAAATGTATGGATTGGGATGAAGAACTTTTGTTTGCTTGTTTCTCAGAAATACAGAGATTTATTCAGAAAAGGTTATTCAGGAAAGGAGATTATGGGCTTTCTCAGGGAAGAGACATTTTTGGGGTAAAGTACAAAATATACATTCAAGTGAGAATCTGGGCCATTGCCAGAGAGAGAGTGCCAGAATAAAGAAATGTTTAAACTAAATTTACAGAGTACAACTTTAAATAAAAAATTATAGAATTGCTATAATATTAAATTAAAGGATTTCTTTCTAGTGAATGAATGAACACTACTAATAATGTTAACAGATACATAATGCATTAACATTTTTCTCTTGAAGCATAATTTATGTGAGTGCAGCGTAAAATGCACAGTGTAAATAAAGTATTTCACACAGGACTACGTTTCTGCCCTAAAGTGTTTAAAAAACGTTTTCTGAAAAAAATGGAAAACATTTAGTGAGAAAAAATAATTTAAATTAAAAAAAAAATTCCACCAGCTGTGTTGCCACTTGCAACTTTAGAACAGCTTTTGGTAAAGTATGCCATCATATGTTCTGAACATCAGGCCCAAAGCATGAAGTGTTCATGACTACAACTTCCTTTGAAGATACAAATTTATGCCTAAGTTGGCAATCCCTACTAGCTACCAAAACTATAGCATATTGAAAATATCAGTTCATACAATCATCAAATATTTATTAACAAGCCCACCCCAAATAGAAGATACTGCAAAAAGAAGATACTGACGCCTGATGAGGTAATTTTTATCCACAGGTAAGTTAATATTCTCTTTAGATTACATATCATGTTGTTTCCATTTCATTCAGAAAGCAAAAATGCATTTTTAAAATACTAAGGTATGGGTCTGGGGATATAGCTCAGTTGGTAGAGAGCTTGCCTCACATGCATAAGGCCCTGGGTTCAATCCCCAGCACCACACACACACACACACACACACACACACACACACAATAAAAAAAAAAAAACAACACCTAAGGTCTATGTAATTTTTTTCTTTCTTTCTGAACATATAAGTAGTACATGTGGTAGCAATGTATTTTATGGACTTCTTTCTGAAAGCTAAATTAAGTGTTTCTCCTTTATAGGCTATTTTAGTAGTGTCTGAATTTCTATGTAATGCTAAATATAACCAAAACATTATGTTTCAGTTATAAGCAAGAGTTCTATTTCAAAGTGTAAAATCTAAAAATCTTTCATGAGAAGTCAGGTATAGTTTCAAAGTCTGTTTCTGTTGAGTCAGGAGGATTGTATAAATAGAAATTCATGTGAATTTGCTATAGAAATATATTTTGATCAAGGTTTTAAAAATTATTTCTGAACTAGGAATTCTAATAATTTTTAATAATTATTTATTCCTAAGACTTACGATTCCTGCCATGATGACAGTGATGTTTTATTTATGAGTTGACTTGCTTCCTTTGTATTTATTTTCAGTTTTGGATCTACCATAAATTTTTCTACCTACCAAACAAAAGTCATATGTACTTATATTTTACTTTTAAGAAACCACACCAAAACAATACAAAAAATAAATAAATAAAATGTGAACTATGGGAAGGTGTCCAGTGCCTCATATAGGGGTTTCTTCTTCCTACCAAGGAGGCTGTAAGCCACCAGAGAAATTAAAGTCTAGAATAATTAGTAAAGAACAAAAGACAAAGTCAGGAGAGATAGTTTTAAAAGGGGAGCTCCTGATAGGTCCAGCCCACATAGAAGCTGGAGCTGAACAATTAGAAAATGGCTCCCATGGTTTATTTAAGGGATTACATCAAAGGCAGGGGTAAGGTTTCAAGGGTGGAGTATTGCTTCTGGAAGTCTTACAGTCAGCAGGTTGGTTGACATCTTGGCAAGTCACCCTCATCTCCAGTGCGGTGTGGGACATGGCAGAGTGCAATAGAAATTCACAATGTCTCTGGGCAATACACTAGAGGAAATGTCCACTGCAAGATCCCAGACACCAGGTTATCCTATTCATTAGGCTAGGTGGGTGCACAACACAGTCCATACACAGCCCATGGATGGCTCTCAACAGTAAACTGAACTCCATATGAAAATAATTTATTTTTTGTACAAGTGAATCTTTGTGCTTAATTCTCATACCTCTAAACTATGTTTTCTATCCTGGCTGGATTATTTTCTCTATTACACTTGCATGCACATATTTCTTTTTCCTCTTTATTATGCCCTGGAAAAGCAAATAACTTTTCTGCCTTAAATTTTACTGTAAAATGATATGGAGGTCATTACTTAATTAATTTAAGCAATTTAAAAGTAGATACCACTATATTATCCATATGCATGCCAAAACTAATTATAATAAGCTTCATTAAATGAAGCACTTTTGTATAATTAAGTTTCATCTATGGTATGAGTTGAAGCTTAGCTCATGTATTCACAATTATCCCTCATGTATTTTTTTTTCCTGTTAGGTGCAAACCAATACTTAACTTATGCATTTAAATCATAGTTTGCCAACATTATAGCTCCATATTCTATGACTTTTCAAGATTTTATTTCATATTTCAAACAGTAAAGGGATTTTATGTATGTTATATGATTTTTTTTTGCTACCTGGGATAGATTTTTTATTTTACTTCATAATATCTGAATAGCATTTTATAGCCCTAACCTTTTTACATTATGTTGCAAATTATTTTGTAAGACTTTGAATTTCATGAAGCTGTTTATGCAGTACCTTTCGGAAGATGACCTTTTTCTTCAGCATAGCTCACAAATTCAAAATGTATTTAATGATTACTTAGTCACTATTATTAATGAAGGACCTACATAATGTAAAGCATATAGATCATAACCTTAGGACTTAGGGGAATAAGTAGTTATACACTTCATTTTTTTCTCTTTCTAGAAAAAGTATGTCTTCATTAAAAACACCTCTTAATCACTATATTGAAAACAATAACATTGTAGTACAAACTTTCATCAAATAGTATTCTGCATTTTCTTGTTCACATGATTACTTGTATCAAATTTAATTACAATTCAGAATTTATTTAATAATGCAAGTGAAAATACTTCTTTCTTGTTCATATTATTACTTTTATCTACTATAATTAGAATTCAGAATATTTCATAAGGTCTTTTAGCTCAATTTATTTTCTAAAAAAATTATTTGAATTTATTGAATATTTTAAATAATAAATATTATCAATAATATATATATATGGGCCATTCTAATTTCCATGTGGTGTTATCAAAACATTGATGTACTTGTCAGTGAATATCTTCCAGCTTCCATTTATGGTAGCACTGTACAATATTATTTATTATGAGGACTAAATGCTTGATGTAATAGTATGTGGTTGGATGGTCTTGCCTTCTGGAAGCATCTTGACAATTTCTAGGGCCATTTCCAATGTTCATAATAACTGGCAGGAAAACCTGGCACTTAGCAGGTAGGTGATGATAAATGAATGTTATACGTTTTTCAAGGACAGAATAATTTCTTGCAAAGGAAAAGCTTTCCACGGTTTGTAAAAGTTCTAAAAGACTCAATGTACATTTTTGAGGCTATAAAATACTTTTATAAATATTTGTGCTTGATTCTGAACTTCATTTTACACATTAAGGCAAATATTATTACATGATTTTTATAATCATTTGATTTTTAGGAATGAAAAATTTTGTGTTAATAAAATCAATGTTTTGCAGAAATTTACTATAATTTTTTAACCATACTTGAAAATTATACCATCCTAAGTAAATTTCTAATGTAAATTTACTATTATCAGTCTTTGTAGCTGCTACACTCATGAAAATTCTGTGTTTGGGAGCAAATGACTAACCATTTCAATACATCTCTACTTAATCTCTCATTAGTATTTTTACAAAAAAATGTTGTTAGTTATAAATCAATGTTCTTTCACATTTTATAATACAATAACAGTATTATCTTAATTAATTTTAATATAAAATATATTGATAGCTTATATTTATGAATTGTGGTAGATACAGAGTCCTATGAGAAATGAATACACTATGAACAGCATATGTTCTTCTGACTGGATTAATATCTTTTTTGGACATATGAAAGGATTAAGTTCTGAATTATATGGGGTTTATTTAAATTAAAGAAAATAGAACAGGTTTTCTCAAGGATGGGGATCTAAAGAAACTATTTAGATACCTGATTTCAACTACAACAAGGGCCCCATGCTGAAAAAAAACATTGAAAGGTTCAAATTCTATGCAATTAGACATAAAGTTACATGAGTTAAGGACAATCATCTCTATATATCACTATTGAAGAAAAATTTTCAGATGATTTTGGAGCAATTTTCTTATGTTTTGTATTTTTAATAATACAAACTGGTGTTAAATCTGTTCAGATATACTATATTGATATGGAGAAGCGATTACACAAATGTTTTACACAGTGTATATAGTTATAAAAATACTGATTATTGTCTACAATATTTTATAAACAATCAAAAAATATTTGCTTGTTAATTTGCTTGTTAATTATTGTAATTATCAAAGTTGTTGTTTTTATCTTGTTAAATCCATATGAATTTCTTAAGGAATTCAGAACACTATTTCAGTGTATTCATTAGGGCATAAGAATGATGCAATTTGACATTAAATATAAAGAAATAAGATTCAAATATGATTAGAGAACTTCAGAAATCTTTGAGTAATGTAGATGTTTAGGCTTCTCTTTAAATAAAATGAAACAACAAACAAATCCACTAGAATATTAATGAGCCCAAGAAACCTGCCAAATATGGAGGAGAATGTTCTGGATGAGAATTATAAATGAATGTGTATTCCATGTAAATGTGAATATAAAATTAAACAATCATAAAATTATGATTGCATACACATATCAAAAATACAGAAATAAAGACATTAGAATCAATTGTAAGGGCATTGATGCATTTATTTTACTTAAGAGGAATACAGCAAAATATGGATGTAGCTCAGTGGTAGAGCACTTGCCTATCATAGGCAGGGGCCTGGGTTTGATACACAGCATTGAAAGGGGAAAAAAATAGAGAGAGGAAAGTGTTAATTTGAAATTTGAATCAAACAATGGAAATTAAAAAACTGAAAATATAATACACAAAATCTTTGAAACTAAAAGACACAAAGGAAAAGATACTGAAATGTAACAATATTCTAATCTTTAAAAAAATATATCATAGATAGAGGTTATTCATTTGAAAAAATAGAAGGCAAATCAATTATATGAATTCAAAAACTTATAGAAGATGAAAATCAGACAAATATTGACAATTATATCAATCACACATTAAACCAATTCACACATTAAATAAATCTAATGCAAGTCACACACTGTGGTAAGAGGAAACAAGAAATTTTTACACACATACAGATATATGTTAATAATATGTATTAAAATAACTATTAAAATAAAACAAACCTATTTTGTTTTGTTTTAAAAAGGTCAATATAACAATTCAAATTAGAGAGATTAAAAGAAATAACACATTGGGCTGGGGCTGTAGCTCAGTAGCAGAGCACTTGCCTAGCATGTGTGAGGCACTGGGTTTGATTTTTAACACTGCATAAAAAGAAACAAATGAAGTAAAGGCATGTTGTCCATCTAAAATCAAAAAAGAAAGAAAAGAAAGAAAGAAAGGAAGGAAGGAAGGAAGGAAAGAAAGAAAGAAAGAAAAAGAAACACATCAGAAAATATTGCAAAAATGCAAATTAAAACAAGCCTGGAACTGTACAATTGATAAATCAACGAAGAATTCAAGACTAAAAATGTTAAACTGGATATAAAGTCGTTGACATTTAGCTTTATGTAGGCATAATATAAATTAATATAAATTAATATAAATGATGCTTGCAATTAATCTAGGTTTCTGAAAATATTTATGTATAGGAACAAATGAAAAATGAGTAGGTATGAATATCAAAAGAAGAAAGCATTACTGTGGTTTACAGATGAAATGTTTATAATTCTAGAAAATTAATAAACTTCAACAAAACACTAAAAATAAAATAATTCTATACAATGCCTTATTGAATAATTGATATAAGAAATGTGTTGGTTTTCAATCAGAAACGAATTTCTCTTAGAAAATAAAATGAAGAAAAAAATTTTTTATGAATTTAGCAAAGTATATCTAGGAATAAACTTTAATGAGTGCATACTAAAACATAAAATTCTAATGAAGAATATAAAAATTAAATGATTGAAATTTTATAGCAGTTTGTTGGGTAGAAAGTGTTTTAAATATGGAAATCCTTCCAAAATTCTTCTGTAAATTCTGTATGACATCATACATGAAAAAATAAACAATTTTGCTTTATAATGAATACATAGAAGACAGAGTTTGAAAGGAACAACAACAAAAAAAAAACTGAAAAAAAAGAGTAATTCTAGCATTTATTAAAACAAATAATCAACATATATTTTGGAGAGTTATGTATAAATACTTGTACTATAGAAAAATATATGACTCATAGATCTATGTGATATGTATATGTATCCATACATGTATCCTCATTTACATAAGGAAATAAATTATAAAATTACCATTTTATATCTATGGAGAAACTATGAATATTTTTATACCCCAAACATGAGAAGCTATTTTTAAAAGGACATGAGATTTATAAACATTTAAAGAAAAAGATGATAAATTGTTCCATATAATGTAAAATATGTTGTCAGAAATTCAAATACATGCAAGTATTTTGAAAAAAAAAACTTGTAATAAGTCAAACAAAAGAACAAAAGTAAAAATTTTAAGTAATTTGTAAATGCTTAACTATCTGTTAATTAGTCTAGCTCTGTAGTTGGCATTCCCTCTAACTTTCTCAAAACCCCTAAAAGTATAGCTAAAGGAAAGAAAAAGCATAGGAAAGAAGCCATCAATAAGAAAGACAAAAGAAATTAAAGGGATATCCATAGGAAAAGAAGAACTCAACTGTCACTATTTGCCAACAGCATGATTCTATAAGTAGAGGATCCAAAAAATTTCACCAGAAAACTTCTAGAACTAACAAATGAATTCAGAAAAGTAGCAGGATATAAAATCAACACTCATAACTCAAAGGCATTTCTGTACATCAGTGAGAAATCCTCTGAGAAACTAGGAAAACTGCTGTATTTTCAATAGCCTGAAAAAAAAAAAAACATGGAAACCAACTTAATTAAAGAGTGAAACACCTCTACAATGAAAACTACTGAAAACTAAAAAAAAATAAATAAAAGAAAAGAAAATAAAAAAGACCTTAGAAGATGGAAAGATCTCCCTTGTTCTTGGATGTTAGAGTCTGTAAACAAGTCAGGATGGCGCCTGGCATTTTGCCAGAGGGAGTGGTTTGTGAAGTAACGCCAGGGAGCCATTAAGTATGGAGATTCCTTATTGGTTGACTGCTGTATCTATTTTATGTTAATTAAGATAAGCTGTGTGGAATGTATATATACCACTCCTGTCCTACAATAAATGGCTCCCACTCCTGCTGTATCAATGTACACAAGTTGCTTGTCACCCTCCCAGTTATTTTGCTGCAGCCGGACTGTGGCACTTGGATAGGCAGAATTAACATTGTCAAAATGAGCATACTATCAAAAGCACTATACAGATTTAATGCAATTCCAACCAAAATCCCAAAGACATTCATCATAGAAATAGACAAAGGAATCATGAAATTTTTCTGGAAAAATAAGACTCAGAATAGCCAAAGCAATCCTTAGCAAGAAGAGTGAAGCAGTTGGCATCACTAAACCAGACTTTAAACTATACTGCAGAGCAATTGTAACAAAAAGGGCAAGGCATTGGCACCAAAATAGACTTGTTGACCAATGGTACAGAATAGAGGAAACAGACAAACCCCCATAGAGACAGTTATCTTACATTAGACAAAGGCACCAAAAACATGCATTGGAGAAAGGATATTGTGTCCACCTACAACTGAAGAATATCCAAAAAGAAATAGAGAGAGAATAAAATCATGGCATTTGCAGCTAAATGGATGGAGCTGGAGAATATTATGCTAAGTGAAGTAATCCAATCCCCAAAAAACAAATGCCAAATGCTTTATCTGATATGTGGATACTGATCTATAATGGGGATAGCGGGGCAGAGAACATGGGAGGAATGGAAGAACTTTAGATGGGGCAAAGGAAGGGAGGGGAAAATATCATAACTCTAAGTAAATGTATGAAGACACAGATGGTGTGACTCTACTTTGTGAACAACTAGAGACATGAAAAATTGTGCTCTATATGTGTACTATGAATTGAAATGCATTTTGCTGTCATGTGTAACAAATTAGAACAAATAAATAAACTTAAATTGATAAAGAAAACAAAAAGTGCTGTCTCATCAGAATTTGGGATACTGGAGAACAGGCAAATAAGTGTGACTAAGAAATATGAGACAATAAAGTAAATTAGTGGCTGAGGGGAAACTGGTAAGAAAGCTGAACACTTGAAAGACAGAGGAATTGGACTCACTAGACATTTTTAATTATGGGGATAGAATAACTCTAAAAAAAATTTTAAAAAAAATTTAGTTGCAAACAGATTTCTGGAATCCCTCCTTCATCCCATGCCAACAGCCAGCTACACAAAAATACACTAGACACTAGACCACCCCACAAAAATATACACATTCTAGGGATATATATATATATATATATATATATATATATATATATATATATATATATAATGAGTAAAAAGCTACCCAGAAAACAAGGAGAATAAAGACATTTTCTCTATGCTAATAATATATATATTTGTGGGGCTAGGGCAATCCTACATTGTTACTGACTAACCCTAGGGAAGAACTATAGATTCTGGTGATGGAGAGATGTTAAAAAAAAAAAAAAGCATTGTCTCTCCCAATGTTGCAATTAAATTGTCCAATGGAAAATATTACTTGCAATTTATTAAAATTTTTCACTTTGAGAATGAAGAGATAACCCAGAAGATATTACAGTCATTCTGCTGATCTACCCACCCAGGAAATCTTCATGGGGAAATGCTAGGACCCACATGACTGTTTACTCAGGTGGCTAAACTGTGCAGTGAGTGAATTGAGAAAAGACAGACAAACAATCAAATAGAAAAAAAGCCGGAACCTGGAGGTTCAGCCAACAAATGATGGGGGAACTTGCTGACCAAGTTTGACATGTTTATTTTATAGGTTTAAACATCAGAAGGATTTATGGTGAGAAAGTTTCTTCAAAACAAACACAACCAAGGTCATGAGTATTAACAAATTATGATTATGAGCTTGTGCTCATAACTTTCTATCCCCAGCAGCTGGCCTCTGAACCTCATGGACATGAACTGAATAGCACTATGGCTGTCACAGAACCTCCTACTAAACTGTGAGTCTCTATAGCAATCTCGATGGGCACCTTTGCACCAAGAGTTCTCTAGAGAAGCATCACCTCTATCACTGGACAGAGCAGGACCCATAATTCAGTCACCACTTCCAACAGGGAAACAGAACTACAACAACAACAACAAAATGAGACCAAGAGACAGTTCAATACATTTTACATGTTAATGAACATCAGGGGATAATTACTGAGGCACTTGAAATCATGAGTTAAAAACTATAAAACATGAGGTGACTATTAACTGCAGGGAAAACAAAAAGTTGTTTAGAAAAAAAATATTTATACTACCTGTTTAATCTGTGAATAATGCTAATACAGTTGCAGTCATGTAAAATGTATATTGGTTTAAAAACAACCTAATCTTATTGGGAGAATGAAACGTATTGGGAAATTTGGAGAATGTGAGAAATATATATATATATATATATATATATATATATATATATATATTTTTTTTTTTTTTTTTTTTTTTTTTTTTGGTATAAGAAGATTGAGCTCAGGGACATTCAACCACTGAGCCACATCCCAGTCCTATTTTGTATTTCATTTAAAGACAGGTCTCACTGAGTTGTTGAGTGCCTCACTTATGTTGAGGCTGGCTTTGAACTATCCATTCTCCTGTATCAGCATCCTGAGCCGCTGGCATTACAGGCATGTGCCACAATGTGTGTGAGGTGATGGGAGATTGGTGTGTATAAAGCAGAATAAAGCACCAATATCAAATTTCTTTTTAAACTACTTACAAAATCAATATTAAAATTAAAAAAAATTTGCAGAAAAGTGCTGAAACTAGTCAGTTATTAAGCAAATAGCTAAAAAAACAATAACTTTATTAAATGTGGATTGTGGCAAGCCATAATTTAAACATATAAAGCCACATTTTAAAAAGAGTCAAATTTGTAGAAAAGCAAAACATTTTGTGATATCCAGAGCTTTTCAAGGTTTGATATACTCTGCATTGTTAAAATAAGAAATGAAAATGTAACTTGCTACAATCCTTTTAGTTCTTATGAAGTATTAAAATTAAAACCTCAGACAATCTTTTGCAGAACTTTCTTAAGAATAATTCTACAAGAGCTTTTCCCTTTGAATATTTTATATATATATATATATATATATATATATATATATATATATATATATCATACTATATTATATATCGAAATATATTTTATATTATATAATAATCTATTATATAGTGATATTATTATATCTCTGGTATATTTGTTCAAAGCCTTCCACAGCTATGTAATTGTTGTTGGAATAAATAAAACTTCAGAATAACCAGAGGATCTTCAGAGGGTATATACTCATATAAAAGAATATGTACAACCTTTGAAAATAAAATATGATAATTTGGAGTAATACCCAAGACATAACATTAAATGAAAAGAGCAAGTTTCAGAGCATTAAATTTTACCCAGGTATGAGATTTTTTTTAAAAAGTGTTCATAAGCAGGAAGAATATAAATAATTATATTTGAATAGGTAAGTATGTATATAGGTAGGTCAGTAGATTGGTAGATATGGAAATATTAATGCTAATGAGAAAGTAATACAGAAAGTTTTATAAATATTCATTGAAGATTTCCCAAATTTGACTACTTTGTTAAAAACAAAATTTTAAAAATTAAAAAATTGGAAATAGGTTTTTGGTTATAAATCATCAAATTAAAACTAAGTACATGAGAAGAAAGCATTCTCTTGAATATCTTAAATTTAAATAATGAAAATTAATAAACATTGCATTATTGAAATACAAGAATTAAGCCAATTACCATCTGTTTGATCCTAAATTTTCATCTGTATTTTGGGCCTATTTTCCTGGTGCAGTACTTGCATATATACCCAACTGACCTTTAAGTTATGTGTGTATGTGATTTCCCAAATTTGTTATGAGCAACCATAAATTTCTTGTTTCTAAGCAATATTTCTTCTGCTAAATTTCCTTCTTACTAAAGATTGTCACTGTCCCTAACTGCATGGTCTTAAATGAAGAACTTACAAATGTGCCTCTCTTCCACAAAATTAATCCATTAGTAAAAACTGTAGATCCTATTTTTAAAATGAATCCTGAGATGACTTTTCATCATGTACACAAAGTTCCATGCTTCTTACCATAATCATTTCTTTCTGAACTATTGCACTATTTCTTGCATTGTAACATTTTATTGATTTTACTATTACTCACCCAGCCTCCAATCCACTGTAACAAAATCACATTTTTAAAGCAGAAATGGGATCAACTAATTTGTGTTTGTGTACCCAAATTTCTTGTAAGTACATTTTTGAGACTCATCCAAAATGTTCAGAAATGATTTGAATATTCTTCAGGTAGTGTAGGTTTTAGATGTGTAAGTATTAGCAACTGATAGATAACAAAGAACATCTACTTTAATTATTCTGTGTTTTCAGTTGTAGTATCTAATTAGTCTAGTACCTCCATATGACAATTTTCAAAAATATTCTCCTTAAATTTACTGATTAAATTTAGCTTTCCATGTAAAATGTAGAATCAACTTGTTAAATTCTCACCTGTTATTTTTGTCTCACTGATATGTTAATGGAGATAAATGTAGGAGGAATTTAGTCAATTATCTGCTTTCTGCTTCTATCATAGAATGCCACAGACTGGACAAATTATTAACAATATAAGTTTATTTGGCTGATAGTTCTGGAGGCTGGGAAGTATAAGATTGAAACTCACATCTGGTGAGGGTCTTATTGCATGATAACATGGTCAAAGGGCAAATGAGACAGGGTAAGAGGAGGCTAACACAACAGACCTACATTGGAAGGGATGTTAAAGGAAATAAATCTCCCTCCCTCCCTCCCTCTTTTCTTTTCTTTCTTTCCTTCTTTCTTTCTTTCTTTCTTTCTTTCTTTCTTTCTTTCTTTCTTTCTTTCTTTCTTTCTTTCTTTCTTTCTTTCTTTCTTTCAATTGAACTCAGAGGCACTTAACCACTGAGCCACATCCCCAGCCCTGTTTTGTATTTTATTTAGAGACGGGGTCTCACTGAGTTGCTTAGCATCTCCTTTTTGGTGGCTTTGAACTCACTATTCTCCTGCTTCAGCCTCCTGAGCCACTGATATTACAGGTGTGAGCCAGGGGTGCCTGTTCTATCTTTACTTTTGGCAACTCCCTCATAAGGACATTTGAGAAAGGAAGCAAAAAGGATGCTTGTCCAGGAATATATACATTCACTCCTCTTCTGTGAAATGAAAGTACAATTGAAAATTCTGCAAATGAGAAAAATAGATCACTCAGAAACTTATTTACCAAATAAATTGTAAAGAAATTAGAATCAAGTTTCTCTTTTCAAGGCCAGGGCTTTGAATACATCAAAGCAACTACTACTGTACTACAATCATTAGCAGTTTCAGTGATCTTTGGAAACTTGCATTAAATGGCTAAGTTTTTTCAAACTACAAGAAGAAAGACTTGAAATAATTGACCTTTAACATTTTGGTTAGCTCCAAACACCATCATATAGATTTATTCTAAGTGTAATGACTTAGGTTCATTAGGTTAATTTCCATTACTAATAACAAGCAAAGTGATTTGACATTGTTCATCTCCACTCATTGACATGTCTATATGATTATCTTAAGTGCTCTCTGAATATTTGATAAAGGATGCTTAAAATTCACAATGTTACTTTGGACTTAAGATTATCACAATGGTTTAGGGTTTTTCTTTTTATCTTACTACTTTCTTTTTCAATTTATATATGCATATTTTTTTAAAAAGATGCACATTAGCATATTCTAAAATGTGTAATTATATTAGAATCTATATCATTATCTATATAATTTCATCTTATAATCTATATCATTTAAGGTATTACCAAGACAGAGGATGCAAAAAATGTGTTCAATGTATAATGGTTGAATACATAAATGTAGTACTGAAAAGTTGTGTGTGTGTGTGTGTGTGTGAGAGAGAGAGAGAGAGAGAGAGAGAGAGAGAGAGAGAGAGAGAAATAAAGAAAAAGATCCAATCCTTGCCTATCTCAAGAAAAAGATTAGTACTTTGTTCATAGTGTTGTAGGGACAAATGAGGCACTGAAGATAGCAGGAAACAGTTTTATTTGGCTGCAGTCAGGTTCAGAGGGCACAGCTTTTGCTGTAATCAATTAATCCCCTGAACCCCGAGTTCAGGTAGTTTCAGAGTTTTATACCCAGAATGTAAGGGGAGGGGCTCAGAAGTTCACAGTCTGCAAAAGTTAACATAAAAGTAGATTTTTCTTTCACTGTTCTGGGTATGTTAACCCTTCAAGGACAACACCTGAGAAGGGGAGAGCTTCTTCTCCCTTTTCTATTCTCCCCCTGCCAGCTGTTACCACAGAGCCCAGTTGGTAACTTCTCTTATCTTAAAAGTGTAGACATCTCTGTGAAGCCCAGCTCAAGGTCAGAGGCCTTGTTTGCACATTTCTTCAAAGTACTATACTAGATATGTTTGTGAAAAACTAGTAAGGGGGTGTCCAGCACCTGGAGTGCTGGTATCTTCTCAGCTAGTGGCCACGTAAACAGGGTGACATGAACATAGGAAATTTATCTACATTGAACTCTTTTGCTGACAGTCCTAAAATCAGTCTGGGTGAAGGTTTCTGGAGAGGCCCAGTTAAGACTTTTCAGTGGATGCCGCAGTCTGGCTGGCTGGGCAAAATAACCAGGGGGGCGGGGGGTGACGAACAACTTGTGTACGTTGATACAGCAGGAGTAGGAGCCATTTATTGTAGGACCAGAGCAATATTTATACATTCCACACAGCTTATCTTAATTAGCATAAACTAGATACATCAGTCAACCAATAAGGAATCTCCACACTTAATGGCTCGCTGGCATTACTTCACAAACCGCTCCCTCTGGCATTTTGCCAGGCGCCATCCAGACTTGTTTACAGACTCTAACAAGTGGAGAAAGCAGGGGCGGGGGTGCCACTTCAATAATTTTACCATAATATTCAATTAGAGAAAATTACATTAAAAACACTAACAAAATATTTTGGAGAAATTAAAATCACTGCAAAATTAATTTGTATGCATGCTATTATAGTAAAGCCAATTTAAGCATACCTTAAAATCCGTATTTAATAAAATATAATAATGAATCCATGAATTGTCTTCAAGGGTAGAGATATTTTAAAATCCAAAATAATACCGCCTTTAAAAATAATCATATGGAGAATCACACTAAGTGAAATAAGCCAGATTAAAAAAAATCCAGGGTTGAATTTGTGTTTCATTTATAGATGGAAGAGCAAAATATGAAGAAAAAAAGTGGGAGATAATTGGATATCACAAGAATATAGGGAAAAAAGAGATTTAGGGAAGAAATATGGAGTAGGAAAAGATAATCAAGAGTGTAGGAAGAGGGACAGGAAAGGGGAAGGACTAGAGAATTAATTTATCAAAATCGTACTCTGTGCATGTATAAATATACCACAGAGAATTTAACCTTTTATATATGTAAAAAGCACACAAACTAAATGAAAGAGTGAGAGGAAAACAATAGAGCATAGGAAGGAGAAAAGGGTGAGGGAGGAAGAAAAAAGGGATGGAACAGGGACTTAAATGTAGTCAAATCTAACATACATATGACTTTGTCAAAATGGACCCAACTACTATGTGTAAGTATAATGGTCTAATAAAAAATATAAAGAATACCTGACATTGACCTTTTGCTATATTTTAGATGAATAATTACATTGAGTGACAGATTGAGTTTGAATGATCTATTTTAGACACACACATATATACTGTCACTTAGCATCAATAGAGTTCATATTATACTAGCTCAAATACAAATAAAGTGGCAGAACATGCATTTAAGTCTAGACCTATTTAGCACCAAAGTTCTTTCCACTTTTAATTTTTCACAGTAAACAAAATTATACTTTGCCAAGAATGGACACTTTCTATCAGAATATTATGAAAGCTCATCCCAAATCCACTTTTATTAAATAATTATTTCTATCAATTTAAAATAAATATGCAACTTATTAAACATATTAAAATGGAGTTCATGACTAACTGAGATTTCAACTTTTTATGTTTCAGATGTAGCTGTTCTTTGGGTTACCTTGGCAGATTCTCTATTATCAATGTTGAAAATTGCACAGGAAATCATAGTACATCTTTGCAAGCCCTCTGCGTGGCCTACCTGCACAACTGTAACTGTAGCTATCTACAAAGATATGAAAGAAATATCTGTGAAAGGCAAACTGAGAATTGTAAATCTGCACACTGCAAAAATGGAGCAACAAATATTCACTTGACTTGGTATTTCTTCTGCAAGTATATTCCTGGATATATAGGCAAGTATTTCCTGAGAAAAAAGTCTTTAGTGGATAATTTTGTTAATATGTTTATTGGAAGTATCTAAACTGCATCTAATGATTGATAATATTGTAGTCTGATTTCTCATTTGGCAATGTAAAAATGCTTTCACTCGAATAAGAGAGTTGTTCTTTGGGCAATTTCATTACTGACTACATATCCTTACTCATGCAAATTTGGCAAAGAAGGGCAGCTTAAAACATTGAGATTATAATGGCATATGCCAAAAGTCCAAAGAGCAAAACTGGCAGCCACAATCTTCTAATAACTTTGCCTGAACACGTTCAGAACTGCATTTCATCTTACATTTTGCCAGCATCAGCACAGTGAGTGCCAATTTTTTTCTTACTTTAAGAATAAAAATGTTATTTCAGAATTGGCAAGGTCATTTTTATGACCTGAAATTAATTAGATAAAAATAAAATAAAATCACATACATATTACATCATTTGTACAACAAAGGACAAGATTCACAGTGGCTATGTGGTACTAAGGTAGCTTTTAGTATAATAAAATCAGACTCTCATTTATATAACTAGAGATTTTATTCTTAAAGTGAAATGATTCTTTTCCAGCAATTGTTACATTGAAATGATAGTTTAAAATAACTTAAAAACTTTTTATTATTTTGTTTATAAAAATCATACAGAGGCTAAGCAGGAAGAAAATAATGTCACTTTTAAGCCATATCTATCTTTCAGTAAATTAATAATATAATAATAAAATATTATTTCACTTTATTAAACAAACCAAATTCTAAAAGTTATTTGGATTCCATCAAAAACTGGAAAATGTATTTTCCTATTTGATATTTAAAGTAATATGCTGCAGGTTTTGGAGTCGTTGGAGACAATCTTAAAATATTACATTCCAAAAATGAAAATAGTGATACCACTGGAATAAATGTATGGCTATTCAGATTAACTTCTCTGAAGCTGGAAACACATTTGAGTTCACAAATTCAGGTAATTTTTCTAAAAATTGATCCCATTGCTCCATACACCAAAAAAACTGTAAGTAAAAATAAAATGGCATAAATGTACTCACATTATTAAAGATAGTTGCCTACATTTGAAAACATAATATATTTGTGTATTTGTGTGTGTATATGTGTGTGTGTGTATATATATATATATATATATATATATATATATATATATATATATGTTTTTAAAACCTTAACTATCTTTCCTAAATTATAAACATCTAAAGTTAATCTACAAATGCATATGAAATATAAGAAAGAACTAGTAGAACTATTCCTTATTATTACTAAGAGATATCATCTGATATTCTATGTATGATCTCTTAGCATGTACATATATGTTTGTATTTGTACACACATAATCAATGAATGATTTATCATTTACTCTCTTAAGAGTACATTGTATGATCATTAATATTTATTTGTCATATTCTATTCATATAGTTCTACTATACACACATACATATGCACACACGCAATACCACACTGTATAGTGTATGATTGGCATGACCCACATTTCTGACTTGTTATTAAATATATGATATTTTTCTTTATTATTTAAATAAAATCCAGTATAAGCCTCATGAGGTCATATTAACAGCAAGATCTATCTTTTCTCACTGAGTTGTAAAAAATCCTGTGTTTTCCCTTAAATTCAAAATATTTAGTCTGACTTCTAAAGTGTTCACACAGAGATGTGAAGGATCTGATCTCTCTAAATTTTCCCAGGGAGAGGGGAAAAGCAGAATATTTTGGGGGCAGTTTGGTGCCCCTCATCCTCTCTTCCTAGTCTCTCCCTTCTGATGCCTCCTAATCCATCAATTGTCTCTCTCTTCATACAATTATTTTCCTCCACCTATGTCTTCCACCTGGCTTCATCTCCATTGTATTCTCCCTGCCTTTACTCTTTTCCTTGATTGTTTCCTGCTCTGCCTTTCACTTCCTCCAATCTGTCTCTCTCCCTCTGTATAGGAACTCATTTATTTCCTACATGAATTTGTTAACATTTTAAAAAGAGTTTTAAAGAAAGAATTAGTACAACTTGTTAGTTGTCATATCTACAAATCTTAAATACATGGATAATATAGTTTTATCAATGTTAAAAATATCATGATAAGTTGTAAAAAAATGTATATTTCTAAGGGTTAGTGGGTCCTGATTTTTAATTCAAAAGATGTAGAAACTACTTGTAAAAATTCAGTCAAGAATCTGTCTTGATAGATGTTCAATAATTTTTCCTGTGGGATCAGAGAATGTAATATTTGAGCTGAACTTTGAAGGGCAAATGGAATGAAACTGTATCTTAAAATTCCCTGCAAAATGCAAAGTATTCATAAACAAGAAACTAGTGCTAAGTTTTAGTAAAACCTAAGGAATTTTTGCATCTTTTCAAACTATTGAGATGTCTTATTTTATTTTAAAACTTCAGAAAAATGAGCACTCTTCATATCCTATTGATCCTGTAAGCCCCATCCTTCTACCACGTTCTTCAGCACTGATGTTCAGCTTCACCTCTAGCCCCAAGGAATAGAGCCATCCTTCTCTGGACTATGACCTCTGAAATCATGAGCCCTGAATAAACCTCCTTTAGAGTTGTTCTGGTTGGGTGCTTTAATCACACCATCGGAAAAAGCTAACTAAAACAGTTGGTTTTACGTAGCTGTTTGTTGGAATGTGACCTGTTATTGGATGAAGGAACATAATTAGTGTTAATGAACATCCTTGTCTTACTCATGGATTCAGTGGAATTTAGATCATATTATGATTACACATGATATTTGCTTGGCATTAAGAAGGTAATAAATGATATCTTAACCTTTACAATTTAAAATATTTCAAATAAGAATAGAAAATAATTATATTGACCCATGGAATACAAATAAAATTGACTTTTATAATTTTTCAAGCCTTTTCATATATCTACACAAGTGATATTCGTCTTTCATGTGTGTTTTTTAGAAGCCTTGTTTTTAGTTTTACCAACTCATCCAGGCTTTATACAAAGATATGAAGAGTGCTCATTTTTCTGAAGTTTTAAAATAAAATGAATAAATTGTAGATATGACAACTAACAAGTTGTACTAATTCTTTCTTTAAAAACATGAGAAATTTTGGACTCCAGATATTTAACTTATTTGGTCTCATGCTGCTTACTATATTATTAAAATGTAGTTGTGGGATTTGATAGTGTTATGTTGGTGTATTTGTATGATTTTTGAGATTTGGGTTTGATCATCTTATTAACTTCAGTGGAAAATTGCAAGAATATAAAAGTATAGAAAAACTTGAGCAGTTACAAGAACCTATGTTCTACTAATGTTATCATCTTATGTAAATACACTGGATTTCCCTGAGGAAGTTAAAATCCTTTCAGTATTTCCTAATAGTAATGTGAGATATTTATACAAAGGAGAAATGGGATGCTAACCCATATATTGGTAAAACTGAAAAATAATGTGAGGCATTTTCTAGCCTTGTCTAACTGAAACAGGACCCAAGACCAGGTCACCTGTAGCTGTTTGGGTGCAGAGTGGATGATATGCAAATTTTTGCAATTATTTGCTTTGAAATATTTTACAGTATATAAATGCTCTTAGATTAAATATATCAATATTGATATTCCATGTGTAAGATGAATATGTTTGGTCATTTCCCTTAGGAAGTTAATTAGGACTACTTCTGATGAAAAACTGTGTATTCTCCATGTTACAAGATGGTTATTTTATAACACTGTAGTATAAATGCTTGACCTTTAGAAATCTAGTTCTTGTGGAGAAAATCCCATATGTGAGTACAATTAGAATCACTGTTGAATATTTTTTATTGCCAGATCACAATTAAATTCCTGCACATAACCTTTTACTTCCTGAAATAAAACATATAGTAAAATATTTGATAATTATGCAGGCAATCCTTTGTATAAATTTTGCATCTTAATGAGTTTAAGAAACTACCATTTACAATTAAATCAGAATCTGAAAGACCAATGTGTTGTGCTATAGCTAAATATTTGCCATCCAATCATAATAACACACCCTACATTCAAGGAAGTCACAATTTCTGTTTAATTTTGTTTTCTTAGATGAAGTTTAATTATTTAAACTCACAAAAGGCACATAACAATTTCCTAGTGTGAAAAAAACAGTTCTTTCCCCATAGCCTTTTCTTTAATATTGCCTTTCACACATGTTTCTGTCAACCCTCTTTCCTGTTTGGTTTGTTTAGGCTTCAATAGACCCAAGTCCAGGCATAAGAGTGAGAGTTAAGTATGATTCCTATCATCACTCCTTGATTTCAGCAGTCCCTCAAATACAAACTTAATAGAGCAGTATACTGTTAATAGAAATAAATCTATTAATTGGTAAATAAAATGAAATTTATATAGTAGTAAAGTAATGACCTTAAATGTTTAATGTTTGATATGTTCAATATTTACCTCCTCAGAATATAATCAGTTTACATGAGCTTCAACACATGAAAATTTATATATAAGGGAATCTTATAATTAGTATCTGGAATGAATTTTTCAAGTTGCAACATAAATTATGAAAAATATTTGGTATTTCACTTGTCTAAGATTTTTTGCTAAATATTTTGTACCTTTATATCTTTTAGAAAATATAGGAATCAGTGAATGATAGGTCAAAGGTATTATAGGACTAGTAACATCAAAGAGACAGACATACTTCCAGACAGACAGACAAATAAAAATGTATATGTAGGAGGTATGTGCCTATATATGTGATCACTAATGGCATACATTGTTAAATAGCTATTAAGACACTTACAATTATGTATAGTTCGTTCATTAATTTAAATAAATTATTGGTCTCTCACTATAAAATATTATTTTATTTATTTTCATTCTTTATTTATTATTTTTAGTTATACATGACAGTATAATGTACTTTGACATGTTATACATGCATGTAAGACAACTTCCTATTCTTCTGGTATATGACGTGGAATTACATTGGTCATATATGAACATAGGAACACAGGAACGTACTGGCTGATTCATTCTACTCTCTTTCCTATTCCCATTTTCCCTTCCTTCCATTCATTCTCCTTTGTCTAATCCAAAGAATTTCTATTCTTACCACCCCCACCACTTATTATGAGTTAACATTCACATTTCAAAAAGAACATTCATCCTTTTTTTTTTTTTTTTGAGGATTGGCTTATTTCTCTTAGCATGATATTCTTCAACTCCATCCATTTACTGAAAAATACCATAATTTATTTTCTCTTCATAGTTGAGTAATATTCTACTGTGTATATGTACCATATTTTCTTTATATATTCATCTGTTGAAGGGTACCTAGTCTGATTCCATAGGTAAGCTATTGTGAATTGAACTGTATAAACATTGATGTGACATCATCACTATAGTATGCTGATTTTAAGTCCTTTGGGTATATGCCAAGGAATGGAATAACTGGGTCAAATGGTTGTTCTATTCCACATTTTTTGAAAAATCTCCATACTGCTTTCCCAGAGTGGTTGCATCCATCAATCTGAAGTCCCACCAGCAATTTATGAGTGTACCTTTCCCCCCACATCTTCAGCAACATTTATTGTTACTTGTATTCTTGATAATTGTCATTCTGACTAGAGTGAGATAAACTCCCAGTGTAGTTTAATTTTTCATTTCTCTAACCACTAGAAATGTTGAACATTTTTTTCATATATTTGCTGATAGATTTTAATTCTTCTGTGAAGTGTCTGTTCTGTTCCTTTGCCCATTTATTTATTGAGTTATGTTTTTTGGTGTTATGTTTTCTATGTTCTTTATATATCCTGGAGACAAGTAATGCTAGGAAAACTGGAAATCCATATGTAGCAAAACAAAATTAAACCTCTGTCTCTCACCCTACACAAAATTCAACTCAAAGTGGATCAAGGACCAAGTTAGTCAACCAGAGACCCCCACACCTAATAGACAAAAAGTAGGCCCTAATCTACATCATGTTGGCTTAGGAACCGACTTTCTAAACAAGAATCCTAAAATGCAATAACTGAAATCAAGAATCAACAAATGGGGTGGTATATAACTAAAAAGCTTCTAAACTATCAAGAATGTGAAGAGAGAGCCACAGAATGGGATAAAATCTTTGCCACCTGCACTATAAAATATCTTTTAAGCATAAAAGATAAATAAAAGATATTTACAAAAAATGGGAAACATCAAAGCAAACTTCTTAAAAGGATATTTGATCTCACTGTTCTGAGGAATCTAAAAAAAAATGATCCCATAGAAGTTTAGAGTACAATAGTACTTACCAGAGGTAGGGAGCATAGGAGAGGAAGAATGAGAAAACATTGATCAATATGTACTGAATTACAGTTACATAGAATTGAGAAGTTCAGGTGTGCCATTGCACAGTTGGTTACTGTAGGCAACAGTAACATACTGTACATTTCAAAAAACTAGAAGAAAGAATTTTCACCATAAATATATAAGGGAATAGATAAATATGTATAAATTTATTTAAACATTACAATATGTATACATTTATCAAAACCTCACTTAATAACCCATTAATATATATATTTTTGTGTTTTATGCTTCAGTTAAAATAATAACAATCCTTATATACACCTTAAATATATACAATACAAATAAATTTTAAATTACATGCTAGCCAGGTATGGTGGTGCATGCCTGTAATCCCAGTGGCTTGGGACACTGAGACAGGAGGACTGCAAGTTCAAAGCCAGCCTCAGCAAAAGCAGGGTGTTAAGCAACTCAGTGAGACCCTGTCTCTACATAAAATACAAAATAGGACTGGGGATGTGACTCAGTGGTCAAGTGCCCTGAGTTCATTCCGTGGTACGACTTCCCTCCCCAAAATTAGATGCTGTATGGAGATTATCATAAAGATGGTAAAAGACTATACTTGGGAATTTGGAGATGTAGCTAGGAAATAATCACAATGAGAGTTCATTATGTGGGTTAATGGAAATATTGGCTCTACAACATGATAATATCAATGTCTTGGGTAGTTTAAAATATATAGAGAACAACATAAAAATACTAACATATGTTTGAAGAAGGTTAAATATATTTAATATTTAAAACCCTTGCATTGTGTGGCATGTACTTCAAGTAACAATTTATATTAAAATATTGTAAGCTAATAATGAATGCTGCAGTCCCTAGCCAAAATACAAAGTTGTAACAGGGTGTGTAAATATAATTAAAAGGAAGCGGGAGAGTGCAATGAGAAAATAATCCAAAAAACATTTTAACAAATGGAAATATAATATAGAAATGATGAAAGAAATGGAAATTTTTTGGACATATTTAAATCCAAATATAAAATTAATTACATAAATATAAGTGAACTAAAACTCTGGATAAAACATAAAAGCAAAAATAACATGAGACAAAAAATACCCAGAGATTATTATTTCATGGGAAGTATGTTTATTTTTTATGAATATATCTGATAATATTTAAAATTAAATTTAATGCAAAAGAGCGTTGAGTTAATGCTAAATAACAGCAGAAATTTAAGTCAAAATTTTAGAAAAACTATTAGGAAATCATTTAAAAAATAATTAGGACTTCTAATTTATATTGTATGTGAATATTTACTTATTTCTGTGTGCTTGTTATTATATTAATTTCTATTTCTCATAAAATAATGTCACTTTTGTGTCTTCTGTTGGTATGACTACAACATAAAATTAATCTTGGTCTGGTCTCATTAATTAGAAACTACTCATTTTTTAATTTAAATATTATATAAAATTGAGTAAAATGGGCTGATACTACCATAACAGCAAAATGCAATTACAGAGTATAATATCAGAATCATGCCACAAAATGTAACAGAATATAACATAGACATTATATTCTATCCTCAGGACAAATTATTATTTTAATATTTTACATTTATTTTGTAATTTTGGAAAAGATATCAAAAATCCACAATAACTTTAAAATCTATAATTAGATTTCTTTTTTTATAAATTAATATTGGAGTTTCCAGAATTTGAAACTATTTTCTTTCAAGTTCGTATATTAGTGTTCATGAGAACTTTAGGGGGGATGGGGGGGCACAGTGAACAGGCTGACAATAGCAATATATGTCACATCAGAAGATGTAGCAGAAGTTATTCAAATTCACTTATCACTAAAAAAGAAACAGTGAATACCTACAATAGATAAATATATTTTGTAGGAAAGTTTATTTTTCCTTTTGATTTGTTCTTTTTTAGTTATGTATGACAGTAGAGTCTATTTTGACATATTTATACAAACATGGAGTATGTCTTATGCTAATTAGAATCCCATTCCTGTGGATGTACATAATGTTGAGATTAACTGTGGTATATTCGTATATGTACCTAGGAAAGTTGTGTCAGATTTATTCCACTGTTTTTTAAGATATTTCACTCTGTTGTTTTGAAGAAGAACAAAATACCTCTTACTATAGGAGAAGTATACTAAGAAATACAAATTAATCAGATGTGTTATGATGAGCAACAAAGTAGTCAAAGCTTATTGCTTCATAAAAAGTTTGTAATCAGGCATTTTTAAATATGCTGTAATAAAATTGTGTGCATTCATCTATCCACAACCTACTTATGCTTATGTGCATGTGTTTACTTAGCTTGATAAAAGGTATCAAATATAATAAGGTCATAGAGAATAATTATACCTTTGGAATTGTGTAGTTGTATTGTACTTGCCATAATTAAGCACCAACTGAGAGGTAAATGGAGTTATATCAGCATTAAAGCTAGATATGTCTGTTAGGATATTTTTACAGAAGTATAGATGGGATCTTATTCTATAGCATTTGATGATGCTAATCAATATGGATTAACTTATCAATTTTAAAATTTTAATAGAATATGAGCATATATGGTAAAAATTTCATTTCAAAAACATTACTACTTTTTGGAAACTACTTAATAGGCAGCTGCTTGCTTATTTATTTATTTATTTATTTATGTCATTTCCAAGAAAATTATACTAGTTTTATTCCTGTTGTAACTATAGACAATTAAAATATACTAATGGAAGCAAAATGGTATAAGCAAGAATTTTCACATTTCTATATTTGTTTTACTACAATGAAAGTATAAAATTTTACCATGTTTCTTTTAAAGAACATGGGTTTTACATGACCTGAAAGACATTACCCTCTTAAAATATGTGGCTACAGCAAGGAACAGCTCATCATATGAACCTGGCATGAGAACGGGGGCCAATTAGAGCTTACGAGGGCATGGGAAATGTTCCATGATTATTTTCACTGGCTGAGAATATCAGCATCTTCCTATTGCTCTAACAGTAACAGTGCACTATGTGTTTGGAAAATGTATTAACACTCAGCCTATGAAATTAAGATCCTCTAAGTAGATTTTAAAAAGGGCCATGGAAATGGCAAGAATATTAAATTCTAAACATTCTAAACTAAGCAATTATTTTCTTTTAGGTTTTTGCACATGCAGATTAATTTATATAATGTAAGCAGCAAATATAAAGCAAAGCCCATAAAAATGTACAGCGTGAAAAAAGGTAGAAAATATAGTAATAATGAAGCTTAAAAATATATTCTTTTTTATGAGATCTGCTTAAGTTTATAAAAGATAGTTTGAAATTATTTTCTTCTCTTAAAAGCATATATATCATCAACTAAGTTATGAAAATAAGAGAAAGTAAAAACAAACAGCATCTGAAAGAAGAAAAGAGATTGGCATAGTGGCATACACCTCAAATCCCAGTGACAGTGGAGGTTTAGGTAGGATGATCTTGAATTCTAGGCCAACCTCAAAAACTTAGGGAGGCTCAGAGCAACTTTCTAGGGTGTAACTCAATGACCCAAAACCCCAAGGTTCAATCAATCTCCAATACCAAAACAAAAACAAACAAAAAAAACACTAATGGAAAATGAAGTTAAGTATTATTGTGATAAAATAAATATTAATCCATAAAAGCAATAATGTGTTCCAAAAAGTCAGATTTGTGATATAAGTAATAAATGTAAAAGATTTCTGAAAAAGCATAAAGAAAATAGAAAACTAAGGGATGTAATTAAAGAATACAACAGACAATAGACAATGACATGCCAATATATTGATAACTGATATAACTAAATGAAAATAAAATATATTAAACAATAATAATAGGGTAAAAAATAAAAGGGATTCCTAACATATATAAAATAACTAACAATATCATTTGAAAAATTCAATATATATGTAAATGTATCAAATTGAATATCATGAGCTTAAACTACTTTTTTAAAAAATGAAATTAAAGACTAGTCAAGAATAAGACTTGTTCTTCCCAAATTTCAATGCCCTAAAGAGCAATTACTGCAATATATATGGATGTTTAATGATAAATATTTATTTATTAACAAATAATGCTGAATTATATTTAACATTTAAGAAGATAAGAAAAAAATGTAGTATATACCACAATTTACATTTTTCAATTGGTAGGGATAAATAATATCACTTTGAATAGTTGAAAGTACAATGATATAATAGAAAATGCTCATTAAAATTATTCATTTTATTATTGGACCATGTATAATGATAGGTAAAATCACAAAAAAGGTAAAACTTAGTGTTTGTCTTTATATATATTTATATATTTAACTGTGTCTACTATTCTGCATATGTTATATTCCAGTATTTGTATTCTTAAATTTTTCTTAACATGACCCAAATAATAAGAAATCAAAACTAAGATTTGGAACAAACCTTGTAAAAGTGGAAATTTATATGACAACCAATGGTTCTTCATGCATCCATTCTGGGTGGGGAGGCAGTCAGTATCACACTAACAGGAATATTTTTAAATGAATAATTTAACTTCATTACAATGAAATATTGTTCCATTATTTTTGGAAACAATTTTATTTACATTTTTGGTGCCTTTGGTAGCAGGTCATTTTTTATCACTTATAATCTACTAACACTAATGTAAAATAAACAATATTATCAAAAGTAAAATATTTAAGGCTGTCTGTAAAAGGTTATATCTATTCACACTATAAATCTGTTGTGTTTTTCATCATGACCTTGTAGATTTTACAAGATGACCACAGTGTTTAAGTGAAAAAGCAACACAAATATTAATTATAAAATGATTGCTTTTTTTAAATGGAACAGATTTTTGAAAGAAAACACCTATGCTATATTGACATATGCTTTAAATATTTGTTATTATTGTTTACATGCACATATATATGAAAGAATAAAAAGGTAATTTAGTTATTTAAATACAATATGATATTAATTTTTTGTATGAATTTGCAGACTATAAAATAAAGCATTTACTCGGAATACTTAGTGAAATATTGTATATATTTCACTATATTGTAAATATATTATATCAATATATAAATATTGATCATCTGCATTTCCTTGAGTATTTTTTAAAATTATTTTTCTTGAAAACATGTATTTTTATTGAAAATGATAATATGTATCTTATATTTATGAGTGTCAACATGTTTAGATTAAACTTGAAATTTTGATACTATGTAAAATGTTTTGTTTCTGGACTGTGGTATTTTATTTAACTTATAAGTATTTGGTAACATATACTAACTGAGATGATTATAGCAGGAAGACTACTTATATATCTTTTGGCTTATTAAACATCCAAATAAATGCATTTTATTCTTTTATTCCCTTAAATTTGTAATAACCAGCTGTAAGTTATGACAAATTATAAAATTGCATATTATACAAATAATAAAATAGTAACATAAACAATATATACATTTATATAACTTTTAACTCCCTATCTGTCTCCTCTGGAGGAGTTCCTTCAATTTTAACACGTACAGTGGTAACAGAATTGTATGAAAAAAAAATGATATAACAAATATATTAGATTTTATTATATTTTTCCAATTACATATTATAGGAAGTTTAACTTGGAAAATATTTAGGAACTAATATATATATATATATATACAGGCTATTAGCAATAATCTAATAATCTATTAATTTTTACCTTTTGTCTATTTATTATTTACCTTTTATCCTAAAACAAAAGAAAATAAAGAAAAATTCTCTTTAAATTGCACATTCCCAGTTTTTCTGACTAAACTAATTTCCATTATCAAGTTCAGTTTACATACCTTTTCCAAAAAACTACCTATTATCATCGTATTTTAAGTCCTTGCATTCTTTCACTGGTAGGCTGTTGCAAAATATCAGTACACAGGGTACCTATCAGATAAGCTCTCAATCCTCCGCAAGGAATAGCAGGGATTTATAGTACACTTCATTTTTGTGAGCAGAGTAAAGAGTATAAGAGATCAAAAATATCAACATTAGGAGATCAAAATACCAAATAACATACTGCTGAGTTTAAACATATTTTTCCTGTAAAGCCAATGGTATTCGGGGAAATGAGCTAAATTGCATGAAACTCATTGAAGAGTCTTATAGTTTGAGAAACTCCATAGAAGAAGCCTTTTAACTGTCCAAATAAGACCAAGAATCAGTAACATATAAGTGATATTAGATTTACTCATAAAATTCTCCCAGGTATAAAGCAATAAAATTTTAATAAATGAAAACATTATACATAGAATTTAATATTGAAGTGTTAAGCTGCCTTTATGGAAATTCACTATAAGTGATCTCTTCTGATAATATCCACTATTGTTTTAAAATTGTTGTAGCTCATTCAGGCAGAAGGAAATATAGGATGATTATAGTTTTTATTTAACAAAAATGGACTATATTCCCCAAATCCATTCTCCATTATCTAATAAATTAGTTTAACTTAAAAGTTGAAGATTATACACAAGAATATACTTAAAAATTTGTGTATACATAAGTACTTTTATTTTTTTATTATTTCTCATACTTTTAGTTATTTTGAGACAACTCAATGCCTTAAATTTTAGGTTTTTTTTCTATTGTTTATTTAATACAGACATAAAGTCAAATTTTAAGTTAGAAGCACCATGTTAGGGGTAAAGCAGGGGTAATTATTATTTTAGAAATGGAGTTATCCCCTGAAGGACCCAGGGGACCTAGTTGACCTGATGAGGGCATTCATTGAAAGAAGTGCCCAGTCCCATTTACTTTCAATCCATTCCTATTCTGTGTTTGACATGGTTCCTAGTAGATGTACATGATTTTTCTCTGATGCTATATATGATCACCGAGTCATGATCCTTTTTAGTTGAGACTTCAAGTAAAATACTGGCATATGCGAGAATGATTACACATTCAAATGTACATTTATGTGATCTTTCAAAAGTATGCAGCTGCAAGCATTCACAGAGTTATATTAAGATTGATCTTTCTGAAATGTAAGAAAATAACATAATGCACATGCTCAGGACACTATTTCCAACTTTTGCAACTTTATTTCAAAGCCTAAATTCCAGTGACTAAGCAGAGACTTTAAATATTCCACAATTAGAACTATATACTTGTTGAGTTATCAAATGAGGTTATTTTACTGTAATTATAATAAAAATGTCTCTGAGATTCTCTTAAACATTTGCCTTAAATTTTGCTAGTTTACTTATAGATAATACTTTGAATGAATGGATAAATATCAAATAAATTTACTCAAAGTTTAAAAAACACTCCAGAGATATTTTCTTTGATTTATTTATTTTTAAAATTCTTACAAACTTAGGAAAGGTGGTTTATGAGATTCTAGGTATTTTAGGTGTTCACACACATACAATTTACATAGAAATAACAAAACCTCATTAAGGAAGTATCAAATTAATATACCGTGAACTATTTTAAAATAACATTTGGGATTATAATTTCATATCACAGGAATGTGAAGTACTACATCTCTCAAAGACTTAATTTCTTGGATAAATAACAATTGGAACGATGTATAAATAGCTCCCAAATTTTCACCAAACAAAATGTAAACATATAAGTCTTGCAATTACATTTATGTACAAATTTCATACAATTAATTCTTAAGCATAGTTTTAAAATAACATTTAAAAGTATATCAGTTTGCCTAAATAAGGTACCTTAGAAAAAGTGCACTTGTAGTTATCTAATACATCTGGAAAATGTAGGCTCTTCACCCAGCATGCCTGCTGTCTATAGACATTTGTTTTTGAAGAGTATGTATGTCTCTTCCTGAGTTCACTCACCATTAACTTGCAGTGATGAGAGTGGTCTGGGTGACTGCAGGGACATGTTATTCATTAAAGAATTATTCTCTGGATTGCAAGAGTGATTAAAAACTTGAAATTACCAACTCTCTTTTAAAAACTGGCTGTTGAATAGGTAGGGGAAATCAGAGTTAAGTTTATCAAACTAATGTGCTATAAGAACATCAAAATGAAAACCAATCAGGTGGTGTGATTCAGTACTTTATTAAGTGACCTGGTAGAAGGATGTGGTAACAAGTAATTGCTTGCTGAGCTGGCTCTATGTCCAACTTACACTGAAAATCCTCTAGAAAAGCCTACTTGCCTTAGGTCATTATTATTTAAGTGATTTCCTTCTAGGAAAACGGGATATTTTTAGGAAACTGTCTCTATTTCTCAGGTTACTAAATGTCAAAATCATAAAATTGAATTCCTATTAATAAGACAATGGATACATTCTCTTTTTGTAAAATCATAGGCAAATTATAAGTTATCGAGATATCACAAAATAGAGGAAAGGTACATTTCTAAGGGGGAAAGGATTTATGTTGATTTTTAGCATTGATTCCAAAATTATTTAAAGAATATTTTATGAATATTTAGACTAGAAGTCAATTCATTCACTCAATAAGTAATTGACAGTTGTTATGATGATTATTAGTTAGGAATGCTACTATTTTGAGTGGTGTACTTACAGAAATCCCAAGTGAACAAACAGCATCTCTTCCAAAAGGTAGCCAAATTTTTAATGGGGTAACTAAGATAAATATGAGCAAAGGAAGACACAATAGATGCCTAATTCATAACATGTTATAAAGGAAAACATAAAGTAGGGCAATGGGAAGAGAATAATATGATGAGTAGTGTGCTAATTTAGATTGAAGGGAAAAAGAGAAATCTAAGTAAGGGACATTTTAAATAGAGAGCTATGTAAACTGAAGTCAATAACTTTGTGAAGACCAGGAGGAATAATGTTTCATGCAGGATCCCTGAGCACAGAGATCCTAAGTTAGCCAAGGACCCTGTCATTGAAAACCTTAGAGGTCCCTGTTTAAAAAAAAAAAAAAAAAACATGGCATATCAACAGTTAATTATGTTACATTCCTATACTATTTGGAAAATACTTAAAGACTGAGTGTCAGTACTTATAGCTTACTATGTACCTAGGTATCTATGTATGTGGCTATAATCTAATATTTCTCATTCTCATAATATCAGGTACAAAAGAGAAAATCATGAAATAACTAGAAGAGTCAGCATCAGACAGTAAACTATATACAGAGAATGAACATTTCAAAGTTAATTCCCATGTCCTGAGCCTTTACCTCCTATCTCCTAATGTAAATAGAACCATGCTGAATATTATACTGAATGATTTTGAAGCTGAATCTCAAAGACAATAATTAGATTCTATATCCAAAATAATTTGACAAGATAAAAGGATGTCATTATGAAAATATAATGCTATGGATAAATATATTAATATGAGACACTATATTAATCAAGATTCTAGAGAGAAACATAAACAATAGAATGTATATACCTATGCAAATAAATTTATTGTAAGGAATTGCTTTATGCAATTATGAAAGTTGAGACTTCATGAGAGTTTTCTGGAAAACAGAAAAGCTGATAGTATAGTTGCTGCCGAAATGCCTGAGATCCAGGACATACAATGTTCTAGTGCCAGTCAAAATGCTAGCAGGATCAAGACCAAAGAAAATCCAGGGTTTCAGTTCAAATCTGAAACCAAGGTGAAAAAAAATGATAGATAACAGGCAATCATAAAAGAGGAGGAATCCCCCCTTATTCAGGGTAGGATCAGCATTTTGCTCTTTTCAGGCCCCACACTGCTTAGAGGAGGCCCACCTTAGAGAAAGCATTGTTTCATTCACTCTATAAGTTTAAATGTTAAAGCTTATGCAAAGATACCTTCTTCACAGAAACATCCAGAAAAAAAATATTTGTCTAAATTGGGTGCCTTATTGCTCAGTCGGGTTGACAAAACTAATCATCATTAAGTCCAACTCCTTATTAACTTTGGCTCTTATAGCATAATCAGTCTCCAAATGAAGATAATAGCAAGGTCTTAATTTTTCTAATATGACAAAACTATTCTATGTGTAATAAAAAATGTACTAACCCCTACACCAGAAGCCTTTAAGTGATGTTTTCTCCTCTGTTTTCTATCCTATAACTTAAATTGTATTCTTATCTTCATCACTGTGATTTGTTTTAACAAAGTACAATAGACTGGATGCCCTCCATACAAAATAAATTTATTTCTCACAGTTATTGATCAGGTGCCAGCATGACTGGGTTCAGGTAAGGGCTCTCATCCACTCATTCAGTACAATAACTGGAGAATTTTCTGGATTCTTTATTTGTAAGGGCACTAATCCAATTCATAATGGTCCAATTTTTATTACCTAATTATCTCTTAGAGGTGTCCTTTCCCAATACAATCATATGGGGGTTAGATTTTTAATATATGAATTTGAAGGAAACACAAAGAGTAGTATATTGTGATGGATAAAATTAATAATAATTAAATTTCTATTTTATTAAACCAACACATCTTATGCTAAATGACTAAAGAATAAAAGAAAAAGGAAAAGATTTTATAAACACATGATACACATATATACACATTCATTACAAAATAAGTCAGTACACATGATAATTATAGTCCTCACTTATATAACTGGTCAGGGGGTGATAGTTAGCATTTATGATTTCCTTCTTCCATTCTCCATACTGTATCCCCAACTGTCTTCATCAAACACCTCAACAGGTCTTGATTCTTTACCTGCTTAGGTGACTCAGACCTTTATTCCTGAGGGACTAGATTATTAATAGTCCTAACTTACTGGATCATCATAGTTTTCCTTTACTTAATCAGAGGGAATGATAATATCAAGAGATACCCAAAGGATCTTCAGTATTACAAATTTTCCTTCTTGTCTTCCATTGAAAAGCAGTAAGAATTTTTTCCTGGTATTTGGGATCAAAAACTCTGTCCAGCATTTTTCTTTGCCTGTTGATTCAGAAGCTTGGGAAGTCCATTGTGGCTTGGTGGTAGCATTAATTTTCAGTCAATGGAATCATTATTGTTTATTAATGGAAACATTCTTCCTTTTGAGCCTCAGATCTGTAGTAACCCAAGTATGAGGTCACAGAGATAGAAAGCCAACATTTAACTAGAGAGTGACTAGGATTAGTAGTGCTTCTACTGTTGCATTCAGTCCTTGATTCCTGAAAAGTGAATCTCTTTGTTGGAGAAGCATTACATATATGGTGTTTATTCATACCATTCAAACCCTCCTGGAAAACTCATGTGTTACCACTTTGCTGGTGCTGTACTTGAGTCTTTAAAAAAGCCACCACTCTTCTAACAAAGATGATAGAAACATAGTAAGGTCAGTGAATTCCATGAACATGGACAAATTGTATTGAAATTAGTTCCTTATCAAAAATAAACTTTCATATGTGCATACATGGATATGGTGGTGAATTCTGTTACTGGGTGTATCCACAAGATACTAATTAAAAAAAAGTAAACTGTAACAGGATTGGTGGAGAAGAGGGAGGGGAGGGGGAGTTGGGAGGAGTGAATTAGAGCATGCTTCTGTGATTATGTCAGGGTACATCCTGGTGTATATAACCAAAAAGAATTGTTAAAAAAACAATGCTATGTGAATATGGTGATGGTGATTAAGATATTCTGTAAGTACAAAGATGGTAGTTTGAGCTTGATCAGTGCTACAGAGAGGTCAAATTCATGCCCAGACAAATCATTTATTTCAGTAAAAACAAAACGACACTCTTCCATGATGAAACATTTTCAAGGTTTTAAAATTGCCACTTTTGTGGCTTTTGGAGTAGAATGAATGCCTCTTGCATATTAGAAAGACATGAATTTGGGGAGATTCAGGTGGAATATTAATGGACTGAATATTTGTGTTCCTCCAAAATTTATATTTTGAATTCCAATCCTCAATATAATGATATTTGGGGAAGGTGCTTTCAGGAGGCCACTAGGTAATAAGAGTAGAACTCTTATGAATGAAATTAATGCCTTTCTCAGAAGACGCTAAATAACTAGCTGGCCTTCTGTTTGCCATGGGACAATAACATCAGAAGTCAACAGTCTAAGACCTAGAGGATGGCTCTTGCCATAAGCTAACTATTCTGGTTTGGGAATTAACACCAGAAGTGTGAGAAATCAATGTCTGTTCTATATAGGCCTCTCAATGTATTTTCGAGATAGGTCACTTTGTTATGAATACCAAACTGACTAAGAGCAACTCCATGAGCACAGAAAGTCAGAATTTGGAGCTCTACAGACAGAAATCATATCTAACCAAGACACCACAGTGGCTGCTTTAATGGAAACTGAAAATTACTAGGTCCAGCTCTACTGAGGACTGGATGTCACAAGTTCTGTCACTGCTAGCTGCAAATTACAAAAATGATCACTGCTGCTTGCATTTCTCTGTTGATAACACCTGATTATACAGCTACCTCCTCAGGTTGCTCCCATTTGCATCCAAGTCTTTCATTGGGACATCTAGAATCTAAGACACCTACTTATACCCACTTCAAAGAACTCTAGATATATTTATTTTCTTTCTTTTAGTTCCTCAAACTTTGGAAAGTTAGAAAGGTAATGTGGGTGATTATAAAATGCAGGGAGTATATTCAAAGACAAGAAGACAAAATTTGGTGACTATCTGGATTATTGAGTAGAGTCTGGCTGCCATGTGTATGAGCAGCTAGTGACACACAGAGCATGGATTCCAGAGAGAATGAAAAAGATGTTGACAAGGCTGTATAGCTACATATAGTTGTAGATTGGAGATGAATTTGCCCTCAACCTTTAAAAAAATTAAAACATTTGCTATCTAAAGAATTAAGGTGATTGATTATAAATTTATAACCAAAACTATAAGGAAGTTTACTGATTGGAATTAGTTTTTACATTTTCATAATTCAAACTGCACATCAATAAAATATAAACATAAGAGAAATATTAAAAAGAGCATGACATCACTATAAAACCTTATGTTGAACATAACCATATATTAGGTTACAGAACAAAAAAGTCCTCATTGAATTTACTTATACCAATTTCTCTCTCTGCATAAAATGATATTCTTCCTCTTTCTAAATAATAAGAATGATATAATCCCCTTATATTTCCTATTTTAACTGAGTTGGCAGGAAGTTCAAAGTTAAATATTTGTTTCTACTATCAGTAACTGTCCTGTCCTGGTTTATACGTTTTCATAGTCATTTACATTTTTTTTTCATGTCTAGGAAGCAATTCTTTTATCATTTTCCTCTTCAGTGACTTCATTTTGCTTTGATTTTTAGTTTTAAGCTTTCACAAATAAAATGTTAAAGACTAGGAGATATTGGAAGATATAAATTATAACACAAACAGTATAAATGCTAGAAGTTTTCTCTCACTAAATAGGATATTTAAATACATACTAGTCATGATTGTTTAATAATCCATCATTTTTAATGCAATCTACAGCCATAACTATGATTTACTGAGTTCAATTTATCTCTGTAATAATTTGGTTGGAGCCAAAACTTTTAAATGGAGAGAATCAATTTTAGTGATATATTTTCAATTATGTTCATACATATATTAGCAAAGGTACTTTCAGGATTAACCAGTAGGTATTTCCGTAAATGTTTGTTAAATAATTATAATGTATTGACTGTTCATTGAATATCCATAATATAGACAGAACTTTGTGAAATATGTAATTCATCAATTCTTAAAGTAAGAGCTATTACATTATACAGTATTCTAAGCATAAAAAGATGCAAGTATATATTGTATTACATTAGCCAATGTCCTAAGCATAATTAGATACAAGTATCTGTGTGTGTGTATGTGTGTGTGATTTTCAAATTAACTTAATTTCAACAAGACCTATGTTTGAAGGTGTAAGAAGCCCAAATCTGCTTTTTCCATGGATTTACAGAGAACAGTTATGCTTTATAGAAATCAAATGATTGTTTTGATTTTAGAGTTCATCTATTTAGATTTCAATATACCTAGTCTGGTTTTAAATTTAGCTTGCTTTATACATGGTTGTTTCTGAAGAGGGTGTATAGAAATATGTTTCTATTCTTCATCTAGATAAATTATTATCTATCAGGTCTATGGTGAAGGAAGAACTATTGAAAAATAGTAGTCTAACTCTGTGTGACTTCATGGTGTTCTAAAAATATTTAAATGTGTGTGTGTGCGTGTGTGTATGTGTGTATGAGAGAGAGAGAGAGATTTAAGTTGGCTTAATTTCAACACCTATGCCTACTTTTGAAAGGGTAAATGTTAATTACAAAGTAATTAAGTACTCTGTAAAGACTGGGCACCTCAAATTCAGGCAGATGCTTGTTGATGTCTCTGACAAGTGACGTTGTTCATAATATCCCTTCACCGTTGTGTAATTAGTAACATTTTTTCAAACTATGTATAATTATTTTCTTTCAGTGGGAAATTGCTAGTCTAGAACATTAGAAATAATATTTTATGACTAGGTATTCTAGAAATAATATCTAGAAATAATATTATAGGGTGAAAAATAGTTTACCCAGTGATAAAAATTGGAGCTTTTATAGATTTGCATAAGTACAGCAGGCATGTTTCCAAATCTGTTCCTCAGGACCACAAGTGTTTCTGCTTAAGAAACATACTGAAAAATTCTGGGAAAATAAGACTTATGAAAAATAAATAAATAAATAAACAAATAAATAAATAAGGATCAAATTCACATTTTTATGCTTGTAATCTGTGCATCTAAATGTATAAAGATGTGCATATATGTGTATGTATACATATATATCCAAATAATTGTATATATCTGTATGTATTGATGTGTACATCCATCAAGATGAGTGTGTTTATCAAGATGTATATATACATTTATATAATAGTTATAAAATGTAATAAATAAAAGCACCAATATTTTATGTTAAGCAGACATTGTAGAATAGCTTAACAAGGAGTTCATGTACTGGTAATTTTACATATGCTTATTTCCTTCTTATGAACTAGATTTAAATATTTTAATACTTAATATAGGTATAAATTTCTAATATATTTAAAATTTAGAGTCAGACTTTAATTTCTAATACTTTCTGAAATAATCTAGAAGTTAAATTTCAGTTTAGTTCTTATTTTATAATAAATATTATAAAATATTTATTATTGAATATTAAGGTTTAAAATAATTAAAATTAAGTCAGAATGGAATTGAAAAACATTTATATGAATGCATCTATGTGAATGTGGTTTTAAAAATAATTTCAAAGAATTTCATTTTAGAATGCTAATATGAAAATATTTCAAATGTTCTTACATGTCCTGAAAATGGACAGTATTATATCAACAAGTCCATGGGACATTCTTTCATTGCTATCAATATGATGCCTTTAAAACAATGAGACTAATTATGCCTAAGGCAAGAAAGAAATAAACAAGAAAGCAAGCAAAAAGAAAAAAAAAAACAGATGATGACTAAAATAAAAGATATGAATGCAGCATACTGATAAGGATAATAACAAAATCTGTAGCTTATGAAGTAATATGGTCTATATAGTTCTAAAAATTTGATTATTATTACATACTGTCCATTTTTCTGTTGATTTTACTGACAAAATATTCTTTTGAAAATAAAATAAGTGAAAGTACTCATTAAATTTAAATATTTAAGGATGCATAAATAAGTATTTATATTTTGAGGTACATTTATTTTCTGAACTTGTTTTTAATGTAGTTTTAAGAGAGTATCCTTTGTATATGAAAGGTCTGCCTATCTTTAAAGACCTAATCTTAATCTTAACCTATTTGAATGTAGTAAAAACAATCTGCACTGAAGTGTAGTGTTTGGTTTTGAACACAAAGGGCAAATTGGGTGTTTTATTTATTGTCACTTGTTAGTATACTTGACTTATGAAGGAAAAAATATTTATGTATTTGGCAACTTCTTTGCTAATTTATCTCATTAGGCTCAATTTAAAATACCTTTAATTTTATTCAAATATTTTTATACTAGATATAACAAATGCTGGGAAGATATTTAATAACCTATCTCAGATAAATTCAGATTGCAAGAATACAGATTTATTAATATTTCTTTAAACAGGAAATTCCAAATATTTTACCACCAAAATATAATTTCAATTCTGAAATCTAGAGAACTCTTCTACTTTCTTCTCAGTATTATTTCCTCCAGTATTAACCATTATGACTGGCTTCTCTTCTCTTTGCTGAAACTTTTATACTATTTTCTACTCCCTGGTTTTCTTTTAATTTAAACCACACACACACACACAGACTCCTCTTTGCCTTGTTTTCTCTTTTTAGGTTGAACTTATGCCTTGTTTGCAATATAGCTACTTGTTACCTTGGTGATATAAAGAGCATATTTTTATTTATCCAATGCTCATAAATATAATCAGAAAATGAGTTATGATCCCTTACATATTAGGTTTTAAATTTATAAGACTATTTTTAAAACTGATTTTTAAAAATCTAAATGTCTATGAAATAGTCTCAAATGTTGGAAATCCTATCTGTATAGAAGGTATTGATGCTTTATCATCTTAGTTTACATTATTTTGGTTTTGATATAAGGTACTTTGCATTTATATGATCAACACTCTCGATATTTGACTTTTGACCTTTTTGTTTAAAATTTGCTGCCATCCTAAACTGTTACTACTTTTGTATGTTTTGATTATTTAATTTAATGTTCATTTTTATTATATAATAGTCCTCTGAGCTGAAAAATTAATTCAGATTAATATAGTATCAATAAAATACAGAATCTATTTGTGAAGACATCAAGATATGCATGGTGGACAGATACTTTACTGAAGAAAAATCACTACTTAACCATACTCTCAGCATGTTCCATTAAAATCTTATAAAAGTGTCCTTTACATTTAAATATAGTTACATTTTCTTCAAATAGACCTAAGTAGTACATCTCAAAAACACAATGTATATTTCAAAATAGATTTGGCATCTGGTATATTATCTTTCACTGAAGAAATAACAACAAAAATATAATGTCTATAAATCATATCATTCATCTCATATGATAAAGTACAAAATTTCAAAACAATTCTAGAACAATTCTTATAATTTCCAGATAATAATAATAAGAAGAATTATAACTGTAACTTCTAGCTCTCAAATAACAAAATATTATTTTCTATGAGAGTAAGGTAATGTGATTCTGGTTTTAATTAATCATTGAATATTATTCTCAGCAAATAATACATCATATTCAGTAAGACATTCCTTACTTAATATTACATTAGTTCATTTGTTTTTTAATCATCCTATTTGACTATGCATGTGCTTAACAATATATGACATGTAATGTTTTATACAAATATCTATGAATAAGAGGTAGACCAACAATATATGGATCCTTTAGTCATAAACAACATCAATCTCCCTAGATAATTGAGTCAAAAGTATGTTATAGTGAGCTTTCATGATTGGCAGAGAGACTGGACTGGGAATAAATCACTTGGACATTTTTTAGAACTAAATCAGGTACAGGAATTTGGGGGTAGATGCAGGATCGATCTCATCACAGGAACCATCTACTCCTTTCAGATTCTCAGGAGGGAACATCTGATTGAATAGTTTGATTCACTGACCACTGGAGTACAGAGTACATGATACAATCTCAGCAAATCCTGTACAACTGAGATAATTGCTCAAAATAAGTTTACACTTTTTTAGAAAAGCATATGGAAAGTCTCATAGCCAGGAAAGAACAAACATTTTTGTATAATGATAGCAACAACTCTGTGAGCATGCAGGCTTCACTATTTGAAATGGATAAAGAAAAAGTTCAATTAAGTTTTCCCAGGTAGAAACATTTTGAAATAACATTCATGTTTGGAGAAACAGTAAACTAGAGCTTTAGAGAAAAACAGCTTGACTCAAGTCATATTTTGAGAATTTATAACACTTTTACCTTGAATAAATAACTTAATTTCCTCATATATTTTATAGAAAAATATTTAATCTATTTCATGTACTTATATGAACATGAAATATAACACAAGAAAAATGTTATCACTATGAAAAACATAATTGATGTTATTATTGCTTTGAAGATATTACATCAGCCTTTTATTGTAAACTTGAAGAAACAATTTTAAGGTCTCCTTGATTTTTCCTGCCTAAGGAATGATGAACATAAATACCAGTTAGTTATGATCTCTATTTTGTTATCAATTTCTGTTCATGTAAAATTTCAGTGACATGTAAAATTTCGGATAAAATATAGTTACAATTTGTATGCATTTTTTTCTATAAGCAGAAAGTTTAAAATTACAATTAATTGAACTTCAGTTCCTTGATTCCACACTATAGCAATAGCTATTTTGCAAGATAACCCAACAGAATCAGAGTGGTTCATGTAACATTTTTCTGCTCTTAAAATGTTCCTAATGGATTTTGAAATGTTGTTATTCTCTATTTTTTCAGGATCAGTGAAGTGCAAATTTACCCCAAGTAAACTTACTACAAATAATGATTATAGTACTCAGTAACTCTATGACTTAGATTAAGTTAAAGCCTTCCGGTTTTAGACAAGAGAAAAGTAAATACAAGTATAATATTTGAGGAAAATTGATTAATGGAGTAAAAGAACAAATAATTTAACTTGATAGCATAAAGGTTGTGAATTTTCTCTAATAAGCTCTATAGGCACCTATTCTACTTACGACCTTCCTCAGCTTTTATTATTATTAATTTTGTCCTTAGGTTCTTTGGTGCTTTTTATCCATTGTCTTAAAAGTATATTAGAGCATATGTGACAATGAAGGTACAGAATGGGTATTGTGTGACATACAAATAATCCTATACTTACATTGTATACTTCATGTATTTATAATATATTTGATAGATAAAATGTGAAAATAAATAATGGATGAATTGGAAAATTACAAATACCTTGAGAGACAGTGACAATGGGCTAATGTCATTCAAACATAGGTAATTTTAATGGGAAGAGGGAAAAAAACTTTTTGGAAGAAGTGGCTTTTTTATGAAGACTGAAAGTATTGATAGGCACCCAAATAGGAAGGAAAATATTGGTCAACAAAATGAAAACAGCAGAAACTAAGTATAATGTGTGCCAAAGTAGAACAGGGATCTGTAGATGAATCTTCACAAAGCTTGATAATATGAGCTGTTCAAGGACAGGTCTTACTTAAAACATATATTCTTATTCTCAGGCAATATTCTTTTCTCCTGTCTTTTTGTCAATTTAAAAACCTACGACAAAGGGGAATACAGGGAAGGGAGGGGGCGTAGGAATAGAAAAGACAGTGGAATGAATTTTACATAACTTTCCTATTTACATATATAAATATACTAGAGTAAATCTCAACATAATGTACAACCACAAGAAGAAATCCTAGGTAGAATAAAATATACTCCAGTATATGACAAAATATACTCTACTTCCATGTATAATTAAAAAGAACAAATAAATAATAATAATAATAACAATAATAACAACAACAATAATAATAAAATTAGAGAAAAAAAATTCCCACTAATAACAGCTAGAAATTGAAAACTAGGATTTAAATTCCATGTGAAGGAATATCATTTTAACTGATCGGTCATATGGAACCAATGGGCATTTTGAATAATTGACAATTTTTGTTTTCTGTATAATTTACTAAATATTAAAGATACATTTTTCATTTCCCCATAGTATTATTTGATGTGGTAATTCCTATGTTTCTACTTTACTATCTAAATTTGTAATCATGTACACAAACACATCAGCCCTTTTTAAATAATTTATTGAATATATATCTCCTAGGATAGGATATGTTATACTGTGGTACACAAAGACAGAATCCCAGAAGATTAACACTACAGACATTTAGTTCACCCTCACAGAAAATTTGCTGCAAGTCTGCAGGAAGCTCTAAGGCACTATTCCTGCTACATAATTGCCCAGTATTCTCAGCTGCTTCAATGCATTGAACCTCCATTTTTTTTTAACCACCAGGGGTGAGGAAGAGAATGGGGATCAAGTAATGACTCTTAAATGCTTCTATGCAGAAATTACTAATATTGTTTCTCCTCACTTTTTATTGAACAAAGGAAATCTTAAACACCTTGAACATGAATTAAGAGGGATGTATATAGGAGAGGAAATAAGTAAGATACAAGCAGTATCTACAATCTATGATTTGTCATTTTAGAAGTTTATTTATAGATAAATTTAAATTATTCTAATCAGTGTTCTTCATTCTGCATAGATGTGTGCTTTCAGTTATCAGATACCCAGACAAAATAAAAGTTAATTATTTCAACTTCTACTTCCAGATTGCATATCCATATGCAGGATTTTCCTCTTCTCTACTTGTATCAATTTCTCTTTTTCCCAGTTTTAAAAATGTTTCTTTATATGAGATTTTTCACAATTACATCATTTCACAAATGCTTTACCAATTTTAGCAAATTTCAAATGGTTAAAAAATAGACAAAAATGTTCTTTTAAATTTCAGACTTATCCATATGGTAGATTCAGGTTTTGAGAAATCCTCAGTATACATTGCATTATATTTCCTGCAACAGCACTGTTATATTAACATTCATTTAACACATTTTCCACAAAAAAATCTCTGTGGGTGCTAGGCAACCCAGACAGTGTTGCTTTTATAATACCTGATAGGAGTTTTATTAGTTTTTAATCTATGCAAGAAAGACATGTTTTATTATGTACCTTATGATTTCTTATTGGCTGAAATACATTTCTCCTTCTTGCAGTGCACACCTGTGACATGTACTATGCTAACTTTTAAAAAGTAACTACTTTTCTCTTTTGATATTACAGTACAGCAAACTACTACATATAGTAGAACATGTAAATGTTCATTATGTCAGTAATAAAAAATCCACAAGAAAGATTTATTTCCACAAATGGCAATGCAATTCAAGTAATAGCCAAGTTTGGGGATTAACCTAAGTGTCTGTCAATGGGTTAATGTATAAAGAAAATTGGGTGTATATACACAGTGGAATTTTATCAAGTCACAGAGGGTTATTATGCTGTTTGTAAGAAAAGTGATGGAAGTGAAGAACATAATTTACACTGAAATTGGCCAGACTCAGAAAAGTGTCACCTTTTCCTTCTTTTCCCTCACATGTGGAAACTAGAGAGGAGAAAAAGGAGGCCTTGAAAGTAGAAAGTAGTAGGGTAAATAATGGGGTGTGGGGAGGGAGAAGGTGAGGGTACAGGAGGTATAGGGGAGTGAAACTGATCGAATTGTGTTTTCATATATGCATGAATATACCACAGTGAAATTTACCATTCTGTATAAAGATGTACCAAGTAAAAATATCCAGGAAAATTTTTAGACATTCATCTACATCCCAGTGAAAGGTAAAAGTAGAATTATGAGAATTATCGGGGCTGGGAATATAGCTCAATTTGTAGAGTACTTGCTTCACAGGCATAAGGACCTGGGTTCAATCACCAGAACCACACACCCACACACCCACACACACACACAAAAAAAAAAAAGTTTGTGAGAATTGTAGACTAAATTACTTGAACTTGTAAGTTTTGCTTTTTCCTCTAATGTATCATCTCTTTTTCTGCCTTGTTTTCAGTGCATTCTAAATGGTTTTTTTGTTGTTAGTGGTGGGTTTTGTTTTTTTTTTGTTTTTTTTTTGGTTTTGCTTTGTTTTGTTTGCCTCCATTGTTAAGTTTCAATTGCTTTTTATGTAACAAATTTCAAGATTGTACTTTTATGCAAATGATGGCTCCTCATTTTTTCTTTGAAATTTATTTTGCTCAAACTAATTAGAATTATTTATTTGTCTACTAATGTTTCAACATGATGAGCACAATTCATTTAAAAATGTGTAATTTGTGCATATATATTTCAAAAATGAGTTGCAAAAAAAAAGAACACATTCATACCTGTACCAAATAATACTTCATGTTGCAAAAATTTGCTTCCCTTTTTGTACCATTTTAAAAGACCAGTGTCTTTAAATTCAGAAGGAAATCGATACCTAAAACAATAGGTTGTTCTCCACAACACCAAAGAGCCACTTAGAAGAGCCCCACAGGACTTTCAATTATTTTCAAAAGTAATAAATTTGGAAGATACTTAAAATATAAAAATTTTGTACTAAATTTCTATATTTCAGTATGGTCATGCTTTGAAGTATGTGTTAATAACTTAAAATTTTTTCCACAGTAACTCTGGAATCTAACACGGTTCCACTCCTATCAACTTCTCATTGTACTAAGTATAATTTTAGAAAAAAAAATATTTGAAAAGATGTGAATTCAATATTTCTTTATTAGGTATTCAAAATATAGGATTTTTTTCTTCTTGCATATACCATTCTTTTCTATTCCATTAGATTCCATCTGTAGCTGCTGCTTCTACCCCTTCCTACAGAGGTTGTATTGTTTGTTCTTATACCTTAACTGTGCTTTTCTTCACCTCATTCAAAAGTAGATGGAGTTGGGATATTTACAATCTGATTAGATGTGTTTAACTTCCCAAAATACCTCATTATTGAATCCACTAACAGCTCAGCTGTTCTGCTATGTTTGCAATTTCCTGTGTGTGTGTGTGTGTTAGTTATGGGGGATTTGTGGATTTGTTAGAGAAGAGGAATGCTCAAATACCCAGGTGATTTGAAATGTTCTAAGAGATAGAAGTAAATCTGTCTATCAAAGGAAATGCTGTACTATCTCTATATATGTTCTTCAGCAACCTTTCTTAGAACTTTTGACATTTCTAGGTTACTTTATAGATACAAAGAACTTTTAAGCTTCCTACCTTAAAATTTCTTTTAAATCCTCTTAATCTTTTCAATGAAATTAAACTTGGCTAAGAATTGAGTATGAGAGTGTAGTGTTTGTATTTAGTAGTGGAGATGCCTTAAAAATCTAAGGAAAATGTGAGATGTTAAACTTTTTAGTAACAAGCCACTATATAATAAATAGAAACAAACTTCTGTTTATAATGAAGACTATTCTATATACATATATATATCTTTCTGAAGTATCATGATATTAACTGGAACTTTCTATTTCACATGAATCTTCTTTACAATATTACTATGGTCCAAAATGGTTTCTATTCTGTAATATTTTCTCTGAGTTGTTGCAAAACAGTACATTATTTTAGACTAATTTCATAGATGAGTTTCATTTACAGTGAAGGATCTTATAGTTACACAATAACTTGAGCTTATGCAAGCATTTGCACTTGCTCTGACATCAGAGGACTGAACTTAAAAATGTCTCAAATATTTTAAAATTATAGTACCTAAGTACTTTAAGGATCATAGAACTAACAATCAAAAGTACCTTGGATCACTATGAGTAAAATGATATCATTGAGCATTTTATCCTTTTTGCACATATTTCAATTTATAATGCTAGATTCTCTTAGAACAAAGGAATGGAAACCAATTTAATTATGTAGAATTAGTAGAATATGATAAGAAAATTATTAAAATAATTTCTGCCAGATGAGATTAGAATAAAACATAGATTTATTATGTGGAAACTTAATGTTAAGAACTTTGGTATTCCAACTAACCTTTAACTTATCTGTCATGTTTGTTAATATATGTCAAGCTATATTGCCTCTTTTAGTACTCAGTAGTTTCTTTTTGATAGGAATGACATTTTTTTATTTTTGGTGTTGTTATATGATTTATATTTGAAGTCTAATGTACTATTTAAATCTGCAGATTTATATCTTTTAGCACAGAGGGGACATATTCAAATATTATTTCTTCAAAAATTGTTTAACACTGCATTTTTTTTTTTTTTGGTACTCTGAGGGCACAAATTCGAGGGCTTTAAGACAGATTTTCGAGGCTTTATTCATTATTAGCCATATAGCAAATTCATATTGATTTATATTCAAATTTGCTGACTCTTTTCTCTGTCATTTTCATTCCGAATTGAGCCTGTCCAATGAAAATCTGTTTCTCAGTTTTTTTCAGTTTTCAGATTTTAAATTTCAATTTTGTTCTTCTTTATGTATTTTTTTTTTCCTTGACATTTTCTAAATTAAAATTGGTATCAATAGAGTCCTCCATTACTTATGGAGCATTTTTAAATGTCTATTTCAAAACTTTGGTTTGATAAATGCAACATCTCAGCATTGGTATTTTCAATTTTTTCCATGTATGTTAAAGTTTTTCATTCATGTGTTGAGTAATTTTAGGCTATATCCTGACTATTTTAAATAATATACATGAGATGTTGGCTCTTACATGAATCCAATAAAATGTATTTATATTTTGTTGTAGTAAGCAGTTGGCCTCATTAAGTTCAGGCCCCAAATCCCAATCTGTCTTCTGTGAGCTGTGTTTTTAATGCCTATTTAGTTTTCAGGACAATAGTCTCCTATTGAGATCTAAGTTGGATGTGGGACACCAGTGTGAATCTGAATGTGGGTTGCAGTGTGTCTGTAATTCAATTCCATTTGTCTTTAGTACACATCAGATTAGAGAGATCCACATGATTATCAATCATGAGGGAATCCAGGTGTTCCTTAGAAATTTGATGGGGTCACTTGACTCTTTCTTTTCCTCTGCCATCTCCTCTGCACAATCTGATTCCCTGGGATACTTTCTTTATTCTTCTTGTCAGATGGTTAGGCTTTAATTTTTGCTCTGCTCTACACTTAAGCTACTAAACCCACATCTTGTGCTAAAAAGGAAAAGGACCAAGAATAAAGGAAGAAAAGCAAAGCAATTGGATTTACCCCTACCTTTGAGCAAACAATAGGAAAATTTTCATAGTTTTAAATATTGTAGGCTAGTGTATTTTCAGTTACCAGAATTATAATGGACAGCTTAGAGGCTAAAACTCAAAACAAGGAAAAAAGGGCAGGGGGTAGGTGGTTTGGGAGTAGGAAAGGAGATTTTCTATTGTTTATGAGCATTTGAAATTTTCTTTTCCATTTCTGGACTCAGAATCAGAGTTCTGTAATTCTCTCTGATTCTACCCCACTATCCAGTTCACACTCAGGCCATGGATACTAGAGGTTAAAACAAAACAAAACAAAAAAACACTGTGATTTTGGTTTTCTATTCATTCTACTTGCGACTAGTATTTTTCTGAGTCCTCAACAGCTGTTGCTTCCTTTACACCTAGGTTTACAGCTGAATTCAGTGAGAAATACAGAGTAAAATGTGATTACTACATCTTTCCCAGAACCAGAGCTAGTCTGCTATCTACTCAACAACAGTGTATCTATCTTGAATTTTGTATTTTCCACAAGAATTGAACTCCCACTTTTTATTATTGTTTTGAAATCCTAGGAATTTAGAGTTATTTGCAAAAATTGTTGAAAATAACTTTGACTCTTGACTATATATATATATATATATATATATATATATATATATATATATATGTATATATATTTTTTTTTCTTGAGGATAGGATCTTTCTTCATTGCTCAGGCAGGTCTCCAACTCCTGGACTCAAGAGATTCTCAGCATCCCAGGTGTGGAGGCTTTTGGCACTTGGAATCTCACCCAGTTAAGAATTTTTTTTGACACTGTAACAAATAGGTCACTTCAATCCTCGAATTTCTGAGTGTGTCCTATTTCACTTAGTGTGATACTCTCCAGTTTTATTCATTTACAAGCAAATGAATGATATGATTTCATTCTTCTCCATGGCTATGCAAAACTGATTATACACACACACACACACACACACACACATTTCTGAGTGTGTGCAGTGCTGGGGATTTAACCGGGGCTCACACAGGCTACACATGTGCTGAACCATGCAACAACATCTCCAGATTTTGTTTCTGTCAATTTTAGTATAAAAATATTTTTGTTGACATATTGCAATATTTTATGACATAACTTTATCTCTTTAAGTTTGTTTGTTAGACTAGCCTAAGATTATGGTTGGAGATAATTTCAGAGAAAATATAGAATCAAAATTAAACCATCATCCATGGTATCCTAATGACCCCTTTTGTGGAAAAAAAAATCATTTCTGTTCACACTAGTAACCCTTAAAGGATCTAAGACTGATCTGTTATTTATATAGTAGGATCTGACTCATAAATGTGAAAGAATACCAATTGATAGTGTATTCTCTTGTCAATTAGTAAGGCGAGCATTTAATAGATTATACCTAGGCTTAATGTTTAGACAAATTTAAGAAAACTGTCCAGATTGTGGAAGCAGACTATATATTTCAACTTTGTTGGGTTTTCTAGAACACTCTCCAGTTACATCATGCTTGTAGTAGAGCACAAATTCAGTGTTTGATTCTCTTAATAGCAAGTGTGGCATCACCATCCACTCATTAGTTCTGGAAAAAAATGTCAATCTTGGTGTTATCTTCAAGTCTAGTATTGGGACTCCACATTCCATATGCAGTATGTCAGTTGATATTTGTGCTTATTACCTAAAATATCTCTGAAAGCTGACATCTTCCCTTGCCTAAGTCAAAACTTGGGCCAACAATTCAGTATCCACTATGTGGTTCCCTGAAAGGTGCTCTTCAGGAGTTGCTCCACCAATGAGTATTGAAACCATATGTTATCAGGAAGTGCCTCAGTTATCAACTCCTTTGCCTGCTCATTAATAAAGCAGTAAGTGCCTTTAACATGCAACCTCACTCAATGATCTTACCCTTTCTTTCCATTTTATCCTAAGGATTTTCATTACCAGTGACCAATCTTCTATACAGAAGCCATTATTATAAGTATATCATTTTTCACTCAGTAATTTTCTATTTATTAGTACAAAAACACAGCAGGTTACATCATGTAGCTGTACTTTAAATATGAAGGAAAAAGTCACAATGGATAATGTGTTCTAATATAATGCTTGTAAATATATATATATATATATATATATATATATATATATATATATATATATATATATATATATTTTTTTTTTTTTTTTTTTTTTTTTTTTGTGGGGAGTACTAGGGCTTAAACCCACAGCACCTAACCATTGAACCACATCCTCAGGTCTCCCTAAGCTGCTCAGTGCCTCACTAAATTGCTGATGTTTGCCTTGAACTTGTGATCCTCCTGCCTCAGCCTCCTGAGCCGCTGAGATTATAAGTGATATGTCAAATGTCTGGGGTGGTTTGTAAATGTTTACCAATATTTTCTGTGTATTCATATTATCAGTGTTTGCATGTAACAGAGTTTTAATGTGTTTTCCTTCTTCTATTAGTATTTAACTATTTTTGTGAAACAAGAAAACTAGATGTTTCTCTAATAGTTTGTGAAGGTGGATGATTTGTTACTAAAAAATTGAAGATATAATTCCAAGTTTAGCATCATTTTATGAAATTGTATAAAAATGAATCAAGTTGCATTGTTTTACACACTGCTGAAAATCTGTGGTTGTTTATCTTCATGTTCAAGATTTTTACTTTTTTAATGTTCTACCCATTTCCATGGATTTATGCAACCAGTCATTAACACTCAAAAGTACAGTATAAAGGTCATGATATCACTAGAGATAATGGATAAATATCCGTATTTCAAGTTATTCTGATTCTGACTTTTAGAGGATAACATTCTTAAAACAATTCTATTATTCTTGCCTCTGTTTTCTAACTGGTTTCTTATTGTTAATTTCATCCTATTTTTATGAATATCAATTGTATATAGGAAGATTTATTAAATCTTTGAATATATCCTTAAATTATTTGGCTGATGCCCCTTATTCTTAAATGCTTTTGTTTGCTCAATGATAAAAAAAAACATGATAGTATTTGGAAGCACAGCAGACCATTGTAGGCACACACATTTTAATGACATGAGTCCATACTTTTTGTGTATAGAAAAGCTTGAATATAAAATTATAGTCTAATGTTTTTCTTCCTGCATATTCCCACAAATACAAAAGTTTATCTGTGCCCTGGGTATGTATTACCCTAATTTGAAGACCCCCCTCATAAACTATTGAAAGATGTCATTTACAATTGAATACAAATTATATTTTATATACTATTTTTAATTCTAGATTACTTTCCTTCTATATCATTTGATTGCTGTCTTAGTTAACTCTTTTTATTGTTTTATACACAATACAACCAGTAGCTGTAGTTATGCTAAATCTGTATACACTGAAGAACACTAAGCTATCCCCAATGGCTCTATCATTCCACTGTGGGACAAAATAACAAATGCCATTCCTCTTGCACTAAATTCTCTCTCTACAAGGTCAATTCCATGTACCTCACCACCCTTCTATGGAAAGTCTGTCATAATATTTGATGACATATCATTGTTATGACTTTATTTATCATGCTTCAATAACCAAGTCTAAGGAATGGGATATAGATTAATTCACTAAAAAGTGCATTGATATATTTTGAGTGATATTGTCTATTATCCAAATGTTACTGTAATAGTTATGGCAATTGCAACATAAAATAAACTATATATGACCATAATAATGCAAGCTATTGTATAACATAAATGTCTGAGGGCTCTCTGGGGGGTATTAAAATTGAACTGCCTAAACCAGCTATTAAAACACACACACACACACACACACACATACACACACACAATACTAGTGTTTCCCACCTCCCCTTCTAGTCTTTTACTTTTTTTTTTAAACACGTCAAATGATAGGGAAAATTGTATGCAATCTAGAATCATAAATGTGTGGTACTTGATACTTTCTATAAACTTTTTAATACATAAAAACTTATTTTCAATGTAATAATAATCAAGAAGTTCCTTAATTTTGTTTTAAAACATAAAAATAAATTGGTCAATTTTATTCTATTATTTCAAAATATTTTCTTTCTCATGTATTACAATGTTAGTGACTGCATAGATAATTAAAAAATGATAAATAGACCATAAGTAAAAATAGTTTGAAATGATTCTAGACAAAATGAGGCAGCAAGCAAAGCATATACAATTCATTCTAGCCTTCTGTGTGTTCCATATCTGACGGTGTCTTGTAATTAGATTAGAAGGTTTAAGGACATTATTGAAGGAGGATGTATTTCCTCTTCTATTCATTCTCACTTCAAATAATTATTGTGTGCTTATCCTGTACTAGGCAATGGTCTTTGCACTAGAAATGTAACTGAAGATGATAAGTTCCTGATAGTGGAGAGACAAACAGTGAAGAAAATAATAAAAATGTTGTAAGTTGCAATGAAAATGTGCTGTTGAGAAAATAAGGCAGAGGAAGAGGACTGGGGGATAGATAGGCATCTTTTCTGACATGGGATTAAAAAGAGATTCCTCATTTGTTGCCATTGAGATATGATGAAGTAAATAAGTAAGAAAATACAGAACTGGAGGTTAGAGAGGTACAGACACATACAGCAAGGTACTGAGACAAATGAGAATGTGGTATGTTGAAGAACCTGCAATGTGACTAAATGTTTGGAGTGAGAAGAGAGAGAAAGAATGATAAGACAGCAGTAAGAGAGGTGGGAGGTCTCTGAAGGTTATATACTCTGCTACTCTTTACTTTGAAATGGGAAGAGTTCAGGATACTCTGAATTAACCTTGCAAAGACAGTATCTCCCATGAAATAGAAAATGGCCACAACTAGCTCTGGTGTAATCTGATTGGCACCTCTCAAGTTCCCCAAAGGTTGGAGCAATGGGGGCATTTAAATAACCCTCTTATTTAACAGCATGAGTCTTTAATATATTCTCAGATGATTATGGGATTAAAACACAAGAAGTAAGATGTGATCTTCTGTATGCCAGTTCACCATCAAAGAAAGAAAAGGGAGATGAAAACAAAAAAACAAATATTCTTAGGCTTTTGCTTAGTTAAGAAAAGTGAATTTAGGCAGGGGAAGGGGGACACAGTGCTTCAATTTTTTTATGTTTAAATGTTTTCATGTATGAAAGAAATAGGAATCATGCTCCTGATTGATAGAATAAAAGGTAATAATTGCATCTGTGGTTTCTATTATTGTTATTGTTAAGTATTCTTATTATACTGATAGAAATTGTTTTTAAGGCTATATTGTAAGAGTTAGATATCAAACTATAATAGGCACTTTAGCATAATTAATTATCCCTATGGAGCTTTTTATAAATAATCTATTATTTTTTATCCTTAGAAAATAAGAAAATATTATTTTCAAAAACACTTTCAATTATTTGATAAAGTTCATAAAAGCTACTTTTAGCACCCCCCCCCCACAGATTTGGTGTAGGAAGTTTAAATTATAATTTAAGTACATTGTAATTGTTTGGGTATGGGACACTGTGCAAAGATTTTAATATTAAATATGATTAGATAAATTTTATATTACCAGTAGAGATTAGACACTATAAACCAAACTTTTATAATCGGTTTATATAAACCATGAAGCTGATATTAAATGCTGATGGAAGTAAAACTCTCATTCACACAATGCTATATGCATTAGGGAGGCAGGGAATCAAGTTCTGATTTATCACATGCATATCAATTGCTTTTCAGTCAAAATAGGATTTTTTTTTCACTGACCCTAATGAAAAATACCTAATAACTCAGCTAATTAATGGATTTGGTGAGATGCACAAGAATTTAGCTTTTCCATTAACTTTCAAAATAAGCCAAATTAAAAAACAAAACAAAACAAACAAAAAAAAACCAATCTTTGTCTCAGTCATTGATACCTTGGTCCAGTAAATTGTAGCTTAGAATTAAGTCTATGGCAATTTTTTCTGATATTTGAGAATACAAATAAAAGTGGTCTTAAAATGTATGCCATTTCAACTGATTTCATCTTCTTAAGGTGCTTTTTAATATTATTGAGAGATGGCAAAAATTACTAAAAATCATTGGGATCAAACTTAATAAACATTGATTGATTATACCATCTGAATATTTTTTACAATATTGCACTACTTAAAATTACAAAGAATCTCAGGAATAAGTTGCTCATCATTTGAAGAATTCATTCCCAAATATGTAAGAGAGACAGAGACAGGAGACAGTCATTCCAGAAGCATTTGCTAGTACATAGCCTTCCTCTTTTTGAAATATGGAGAGTTTGATAGTGCTTATTTATTTGCCTTCAACTTGAGCCTACTCACAAGCTGCAGTTATAAGAATAATGAATCTGCTTCTGAATACATAGTTTTAAAATCAAAATTACCCTATGAATTTTTTGTTTATTTTCGACTTCATCACTTGATATTGTTCTTTCATGAGACCTGGCAGTGAAATAACAATAGGAGAAATAGAGGAGGTTTTCACCTCTCTTCATTCCAGAATTTATTCTTGGCTTTTCATTTGGCTTTATGTTTATAACTTGAGAAATGTATTTGAAAAGATGCTGTCACAAAAACACAGTCACTGTGTCCTTGTGAATAAAATAAAAAGGAAACTGAAATAATATCTTTCAGATGATGGATGGAAGGTGGAGTACCTGCTTTTCTCCTTTAATGTTTTAAAAGTTTTTGATTAAGGGTTATATGAGTGTGTATTTATTATATGCATGCAAGAATATCACAGTGGAAATATCTTATATCAGGTATATTCAGGAAAGAAAATAAGAAAAAAAAAGGACATATTTTGGGTGGGAAAGTGGAGAAAAACAAAATATTACTACTGGTTAGAACCAATTTTCTAGTGCCCACAAAGTTTCTGTTAAGCAATTGCACCTTTATAAATATAATGGTAATAGTGGATGCAAAATTAAGCTGAGGTCAATCTGAAATGAAATGCTATTGTTTGTTCCGGTGGTTTTGTTCTGTGATACACCAGAAGACATGAATGTTAGAATAATGTCACAAAATAAAAATATTCCCTTATATTTTTATTCAACAAACCTATTCAGTTGATCTTTTTCTCCCCAATGCTATGTATTGAAATCAGGACCTCATCCGTGCTAAACAACTCTGCCACTGAATTCTACTCTAGTTCTATCTTATCTTCCTGATGTTTGAATACCATACCCTACACATTTCCATATGCACTAAATAGGCTATGAAGGTCACTCACACTCTCTGTACTTCTGTTGTATCATCTACAAACTGAAAACAGTACTATAATTGCAATATAATTTTTACTCTGAGCAATCATTGAAAAATATGTTCACATTTTTGGGACACACCTAGCCCATAATAAACATTCAATATTTATTGTCATCATTACTATGAGACAGTAACAATCCAAGAATTGTAGACAAGAGGTTAAAAAAGAAAAATCACTTTATGTGTCTTCCATCATATAATTTGTGCATCCTCTTCATCTCTGATATAATAGAAATAAATAATAGATATTTTATCAAATACAAAATGGAAAAAAGTATATTCTGGGGGCATCATTTTAGCTATGTCAAGGGTAGAATTACCTATTCTGATTTGGATGTGGTTTGAGAGTATCAGTGAAGAGGTCATATGTTAGAAGGTAGAGCATTTAAGAGGTAAATTTTAGTGAAAGGTGAGTAGATCACTGGGGACACTGTCCTTGGAAGGGATTGGCGTATTTCTCATGGGACCTCAGTCAGTTCTTATAAGAAAGGTTTATTATTGAGCGAGCCTACCCATGCTCCTGGTCTCATCTACATGCAGTCATATACTTGTGCAGTTCATTATCATGTTTTGAGCCAACAATGGAGAATCTTACCAGGGTCAAAAAAATGCTGGCTCTATGCTCCTGAATTTCCAAAACCATGAGTTAGATAAACTTCTTTTCTTTATAAGTACCTAGCTTCAAGTATTTTGTTACATCAAGAAAAAGAGATTAAATATTATCTAAAACATATTTTTAGAACTCAAAAATAAGTTATATTATTAAATCTATATCATTTACTTCTTCTAGACATTCACATATGCACATATGCACATGCACGTGCACACACACACACACAGAGCCCATCAGTATTCTTAAGATTACAAAATAAAAACAAATACTAGAAACAAACAAACACAATGTATTGAACCTAAATATTTCTAACCATAAATATTAAAACATCCTACAATGACAGTGATTTATTGCATGTGAAGGTGGCATTGGATCAACAAATTTTTGGCTTTAGAAACTCTAAACATTAGTAAATTGAAGTTTATAAAAATAGAAAAGAAAACAGATTTTTCTCATTCATCCTCAAAATTTAGTTCAGGGAAGCATTTGACAAGTGGACATGGATGTTAATGGATAGACATGATAGTAACCAAAGTAAACTGAGGTGACTGCCTCCTATGCTCTCAAAATTGCATGAAATTTGTTTCATACAAGTTACATGTATGTGACTGACATGTGACTTTACCTGTGAATGAAATATGCACATCCACCAATACCTGGGTTTTAGTTGCTCATTTTATTTCTATTTTTCAAAGCATGTGTAAATTAAAGTTGATCATATGTTTGTCAATATTTAAAGAAAAGTATCAGATTAAATTGCAATACCATTGAATTTTCTCTACCAAATTAACAAGGTCAGAGAATTTCATTTGTTAATTTTTCCTTTTTACTTATTTGTCTTGGAGTGTATTATGAGTTGCTGTGGTAGAATTGCATCAAACCTTTAGGGGCCCGTTTTTAAATTTTCTAATCTAATTCTGTGTCATAAACATAAAAAAAACTGCTAGCAATGCTCAGTCTGATGACAAAGGAATATATTAGAGTCAGAACATTAAATAATAGAATGGCCATAGATATAATTTTCACTATTTTATTATATGCTACCTCCAAATATTTATTACTAAAATAATGTAACTATAATGTTAATTTTAATTATATGCAACATGTCTAAAAATATAAAGAGAGAAATGATGATTTATTGGTATTTCAATAGGATTAGGGTATGAAACACATCACAGAAGAAATAACTTTGGAAAATCAATTCGGAAGCAGTATGAGTTTCTTGACTATAAGAGTTATATAAACAAAAATTAGCACAATATTATTAGTAGGTTTTAAAAGAATGATATATGTACTAATTTAAGTTTAGTTCTCCCTAGCTAAGATTCATAGTCAAATTGTATGAACAATAAAACACTATTAGGACAAATTTGTGATAAAAGGAAATACTAGACCAATAACCACTTTTTCTAAAAAATTCTAGTTTACAAGAAAGGACACTCTGCTATTTGTTCATGTGTCTTTAAAATACTGGAAATGGGTCATCATTGATCTCTTTTTTCAGTTGCTTTTTTTTTTTATCTTGGTGAGTGTTTCAGCTTTCTAGGGATAGGCCACAATTCTCCTAAATTGCTAACTCCACTAATTGACATTTATCGGATTAAGTATCTAATAGACATATCCCAGTGGAGATGAAAGGATGGAGCAAGCAGAACTGATGCTTCATTTATCCAATACCTATTTCTTATCCTCCTACTTGGAGGATAAGAATTAACAAAATGGCAAATGAAAATAAAACAAAAACCAAACATTTATCTGGAGAAATATGTGAATATTGGTGGTGTGAGTTACTTAGCATATGCCCACACCAGAAAAATCTCTATTTTCTCTGCCTGGAATAGAGCTTCTTGCAACCCAGTTGCAGAGAATAGAATTGGTGGTCACCTGAGTTAATGATAAAAGGTCATAAGCTAGAGCAGAGGGATAAAAAAGACAGGAGACATAAAGAAGTGAAGAAGAAAAAAATGGCAGATATAAATCAAAGCACATCAATAAGAACATTAAATGTGAACGGATAAATGATTCAGTCAAAGAGTACAGAATTTCAGATGAAATAAAAACACCAAGTTCCAACTATATGATTTTGAGAAATGATGCAATTTAGCCTCAAACCATATATGATTAAAAGTGAAAATTTAACCATGCAAACAGCAACTATAAGAGTGTCTATATTAATCTCAGACAAAACAATTCTTAAAAAACAAAAATGTGTTTTATTTAAAAAGGACATTTTGCAAATAAAACAAATAGATCAGAAAGATACTATAATTAGAAACATTCACTTAACAATAGTGCCCACAAATATATAAAGGAAAAACTGACAGGAATAATGGGAGAAATAAATAAATCAACCATTGCATTTGGATTCTTCAATGCATTCTATTAAATAGTGGAACAACTAAGCTCAGGTCAACTACACCAACAAATTTAACCCACAAATTTTAACAAACACACTTCTATGGAACAGTACAACTCACTCAAGTAGCACACATATTCTTACCAAACACATACCAGAAATTCTCCAGGAGCAACCTTAATGTAGGATATAAAATAAGACTCCATAAATTTTACAGTATTGGTATCATACAAAGTAATTCTCCAACCATGCTACAGTAAGCTAAACTTAGTAACAGGAAAGAATTGAAATTAAATAACATATAAATAAATTGCCAATACCTAAAAGAAGAAATCATGATGAAAACTGAAGTATATTATGGGATTATTTAAAATAAAAACACAACCAAACTTAATGTATCATATAAGATATTGATTATCAGGTCTTATAGATATAAGTTCCTATTTATTTATTCTAGTTTTTTAAAAAAACATTTTATTTATTTATTTCTTACATACATGACAATAGTGGAGTGCATTACATTCATAATTATCCATTCACAGCACAATTTTTCGTAACTCTGTATATAAAATATGTTCGAGCCAAATTATGTCATTATACATGAGCTCTCTTATTTTTTGCATACAATTCTTAATACACCTTTATACCACAATTTATCATATCTATGGATGAATAGCTAGGATGGTGGAAGGAAACGGTCATCATTATACAAAATACATGTATGAAGATGTGAATTTGGTGTCAAATTCCTATTTTTTAAAGGAAGAAAAGTACCACATCTAGAACTGAACCTCATACTTAGATAATCTGGAAAGATATTAAATTCAGCTGGTAAATTTTGCCAACATGTAAATATTAATTTTCATATGTTTAACACTCCCAAAATTGAAGAGTCACTTCCAAGGTCATTATATGAGACCAGATTTACCCTGAAAACAAAACTGAACAAACCTACTGCAAGGAAATGAAACTGTACACCATGTGTCTCATGAGTACAAACATGAAAGTCCTCAACAAAATGTTAGCAATAACAACCTAGCGGAAAAACAATAATAATATACCATTAGTCATATCTGGGCACTTGCAAATAGTGGTGGTGAAAGAAGTGTAAAACTTCTTATTACACAAATCTAGATTTTATTTATTTTTTTCCTCAGAAAGGAATATGCTATCTCCTGGGAATAAATATATTATTCAGGCTTACTGAATTTTTTATTATGTCAATTCTATTTAAAATTTTTGTTATTAACACTTTAATTTTTACCATTTTTATAATTTCTAAAAATTTTTATCATTTTTATTTATTTTTATCATCTTTATCCATACAGTTAGTTAAAAATTCGAAATTTGTGTGTGTGTGTGTGTGAGAGAGAGAGAGAGAGAGAGAGAGAGAGAGAGAGAGAGAGAGAGAGACCCAGAAAAAAAGGGAGAATAAACATAATTGAATCTTCAGAACATTTACCTTATACCAAACTTATTCAATTTGAATACATTTATTTGAATTTCCTTTTATGAATACTCACTTTAGCAGAAAAAGAGGCAAATTAATTATATCAGTCATAAAAAAACAGATTTAATATAAAAATGTTCATCTTATGTCAGGGAGAAATCAAAAGCTATTTCAACTAGCTCTGTTAGGAAAATTCCACAATAATTACCTTTGAGAAAAATAGTGAAATTCTTAGAATCTTTCATGGTTTGTCAAAGTTTGTGAAAGTTTTTTTTTTAATTTAAAAGAAAATATGTTACTGAAATTGGTACCATAAGGGTGTTATAATCATCTATTTAGTAGTCATAAACCATTGTCTGCTAAAATAATTCTATTATCTTTTTGGTTCCATTTGTTTGATATTTAACGTGTAATTTTAGTTAGTGGTTGAATGGAGTTATATAAGTGTTAGAATGTCTTCATATGCTTTTTAAGTAATATCATAGAATTTTGGTAATATTAGGAAACTCAAGAAGTTTTCTCTTTAAATGATCATTAATAATTTGTAAGGAATGCTGATGTAGCTCAAATTAAAAAATTACTAATATAATTATGATAATACTTATTAAAACATTTTGGTAAGAATATTGTTTTCTCAATTACTAGGTATACACATGATTCAAACATCAAGTAAAATTTAGCTAAGTAATATAAAATGTAAATCAACAGAATTATACAATTTTGCCATTTTAAAATATGGAAGCTCAAAACCTGAAGATTAGGGACTTGTGTTATGTGACAAAAATTGCTATGAGAAAGCTGGAATTGGAACCTATATATTTTAATTCATAGTTCAGTTTCCTCCTATAGCTGTCAACTAGGTTTCTGGCACTATGAAGTATATAAAAAATAAATATGATATATGGAATAATTATAGTAGACAAATTGCCAAACCTTCATACCAAACACTTTTATTATGGATTATTCCCTCATGAAGTCTTATTATACAGTTTAACCACATATTTTCTTTGCACATTTATGCATTCCACTCTTCAGAGTGTCATATATATTCCATTTATTACAATTTACTTTCAGTAGATTAAATGTGACTCAGTCACAGTACGATTTTGTATGACAATTTCTCTGCATATTTAAGAGAAACTTGAACAATGTAAATCAGTTATGCTATTTTCCATGTTAAAGAATGACATCTTGACATCCTCTTAATAACACCAGATGAAATTCTCCACCAATACTTTAAGGGAGTAGGTCTGGCTCAAATTCATATTCTGAATATCTCTTTGCAATTCTAGCTGATGCATATTGGTTTCTATGACAATTTGAGTTGAGTGTACCAAGACAGGCTTTAACATGCCTTAAAATATCCTGTATTTACCCCTAATATTGCTCCTATCAGACTAAAGTAATTTTAGTAATTTTAATATATAATACTCAAAATTTCTGCATTATTTTTTATTACATTTGGTTGCCTACATAAATTTCTATCCAATATACATAGTGTCTATGTATATGAATTTTAAGGCATTATATTCTCCAGACATGCAACATATTCTTAAACTCTTAGAACTCCAAATTATGGATGGACTTGTTCTTGGTTTGCTTCAGAATATCAATGTCAATAGCATCTCCATATTATACCAACTTTTTTTCACGTATCTGTATCAACTAACTGACCAAATAGAGTATATACTTTATTTGATTTTATAATTATCTATTACATTAGATTATCAGTGCTTTGAACTCAGATACTGTTTCTCATTCATCTTGGCATTTCCAGTTGCTAGTATAGTGATTGATAGAAAGAAGATGTTAAAACTTTTAAATGTTAAGCATACTCAAATTGGAAAAATCTCCCTAAATGCTTTAGAAATAATGTTGATTTTTCAATGGAGAACTCCAAAGTCTACATCAATTCTCAGAGATAGAAACAAACACTACATACAGGGCCCTAGTTTTAAGAAGGAAGTTCTTCCCCAGAGACAGCAGGGAAAGAAAAACAGGACCTTGATTGTCCATTTCCTAGCTCTTTTGTAGAGTGGAGGTTCCATCCAGAAAGGAATAAATCAAAAGCTCAGGGGCTACCCCACAAGCAAACCAACCAAGGAAAAATAGCCACTAGATGCACTAAATCAGCAACACAACACAGTAGCCAGACATATAATAGAATCAAGCAAGCAACAGCCCAAAGAAGCTCTGCTAGGAGGATCACTGTTGGCTCCAGAGTTTGAGAAGGCTCTGGGCTGGTTTTCTCTCATGAATAATCTGTGAAGGATATGAAGCAAACAATAATAATAACCACCACCTGGTGGAGGGGTAGAATGTGTTCTAAAAAGTGCTGCAATACAGTATCTAAAATGTCCAGTTTGTAACAAAAAGTATACACATATAAAGAAATAGGAAAATGTGATCCATACTTGGGAAGAAAAGTGAATAATAAAAATTCTTTTAGCAGGAAACGGTGGCACACACCCATAATTCCAGCAACTCAGGAGGCTGAGCCAGGAGAATTGTATATTTGAGGCCAGTCTTAGCAATTTACCAAGATCCTGTCTGAAAATTAAATCCCCCTCCCAAAAAGCAAATAAATGAAAATAAAAAAGGCTGGAGGGATGTAGCTCAGTAGTAGACCATTCCTGTGCTCAATCTCCTCAATACTGGGGGGGGGGGGTAAAGAACAACAGAAAATGCTTTTGAAGGGTAACAGATGGTGGATTAACCAACAAAGACTTCAAAGGTAGTATTATGATTATGTTCAAAGAAGTAAATAAAACTACCAGGTGCTGTAGCAAACACCTATAATCCCAGAAAATCCAGAGGCAAAGGCAGGAGGATAGCAAGTTCAAAGCCAGCCTCTGCAACTTGGGAGGACCTAAGTACCTTAGTGAGACCCTGTCTCAAAACTGAAAATATAACAAGGGGCTGGGTATGTGGCTCAGTGGTTAAGCACTCCTCTGTTCAATCCCCAGAAACAAAATAAAACAAAAAAACAAACAAACAAACAAAAAAAGAACTAAAAGAAACTTCAGCTAAATAATTAAAGTAAGGCATGAGGACAATTTTTTTTTATCAAATAGAGAATATCATTAAGAGATGGGTTCTTAAAAAAACACTGTAGTAATTTCATAGGTGTAAAGTTTAATAATTGAAAAAACTCAACAGAGGCGCTTAACAGTATTGATGCATACTACAATAAGGATGGATTTTGGAAAGTTTATGTGAAGTAAAAAAAAAACAAGTTGTAAATACCATGTATAACATGATTCCATTTATATGAAATATCCAGAATAGGCAGATTTGTAGAGAAGGAGGTAGTGCAATAATGACCAGAACATTATGGAGGGAAGATGTTATGGGTTTGCATCCCTGTTGAATTCTACTTCCCTTTGCCTTAGACTGTGAACTTATTTGGCAGTAAGGTGATGCAGTATCCTAGATGGGATCTGGGAATGAAAAATTGATATCAGACAAAGTCTAAGTAAAACTGCATCACATACGATCTTTAATTAGTATCATATCATTATGAATTCATTAGTTGTGACAAATTTAATATACTAACATAAGCAATTAATGATAGGAAAAACTGGGTGTGGTGTATGTGGGAACTAAGTGGACCATCTTTACAACTGTTCAATAAATCTAAAACTACTAGCAAAATAGCAGAGCAGTGTCCAGCATCAGTGGGACCCTGTGTTCAATCCCAGTATTGGAAACAAAACAAACATACATCCTGGGGAGATTATCTTGAATATTATAGAGCAAATTATGGATTTTTCCCCAGAAATTTTCAAATTCTGGAAAGTAATTAAAATAATTAAAAGGTTTAAATAAGAAAATAAAATTATCACTTCTGAGAGTCCAGAATTAAAATCTAGACATGTCAGTAACATAAGGCAATTACCATATGTTAGTTTTCACAAATGTCATTGAGAAAATGAATTGATAATGTTATAAAATGTTCTTATTCTAATATCTGTGTGTGTGTATGTGTGTATTCTGTAACTGTACATGCACATAAAATAGTAGCTTTCTCTCATATTAATAAAATAAGGTCTAGCCTGGTCCTGTATTTTAAGTTAAGATGAATGAAAAATTTGTAGGAATTTTAGCTGTGCTACATTGTTTTATGAGATGACAAGGTTTTTTGACAGTATTTCTTTGAGCAACTTATCATTATATTTTTCTTTTGATATAATAAAAAAGGACTATATATGACTTTGTACGAATTGCATAATCTTTCATTGTTACCTATGAGTGTCAATTATTAGCCTTATATATATATATTATAAAACCCATCCACAAGTAAATTACTTTTACTGTTGCTTACATAATAAATTTTTATTTTAGTTCTTATTGTAAAAATCCATATATAATACTTTAAAATTATAGCCATGTATTACATACTATATTCAAAAGAATTTACAAACTGTTAAAGACCTGTCAAGTAACATTATATAGAATATTTTAGCATTATCATACTATATATTACATGTCAATATAATCTTATAAAATACTTGTAAAGAATATAAAATTTCCTTGAGTTTTGCCTTTAGAATTATGTATATTGACCAGCAAATAGGTAGTATATTACATTTAAAAACTAAATAAAAATGTAATTTTGTAAGTGGAAAAACTTCAAAAGAAAATATACAAATACTTAGCTGTTATGTTTCCCCCAGTTCACATAAAATTTGGTCTTTTAACTTTATTCCCTTAATTATGAGAAAACAAATCTTACTTTTTGTAGTTTATAGTAATTTGATGAGAGTAGACATGTTCATTTTGCATATTGTATCCATACTATACTTTTGACAGCTCAAAAGATGCACATACAGCCTAAATTTGATTGCTTAAAAATATCTCTTTAGAAATATGAGCATTGTCTACATTGACATATGCATTGGATTTAATAATTGTTACATGAGTTTTCCAGCTTTCCAATATTTTTATTTCTTTTAACCATAGTACTTTGAAACTAACTGTTCCACTTACATTTTATCATGGTTCTTGATTTAAAAGTACCTTTATCTTTATTTTTTATATATTTATTTTTAGTTGTAGATGGACACAATATCTTTATTTTTATTTATTTATTCTTTTAATGTGGTGCTGAAGATTGAACCCAGGGCCTCATGCATGCAAGGCAACTTTTATCTTTAAATTAAAAGACTAGTTCCAGGTTTTCCTATAAATAAACATTGGAAGTAATCGAATATATTCTATAACTTAGATCTTTCAAAGAAGGATTCATTTCACTTAAAATATATTATCTAATATTTTATTACGTATCTAGTGCTATGAAGTAGCTTTGCAGGAAAAAGTATTGCACCAAGAATTTCCTCACAGGTTCATAATAAATTCATCCTATGTTGTTCACCCATTTCTGTATTCATTGTCAAAGCAGAATTTAAGAGTGAAATCTGTGATACTAGTAGACTTTAATGGACTTGAGTCTACATGATTATTTTCCCTGTTAGCATAAGAAAATACTTCGTAATCAGGTGAAGGGTCATCCCATAATCCTCCTCTTTGAGAAAATGTCAAGAATGGGATGTACTTTATAAATGCCTGTTTTAGAATTTAACTGTTGTAACTATTGGACTTTATTAAAACAAGCTGTTTCTTTTTTATTTCCTAGTTTTGTCTTATTTGACAATTTTTACCCTCTGAATATTTTAAACATTCATTGAATATGTATATATGTATACATTGTTTTTAATGTGTGTGTGTTTGTGTAAAGAGAGTACACACGTATATGTGATTTTTATTAGATTTATTTTTTTACTTATAATATTTATATTTTTTGTTACCCTCAAACATTTCCAGTATGAGTAAAACATCATCTAGTTAAAAGTAAAGTTTTTTGTCTATACAATCTATAAGTACATTTTCCTAACTGACAGTAGCTGGGACAAACATAGTACAATGCAAATTTTAAAATTTTCTACATCTACAAAAAACATAGTCTAGTTAAATCTCAGGCCTTACTCTCTAAAAATATGTGACTCAAAGTAACATAATTATGTGTCAATGTTGTAACTCTGGAATGAGTGAAATGTGAGAGTAACCCTCCATTGTTTGAAAAAGGCTCCTTGCTCAAAATCAGAGTCTAGGACATGCAAGCAGGAAAATAAATTTTGCATTGTTGAAAATATCATTTAATCAAAATAGTATATTTGTTATCTCAAAAACTTTTATGGAATGGGGATTAGAATTCTATGTTAAATTTAAAATGAAGAATTAAAACATAATATTGGGTGAAATTAGTCCTTTGGAAGAAAACATGATTAATTTTATTAACATATTTATCTTACTTGATGGTCTCTGAGCCCATATGGATGATACTGAATAATCTGTTATTCATCAATTGTTTGTATTTTTTTCTATTTTGGGTTTAAAATCTCTCCAGTTATGGAACAAACTACAGAAACACAATGTAATTAATCTAGGAGAAAATTGCATGAGTGTAAAGTAAAAGCAAGAACTGTGACTCACGCTTTTAAACTTGATCATTTAATTTATCTTTAGATTGCTTCTATGGTGTTATTAGAACAGATGTTTAAACTTCAAGTATACTGCAATGCTTTCTACCTTTTATTACTCAAGTGGTTATTACACAAATATTCTCTTTTGACTCTCCCTCCACTTTCTAACAATCTGCCAATATTCCTTTCTTTTAATTTCTCCTTATGACTTTAAATTACATGGTTGATTATTTCAGGTACACTCCCTTAAGACCTTTTGATGATGTATATATGTATCACAGATCTCTGCCAAACCCATACTATGCACTTTCTGAGCCTTTAATTCAGCAATTACACCTCCTGTACTGTTTCATAATAAAGTAAAAGTATCTAACCACAAATTTATGATTCCTATGTATTCCACTAATTAGACACCTCCAGTATGATGTTAGAAATGGCAAAGCAGATATCCTCATCTTGTTATCAGTCTTACATGAAAAATTTAATTTTTTTTCACAAAGAATGTGATGGTATCTATAAACTTCTCAAAGGTATGGCCACTTTAAACTATGTGTGTACATGCATATATAATATTAACATGTTATACAATTTATCATCAAACCTGTTTTAAAGTACATAATTTGTTAGCAATAAGTGCACTCATTGTTTTATAACAATAACCCCTATTAGTCATCAGAATATTATTATGGTCACAAACTGAAATCCTTTTCCCTTTAAATTAAAACTACCCATTCCTCCTCACTGTCCCTGGTAATCATTCTCCTACTGTCTGTCACAGTATTTTTAGCATTTAAATCGCATGATATTTTTAACCTACTGGCACCAAACTTTCCTTAGCATGGCATATGGACTTGTTTTACTAGAGCCCAAAAAAACACCACATGTCACATCTTTGGCTCACTGTTCCAGCTTCAGGGTTATTTTGACACCTGCTATTGATGTTCTCCATAATTATAAAAACTGTTTGTATTAATTATTCTTCCACCTATATCATTCTCTCCATTGCTTCCATGCTCACCAGTCAAATATCCATCCAGCCACCTCCTCACAATGCCTGCTGGTAATATCCTAATGTAAAGTGTTCCACTCCTTTGCTACTGTCTATCACATCTCCTAGATTCAAATCTGGTTTAATCTTCACTAAATGTGAGCAAGTTAAAAAATGTATGGTTAAATATTTACTGATATTCAAAAATGCTAGGGAATTGGTAAAGTGAGTTTATTTATTATTATTATTATTATGATGATGATGATGATGATGATGATGATGATGTGTGTGTGTATGTGAGGGAGAGAGAGAGAGAGAGAGAGAGAGAGAGAGAGAGAGAGAGAGAGAGAGAGAGAGACTGAGAATTAAATCCAGGGGTACTCTACCACTAAACTACTTCCCCCGGCCCCTTTTATTTTTCTACTTGGAGACAGGTTCTCTCTAAGTTGCTGCTGCTGGCCTTGCTTGAACTTGCCGTCTCCTTCCTTAAACTCTAGAGAAGCTAGAATTGTTGGCATGTATCACCACATCTGGCTAATATTTTAATATTTAATGCTTTAATAAAATGATAACACAATTTCCAATATTTTAATATCCAATTTTTTGAAGAGTATTATGACCCATAATACTTTATCATCATGGAATGAAATAGACATTAGATTTGTATTATTGTTTAAAATTTTTTTGGTCTAAACTTATACATGTATAGATAATCTGTAAATAAAGTGATATTTTCAAAATGATATATGTAATTTAGTTTCTATCTAAAAATCCCATAAAATTCATTTACATCCCAAGAGAACAATATATTGCTCAAGGTGGTCACCAGATCATTTGGTATTCTTTTATTTCTCCTAATTGGATGCACTATTAAAACATTTTGATTGCCTTGTTCACCTGGTCCTAGTAAATGGATCATAAGTTTTAAACAGTATTGTTGAGGCTCATTTGCTTAGTAATTCTAGATTGATTGGTTGATTAATTGATTAACATGATCCAACAATTCTCATTTAAATGTGAGTTTTATTCAAATTAGGGTTGCATTAATTTTGAGATACATGGTGGTGTTGCATGATAGATTAGAGAATTATTTTGATTATTTTAGTTGAGATAGACACAATACATTTAGTTTATTTATTTTTCTGTGGTGCTCAGGATTGAACCCAGTATCTCACACATGCTAGGCAAGGACTCTACCAGTGAGTTACAGCCCCAGCCCTGATTTTGATTTTTTACCTGTTAAAAATATGCATTATTGTAAGACACTGAAAATATATCCTCAAAAATAATATTTGGAACTTGTAGTTGATATACATGTCAGTATTAAAAAAGCAAATAAAGTATTATAGTTTAGGAAACTGTGGTTTTGTATTACTTATATACAAGGTACAAAATGTACTATTGAGTACCAATAATATTATCACTTTAAAATTCTTGGTTATCTTCTATTTTACTGAATTGTATAAGTTTAGGTCCTATCATATATTTTATTATATTTCAGGCATCCTGTATTGATTTGCATTTAATGCATTCTTTTATGAAAAGGAACTTTCATCGCATGAATAAACAGTACTTCTAATATAATAATAGTATTTCAAAATTCACAATAATGTTTATTTTTAAAATAATTCTTGATGAAAATAATATAATCTATATTATTTATGTGTAGTGGTAGTATATCAAACATTATCTTTGTGGTATTGGTTATATAATTATGTAAATTAATATTTGATGTTATGTTATTTACATAGACACTATAAATTATGTACACATAGATAAATAATTATATATTATGAATGCTAGCCATATAGATAGGTGTAGGAAACACAGACTCTACTTCAATAAATACTTTTTACTAATTTAAGACAAACCTCAGAAATAAATTACTGTACATGTAGAGCATAAAAATAGAATTATAAACCCCAAAAGTTAATTTAAATATAATTTCTTTGCTATTATCTCTAATTTAAGAACATGAGCATTTTATTACATCTATTTAAAATGCACATTAAAAATCACAATATTTTACATGTAAACCTAACAGATTACTACACTGGCAGAGGAAATCTGGCTATATAATATTGCATTTAAGTTATTATAAAAATAAGAGGATATTTTACTTAGAAATATTTATAAAGAACCCTGAACTCTGTTGCTGTGTCATCAGCTGAAAGGCTTTGCAGAGCTATAGCTGGTTTGAGATAGTGTATGGTTTCTCTCAGCACCACTGTCCCTTGGATAGAACCCTGTATCTCAAAATATGACCTTTAATAATTTTACAATTTCTGTTCTCTTTATGTGTATCTCATACATATGTATACCATTTTGTTTTAAAAGGGGTATATTTCTAACTGTATAATAGCTTGTCTGACTACAAATACCTACGTATCAGGACTAAAACATTTTTTAAAGGAAAAATACTGGATATTTAGAGAATTATTATTATACATTAAAATTATATAAAATGTGAATATAAGCCAAATTTGTTTGTCTAAAATTGGGACCAATCACAAATAACTACACATCTTTATCATACTACTGTGGAAATATTTTCTGATATGGTAGATTTTTCTCCTAAATCATATACTTACTTTGTTCATATTTGTTATAAATGTAAATAATTCATTGGAGCAATAAATATTACTGAATTTTTACATGTTTTCTTAATATATGTGAATAAGCTAAACCTCCTTATACATAAATCTTCAAGAGTATTTCTTGTTATTTCCTTAAAATGATTTTCCAGAACGTGTCTATTCAATTGATTTTTCTGCTTTGATCAAAGTGTTCTATATCTTCATTGTACAATTCAGTAGCCACTAGCAACATAAAGCTATTAAGCATTTCAAATGGTACTACCCAAATGTAAAAACTAAATGTTTAACTTCATTTAAATTTAAATAATTAAATTTAAGTTAAATAGTAATACATGACTAACCACTACCCTATGAGAAAGTAACATGTAAAATGTTTGCAAGCTTTCTATTGCTGTAATTTAAGGAAGTCTCTAATTATCCTTTTCCATCAAAAATCCCTCAATGTTATACCAATAGGATTTTTTTCTCATTATTTTCCAGATACAAAGCCAGTATTCTGTACGTTTTCTTTTTGTGATAGTAGTTTTGAGATTATGTGAATCTGTGAAGAAGAGATAAACTTTTAGACATCAGTTTGTTTCCACTTAGAATCTTGAATTAGATGGTATGGATGTCTGTAAGGTACCAGCAACATCCTCCACAAAACCCACAAAACCTCTCCTTGGAGATTTGAGTATTCAATCTATAGGACCAATCTATAGTTCAAAATTCTGATAACTTTGGCTCTTCCCTTTGTATTCCCATTATTTAGTAACTACTCTTGACATTATTGTCTTTGATTATCTTGGCTTCCACTTTATTTTTAATCCCTCTAATATACATAAAAATAATTCTCCATTTTATATTCCCTCTTAGAATTACCTAGAATTGTTTCTTTCTTTCTAATTGCACATTGACTGGTATAGTTATCTCTCAGTTTTCAGTAATTCTGTGTGTTTTTATTGTTCTGTGTGTGTGTGTGTGTGTGTATGCTGTGAATTTATAGGTAAGTTAGTAGAACATGGTCGAAGCCAAGTTTAGGGGCTTAATAGATATCATTGTCACCTAGAATTACAAAATATTTGCTTTAAAATGCATATCTAATATTTTCCTAGAGTAATTTTAAAACCTCATTGAAATATATTTAAAAATTATCAAAATCTACAATATCTGTGCTCTTCATGCTACAAATGATTTTCCATGTTTACAACTGTCAGTTGGAGTTCATATACATTTCAATGCATATTATCTTTTTATGCATGCTTCCTTTCATGCATTTTCTTCTGTAACTTATTATTTTTCTTAATTTTACTTCGCCACATACTTAAAAGTCTGCCTTTGCCTTCCAATTTTTCACATTTGAAATCGTGCCAATTGGTTTTACAATGCATGACTATTCTCCAGTGAGCTTAGTAACTGCAGCCTTCCTGTATTTTATATTATTTGAAAATTATCCTCTTGATCTTAAATGAAATTATTAAATGGGATCATTAAACAGAATCAATTATACCAGATATTATGTCTACATGCATAAGCAGGGAGATAATTCTAACACTATGCAGCCTTTCCCCTATTCTCTCATTATTTAAAACCCCTAAAGGAAGAAGAGATAAACAGGAATCCAATGGGAAAATTCCCACGTAATCATTCCAAACAAACACTCTGTTCCAGAAGGCCTTAGATTGAAACAGTATTCCTGCAAAACTATCACGAGGGACAACATGAGATTATGCATGCAAATGCAATTTGTCAATTCTAAAGCACTCTAAAAGTTTAGAATTCAGTCCTCTGCCTGTGTTTGTGCAGTGATGATTTGGAAGCTTATTGTTCAGTAATGCATATCACTGCCTTTTCTTTTCAGCTATCATTACTTTTTATACATGACACTCTGTAGTATTTGTTCTTCCCTCAAATAGAAAGTTTGGTAAACTCTACAGCGTTGTACATACTTTATTAACTACAGTGCTATTAGTGTTTCTCTCCTCTTCCTTTCTCTTTGTGCTGTGTACTGGAAGCATACAGACTTTCTCTTCTTAAACAGACAACTTCCTGCCTGCAGATTTTGTGTGTGCATCTTTCTTTGTTTGAGGGGCACTAACCCATCTTCATCTGTCTACTTGGTTCAATATTGTTCAACCCCTGCTCAATAATTTCCTAGCAGAGATGTGGTCCCTAACCATGGTCCATAAGTTCTTCCTCCTCTAATCCTCCAATTCTTAGTTGGTTAGTGTCACTTCCATTCATTAGTCTCTACCTGCAAGTATATGTGGTGTATTTGGGGCTATGTGTCCTCCCACATCATGTGTGTGCTGTTAACACAGGAACTTTTTCTATCCAATTACTACCCTCTCCCCAGTGTCTACAATAGTGCCTACAACAGTGCCTGACATAATGGAGATTATGTAAATACTCATTTGCAGATAAATTAATCAATAAACATTTAATTGAGCCAGGAAAGCAAACTTGGGGGATATTAAAAATAAATGTGAAACTTTCTCTATTTTCTTTATATCATGTCCCTGCATTCAAAAGAGAAGAATAATTACATAATGAACAAAATCTAAATGGTGGACAAGTTATTGTTTATTGAATATTTTTTAATGTTTTGATGAGTTCCGGGTACAGAGAGTCAAGTAATAAGTAGAACAAAGATGCAAAAGTAGAATTGTTTATAAAATCTTCCTCACATGTTGTCCTTTGCTGTCTGTGGCACTCTCTAGGTTACCAGCAGATTTTAAAATGATTTTATGAAAAATATAAAATTCTTTTGCAGAGTTAAAAATAAATTTGTGTTAAAAGTGTCTTGTTGACCTTTGGTAGAACATTAAAATAACAAACTTTGCTGTTGTTCATTACTTCATTTGTAAATATTCCCAATCTGTTGGGGCTGATGTTTTGCTGATAAGCTGTAATTTTCTGGGGGGAATTATGAATAATTTACCAACACTATGTGAGAATGCAAAAATTCAATATTATAGAATAATTTCTCACTTTGCCATTTTTTGAATGTGCTGATGACTCACAAATTCTCTGAGGTAAACTATAATATCTTGTCTATTCAAAAGAGTATATTTTCACCTGCTTACCAGTCATATTCTCCCAGATTACCAAATATTGACCACTTCCTACAATAGCACTGCACCAGGTTGACTTTCCTTCTTCAGTGGAACAAAACCAAAGTTCATTCAGCCACACAAAGGAAGAGCCTATGCATCATCTCTGACTCTTAATTTTCCTTCACCGAATGCATGCACTTAATCACTAGGGGTGATAACTCTAGTTTGAAATTTCTCACAGTCCCTTCCTGTCCTCTTTAATCTTGCTCATCATTTCTTTTTTGAGACATTTCTTTCAAATTTTGATATTTTGTCCTCTCCTCTACAACATTGTATTGTAAATAAAATAACAAAGTTTTCCTTTGTAAAACCGGAACATCATCATATTACTCATTCATTATTTTCAAATTCAAGTTCTTTCTGTGACTCTCCAACATCTTTTACCATCTACTTACTTAAATGTTTCAGTCTCTTCTCCAGTTGATTCCTGTATCCTTAGTTTTACTTGTGCATTATTTTTGTTATCTGGCTGACCATTTCTCAGCTTCTCTCATCTTTTAAAATTCATTTATCTATTCAAGATATAGTTCAGATGATTCTCTATGTATTAGGTTTGTTTAACTTTCTTGAACAGAATGAATTCATATCTCTGTCCCCATGTACATAGCACTGAAAGAATAGTTACTATCCTAAGTAGATTTTCATGCAGTGGTTTCCATGGCTCAGTTTGGCTTATATTTAAATTTTAGGCTAATTTAATGATTAAGATCTTGATTAGTTTTTAATACATTAAGTGCTTTGCTCCTTTTGGTATGAACGAAATATTAAGTTTTAAAAATAGGTTCTACACAGGTGATGGGGTAAAATTACTTTCTTCTTAGAGAAGAATTTCTTTAATTTCTGGGAGGGAGAGGTCATTGTGAAGTGGACATTTTGATGGAGTGCTTTCAAGCTTAAGCTAAGGACTTTGGTATTATATTAGAATCCATATCTGGTAGAATGTATTCTAATCAAACAAGCTTCACTCAAGCTCCAATCCTCCTTCCATAATCAGACACTTCACCTCCATTTGTGTTATCTATTTACATCTCTAACTTATGACACGAAAAGGAGAAATAATATTTCTGAAGCACTGTCTCCATGTGCTAAATCTCTGCTTTCCACATCTTAATTAAACAAGTGTCCTGATAACAGTCACTCAAACCAAATACTGAGGGGACATCTTTGATACCTGCATCCCCACCACCCCAGTTCTGTTCTCTTTGATGTCAAAATATAACCCTGAAATTCATTCATTCTTTTTATTTTTTAAGCTACCATCAAATATAATCCACCACATCACATTCCTGGACTAATGAAATAGGTTTACAAAATAGCAAGAATGTAAACTCTTTCCATCAAAATAAAATTTACAAAAAGAGTTAATCTTCTAAGTAGGTAAGTCAGATTATATTGCTTCTGCAGCAGGGAAACTTGCTTACCTACACTGAATTCAAACATCTCCACTGTGGCCTCTAAGGTCTAACAGCATCTTGCCTCTGGTGTTCCAGTTTATGTAAAGTTTATTGCCTCCTAACTCCCCCAAACACAAGCCTTTTTTAAATTTTTACATAAGCATAATTCACATACTGATTCTATTACTGGCTTCTCTTCCTTATGGTATCTCAATGGTTGTCTCATTTTGGGTATTATGGTCAAGATATAATGTAATTCTATTTTAGAATCTTATTGAAGCACACAGAATTATCATATTCTACCTTCACGCTCATTTCCATACTTGTATTTGTCACTCCCTTCTATATTCTTTCCATTTATTTATTTTCACCTTTTGATTATTTAATTGTTCTACACTAGAGAGTATACTCCATGAAAAGAAGGCATATCTGTTTAATACTGTACTGTATTCTGCTTTGCAGTCCCCGAAACAGTGCCTACAACTTCATCTACTGCTGCTACTCTCCACAAAACTGCCAGAATTTATTTTCCAAACATGTCTATTTAAAACGCAATACACAGGTAGTTAAAGTCAATAGAAGTTCTAGGAAGCATGGCATTAAACTCTACCTCAGTGCCTTTACTGCTGTGCTGCTACCCTGTTGACTCCATAAGAGAACCTGCTGGCCCATTTCTCCATGATCACAGCAAGATCTGCGACTGCATCTCTAAACAGAAAGCACTTGCACTGATTACTCCTTTGCTTCGTTTAGGTGTTTCCTCAATGTATTCAGAGAAATGATTTGTGATAGAGCTATTAAGAAATAATACCACCATCATCAAAATGTCCTTCCTGACTATTCCTTTGATGCCTTAGTTGCTTTTACAGCACTTCTCAGTATATCAGAAGTATTTGTATATTTGTTTTCCCTTTCGACACTGAGCTTTAAGTACTATAAGAGTAGAGAATGTGTTTTTCCTCACTATTGTAACATCAGTTACTGAAATTATGCTTAGTTCTGGGTCCTAGGCAGATGCTCACAACATTGGTAGAATGACTGAAAATTAAGAGTTATATGCATATTTGTTGAATAATTAGGTGAATAAAATAATATCAAAGGTAGACACATTTAAAAGAGTATGCGTATATGTTTGCATATACAAAAATATATTTTCTTGATTTGATACTCTGAATAATAGAAGGTAATTTTTAAAAAATTGAGAACAATGAGAATATCAAATCTTATTTGTGCTTGAGTACCCAGAGAATCTACTATATCTCTTAAGTATGATGCATCTTCATGACAAGTGAAGTAAGTTTGGTTAGTCATGATTCAGACACTTTGACTTATCTTTAAAATATTTCAGTGTCCAGTGACATTCAGTTGGGAAATAATAGCAATCTGGATGAACAAAATTATGACAAACTGACAGAAAAATAGCAAAAATATCCTAGTAGGATAACATGTTTTCTTTTATTAGCTTGTATATAACATCTATTTGGGGGCTGGGATTGTGGCTCAGGGGCAGAGCTATTGCCTTGAACATGTGAGGCACTGGGTTCAGTCCTCAGCACTGCATAAAAATAAATAAACAAAATAAAGATATTTTAAAAATCTATTTGGGAAATTATGCATCCAATTACATTTCAAAATAGGATTTATCAAAGTATTCATTATGCACTGAAAGTTGGAATAATGTCCTCTCTTCTGCATGCAAGGTGGATGATTGGCTTGTAGATGTTACTTGAATCTATCTAGTCTCTGAGATTCATGATTTTTATTCCAGAAGTTTGTGTTTGGATGTATTCATGTTGCATGATTTATCGTTTCACTGTGATTTTTGACACAAAGACAGAATACTGTTCTGTAGAAAGCAGTATTTTCCTTCTAATATTTTAAAAAGTTGATCTCTATGCTTGCATGAGCATGAATAACAGAGGTTTTTGCACGGTTCCTTTGTGATACATGGATGTGGTATGCTCACAAGTGAAATGAAGAATTGCTTGGTTGCTCTCAGCAAAGTGCCAGGGAAGATAGCAACATACTTACTCTGCTGTCTTCAATGTATCTAGTAAGGATGATGTTCTAATGTTTGACTACTCCAGAATTTCTCAATTTGTTTTTGGTAGACACAGCTATAGCATTGTCAATGAATTCTTCTTAATGGCGGGGAAATAAAGCATGTAGCATGGCAATAGAATAGTATGATCATGTGATTACTAGATTTTTTTAAATTTCAAACAATATTGAAGACCATTGCATAGTCCTATTTGACTAAAAAAATAAGACCATAATTTAGTACTAATGAAAATTGTCGGCTGCTGTGTTATGAATAGATGTGCATTGTTCTTAAAGAACTGATTTTTGTAAGAGATATCCAGCGGAATAACTGAGAGTTTAATGACAGAGCAATAAAAGTGATTCAATTACTGCATCTCACCAGTAGCTCAAATAGAGGGAAAAAGCACATATAATGATTTCCAACAGTATATAGAAGTTTATCAGCAAAATTTTAAATCCTTAATATTAAAGAAAGATCTTTAATGATATAAAATATTTTAATGTTGAAGTCAAACTAAATACTGACACTATACTAAACTTACAGTATCATCACATTAAAATATGAACAATCAGAGGCATTCCCTATATAATTATAGTTAACAAAAATTTTCTTTCATGTTAAATATTGAATGTTCATAGTAATAAAATGAAATATGAGATGAAACAAATGACCATTTTCCTATCATCTTTTTTGAAAATACAATCAAACCAATTTTAATATTGTATAGAGTACCATTAGGAATCCATACCTAAAAGAAGAAATTGACAATGTTGAAATCCACACTGACTGATTAAAGATGTACCAACTCTACAGACTATTCTTAGGGGATTGAACATGGGTCACTGCTGACCCTTAATTCTGTGATTTTGGATGTATTCTCCAGAGTCAGGAAAATACTCCTACTTTACTTCCTTGTTCAAAAAGGAATCGCCATTCTTCATCCTCAGGATGCAAAGACTTCAATGGCAAAAGACTTCCCATAGGGTTATAAACTTATTTAAAGTTAATTTCTAGACAAGCATCTGCAATCCCAATGACTGAGGAGATTCAGGAAGGGAAATTACAAATTTGAGGCTAGCCTGGGCAACTTAGTGAGATCCAGTCTCAAAATAAAAATTTTAAAAGTGTGTAGATATGTAGCTCAGTGGTAGTGTACCACTGAGTTCAATACCAGTACCACAAAATGTAAAATAAAATAAAATGCAGCTAATTTATGCTTAAGCTCCTGCCTCAAATTTTCTCTTTTGCAAAGGAGCACAAAGCCAGCTTTTAACCTGAATGAAAGAGATAGGATGAAGGGTGGCTAGGAAAAGAAACAAAAAACAAACAACAGAGATATCAGATATCACTATTTAAAATTATATTGCATAAACTTGAATATTATAAAAACATGTCAATATTTTGAATTTAAAACAACATGAAATAAATATGACTGTGAATATTTTGGTGTGCCCTTTTAGATACGTGATTATAGTTTTTTTATATACTATTTTGCAACTCATATTTCACTGGAAATATAAGACTTCAGCAATAGGATAATACAAAAAAAGAAAGTAATTTTTTTTATTTGTTGGTTGGGCTGATTTGTTCTAAACTATTCCATTGAATGGCAATTGAACTGACAAAGTTTCAGAGATCTTCTACTTAAAGAATATGTTTCAAACTGTTTAGAATTCACTATGACAAGAATTTATTTTTTTTAGACAATAGACCTAAGCAATCTATCTTGCAAAGTTTTTTTGGGGGGGAGGGATGGTGGTGGTACAGGTTCTATCTCATAAAGTAAAGAATTTCAGTGAATTCAAGGAAAGTTCATTTTAATCATTCAAAGAAAGATAAACTATTCTTCTAACACAATCTTAATTGAACAACTTACTCTCTGAGGGAGATAGGATTATCCCAAGTATCTCAGTTTGGTTTGCCCACTGGTGTGCTATGACAGGGACTCTGTTAGCCTTCTGTTAGTTGTGTTGGACATAGACAATGAGGACCAAATCTTTACCTTAGTGTACCATCTATAATTATTTTTGCAATATTATAAGCTCTTTATATACTATGCTATTGACTAAACTCTCTTCCCAACTAGCCAACTAGTGAAATAAATAGGGCAAATTTTTTGTTTATTATTTATCTTTTGTGGTTCCATGATATGTTCTAAGCTTCTGAAACAATGGTTGGCATAAAGCAGGTGATCAATAAATAGTCATGGAATAATTCAGTGAAATCATGGAAATGTTGGAAAGCACTCACTAGCATATATATAATTTGTTCTTATTTCCAAATTCCTTCAGACTCATAGAAGAAAAAAGTCATGTATCATTACCCACATCCCATCCCTTTTGCCACACACATGATTTCATGTTCCCATCTTTCTTCTTTGACCCTATGTTGTTTTTATCTTTTTTTTCCCTCAAAGACACATTAATGTCTGTCTATCTCTTACAAAAGTATATGTGTAAGGATTTGACAAATTTCTCATAAGTGATTTTCAGGATTGCAAAGGAGAGACATTAAACTACACTAGGAACTGTGTAGGTATAATAATAAATTCCCTAATTATTTGCTATGTGAACCTTATATTTATTTGAAATTTATGTAAAATGCAGTAAAAAATAGAATAACTCCTATAGTGCTTGTGATACTTAAATAAGTACATATAAAAAGTCGTTAGAATATTGTCTTCTGTAGATGTGTTGGGCATTTATTGGGTTCTCTAAAAAGAATAAGAACATGGATTTCTAAAACAATGTACATTTTCATAAAATTTAGCATACTCATACAATCCAATAATGATATGTTTGAAATATATATATATATATATATATATATATATATATATATACACACACACACAGTTTATACACATTTAACACAACGATACTATATGTGTATAGTTTGTATACATTTATACACATTAACAGAACTGCATGTCATCATTCCACTTCAAAGAAAGGCTGATATTATAAGAAGTCAAAATTATAGATAATTTTAATGAAATATTTTTGGTCTGGATAAAAAATTCAACATACTGCCTTCTCTTAGAAAAAAAATATATATGTATGTATATATACATATATATATTCACACACACATATACATATACATATATATATATATAGTTTCATTTCAAATCATATATATATATATATATATATATGTACAGTTTCATTGTAAAAATTGTTAAGTGGAACTTGCTTAACAATTTTTATCCCTGTTTTGCTGAATTTACATTTTTTTTTAAATTCAGAAAAAAATTATATGTAATAATTTTTGGTATAAAGTTTTATAGAGAATGAAGTTTTCAAAGTCTATAAAAGATTGCACACATATACACTACGTACTGAACATTCAGAATAGAAAAGCTATAGGAAAAAATAATAATTGTTAAGGTGCATAATCCTAGGAAGTGTAATTATAGATATTTTTCTAATTAGTTTTCAACTTACCTCACAATAGATTTCAAAAGCAATAGATATTTTGGAAGTCTTTTAAGCTTTAAAGGATATCTGCAAAATATGATTTCTGTTATCTTTAAATCAACTACTGAAACAAACCAAATTATTTCTAGTTAACAGTTCTCAAATGACACAAAGCATCATGTAAGTGACCTATTTTCACAAGGTCAGAGCTGTTTTTCATAACGTGGCATCTCTGGACACAAACCTGCCCTACTGATAGCCGAGCTCACAAATCAGTCTGCAAAGATATTTGCCTAGAGTTAACTGTATGTTGTTCAGGGTACCAGCACTGGTCAGTGAGAGTTATGTAAAACCTGATTTTCATTTGTCAATCACAGTTTTATCTCTCTCCCAATGCTGTGATGCATGTATAATTTTTATTGTGGTTTAGTTGATTGCCTTGAAATTGTTTTCCATCTCATGTAAATTTGCAAATGTCTGTGTGTGATTGGTGTTCACAGTTGAAAGAACATAAATTGTTTCTATTTTACACAGGTGATATATGAGCATATTTTCCTAAGATGCTTGGGGAAAAAAAGCTGTAAAAGGCTGAAAATCAAATAATAGTAATTTATCTGTTTGCAGAAGCGAATGTTGCTCTGACTTAAAATACCCATTCCATTTTGTGTGTTTTGGGGGTTATTTTTGGCCACAAAAAATATATTCATTAGGTTAAGTGATCATTTACATGTTTGGTATTCTTATCACATTTTAAATTTTTTTCTAGTAGATAAAGATTATTTTTTGTAAACCATAAAAATACACATTTAACAGAACTCCATGTCCATCATTCTACTTCAAAGAAAGGCCAACATAGTAAGAAGTCAAAATTGTAGAACATTTTAAAGAAATATTTTTGGTCTGGATAAAAATTTCAGCATACTGCTTTATCTTAGAACATAAACAAGAAACTGAATTAGCTTCATCTTTCCAAGTCATTCCTATCAGTACTATTATTTCACAACCAGCATATGAATTGCCATTCCACTCTTCAGTTCCTCATTCATACCTTTTAGGATGAGGTTAAGTTTCTGAAATTTTTGTATGAGTCATATTCTGTATCTACATATATCATTATACACTATTTGGCATTACTAATGTAATCATTTCTAATGCTGACTCACTTAATTCAGATATGAATCATGCAGATTTTAGAATATTTTCATTGCAAACATACATTTGAACACTTTGGAAAAAAAGAGGAAGAGAGATTTAACAGCTTTAAGAGGGATATTAGTACTTAAACAAAAAAAATTGTTGAGTCTATTTGTATTTTAAATTTTAGTATTCAGCTTGCCTGTGTTTTTACCAATATTGTTTCCTTTGGGTGGGGTGTAATGGGGACTGAATTCAGGGACACTGAACCACTGTGTCACATCCTCAGCCCTATTTTGTGTTTTATTTAGAGACAAGGTCTCACTGAGTTGCTCATCGCTTTGCTTTTGCTGAGGCTGGCTTTGAACTTGTGATCCTCCTTCCTCAGTCTAAAGAGCCACTAGGATTATAGTCCTATACCACCATGCCCAGCCCAGAATTGTTTTGATTTATTAAAAATATAGCACTGGGGAGATCTGAATGCACACAGAATTGTTGATGTTATCAAATAGTTATAAACAGCAGGAACAATTATTCTTCAAACACAGCAGGCACAGTTTATAATAATCATGATAATTTTAATAGGTCCATGAAATTTTTAAAATTCAAATTATTTTAAAAACCGAAGAAAAAATGTAATAATAATTTTTAAAATGATGAAAATATATAATTAATATAAAGTAAATTAAATATATTCTATATTAATATGGAAATAAGCATATATTTTATATAGATATTTTATGTACAAATATTATTTTAGAAAAGAGACTGTGAATGAAGGGGCCTAAGAATGTTTTATTATGGCCTTGGAGAACACATATAGTTCATATGACAAAGGCCAGTATTTTCAGTATATCATGATTCATCTCCTTTTGTGTTCATTTTTTCTCTCCTTGTTGTGATTATTGCAGTGAGATCCCTTCATGTATACTGTATATATATATATATATATATATATATATATATATATATATATATATATATATATATATCATCCTATGGACTAATTTCCCATTTTCTTTTTGTTGTAATTAATTTTTTTTATTTATTCTAGTTAGGTGTATATTACACAAGAATGCATTTTGATTCATTGTACACAATTGCAGCATAACCTTTCATTTCTCTGATTATACACGATGTAGTGTCACACCATATGTGCTGTCATACATGTACCTAGGGTAATGATGTCCATCTCATTTCACCATCTTTCCTGCCCTTATGGCCCCTTCCTTCCTCTCCATCCCCTTTGCCCTTTCACAGTTTCTCCATTTTTCCCATTCCCCACCTATTATGGATCAGCATCCACTTATTAGAGAAAACATTCATCCTTTGGTTTTTTGGGATTGGCTTACTTCCCTTAGCATGATATTCTTCAACTCCCTCCAATTACCTACAAATGTCATAATTTTATTCTTTATTAATGCTGAGTAATCTTCCAGTGTGTATATATACCACAGTTTCTTTATCCATTCATCTATTGTAGGACATCTAGCTTGCTTCCACAATGTAGCAATTATTAGTTGTTCAGCTATAAACATTGAAGTGGCTGTGTCATTGTAGTATGATGATTTTAAGTCTTTTGGTATAGACCTAGAAGTGGGATAGCTAGGTCAAATGGTAATTCTATTCCAAGTTTTCTTAGGAATGCCCATACTGCTTTCCAGATTTTTTGCACCAATTTTCAATCCCAATAGGAATGTATGAGTGTGGCTTTTCCTCCACATCCTCACCAACACTTATTGTTTTTTGTATACTTCATTAACAAGACTCCTAAAGCACAAGAAATAAAATCAAGAATCAATAGATGGGATGGATTTGAACTCAAAAGCTTTTTCTCAGCAAAAGAAACCATCAATGAGGTGAAGAGAGAGACTACATTTGGGGAGCAAATTTTTGCCACACACATGAAAGATAAGAGTACTAATCACCAGGATATATAAAAAGCTCAAATAACTTAACCCCCAAATAACAAACAACCCAATCAATTAATGGCCTAAGGAGGTGAACAGACACTTCTCAGAAGAAGATATACAATCCATCAACAAATATATGAAAAAATGTTCAATGTCTCTAGTAATTAGAGAAATGCAAATCAAAACTACTCTATGATTTCATCTCATCCCATTTTCCCTTCATTAGTATTTTTTAATGAAAAGCTTCAGAAATACTAAATATCACCCAGCAAAGACTGATACCAATAACACTAACCATCTGCATATAGATATCCTGTGAAGAGCTGTCTTGTGAACATATTCAGATTTATATTCACTATCATTTTCCTTACTGCCCTCAAATAAATGTGATCATTATAACTGGAAGACACTGGAGTGATAACTAGTCTTTAGTACTCTCCACGAAAGTAGTAAACTGTCTTCATATTAAAACCTCAAGATGCAAAGCTGCAACGTTTGGCCACAAACTCCCTTTAGCTGGAGGAATTGTGGCTGCTTCTGCTGTGTTTGCCAGTGTACCTGGCTTTGTGATCTACCACCTCACTACCCCTCTGTCTTCTCTGGCCAAAAGAGTCTGAACTGAGAGTGGAGAGGGCTTCTGTGCTATCTACATTGGCCTACAACTTGCTTTGACCTTGTACTTTCATTCTTTTATTTCCCTTTTTCTTTTCTTTTGCTTCCTTCAGTGGTAAATATTCATTTTCCTCTGAAGAGGGTTGCAAAATGATAACATATGCTTTTCATCAATGGGTTTGTTCAGGTATGATGATGTTACTCAGCACCAAGGGAGCAATTTTAACTTCTGAGCACTTTACAAACATTATATAATGATAACTAACCAACTGTGATCCAAGAAGGTACATAACCAGGATAAGTAGGCATTCCATCATTTTTAGTATATGCACATGTCATTTTTAAGCTTATTTAACATAAAAGAAAGAGTCTGATAACTGAGACATAATTTATGAATTTTATTTTTGCTGATTTTGCTTTACTTCATTCTGTTCTATGCTTTAATGGGACAATATTTTTTACTAATGTTAAATTGCTACTATACGGAAATGCTGAGAAACATTGATCCTGAGAAGTCTGTTTAACAGACTGATTCATAGTCTGTGGCTGTTCATGTGGTCTCCCCCCCACACACACAGAGTTGAGGAGTAAATGACACATAGGAATAAATTGTTCAACTGAAAATTATTATGAAATGATGTTTCCAAAATAATTAACAGCATACCAGTGTGATTTATAGAGGACAAGTTGATCATCAAAAATATATTACTGTGAAAATGTTTAAACTGCTATGAGACCCTATGTTAGTTTACCAGAGTTCCTGATACAAATTATGCAAGACTTAATGGTTTGAAACAATACAAATTCCTTACTTTGCAGTTCTGTAGCTCAGAAGACTGCATGGGCCTCAATAGAAGAATCAATATGAGGGAAGGCTTGCATTCCTTCGGAAGCCCCTAACAAACAATGCATTACCTTGGCTTCTCAAGCTCCTAGAAGCAGCCTTTATTCCTGGCCTCATAGCCCTCTCCCTTTATCTTTTCACTAGTAGTAATGGTTCAAGTTCTCACATCACATCACTTTGACCTCTTCTCTGCCTTCCACTTGCACTTTTTGGTGGCCCCTTATAATTACATTGGCACTGCCTAGAAAGTCCAGGATAATATATCTTTTTATATTTTAAATTTAAATTTATTTTGACTTATACACAGAAACAAAAATTATTTATGAAGTACCATGTGTTGTTTTTATATAAGTATACATTATGTAATGTTTAAATCAGGATAGATATCTTTATCTCTGCAAACATATATCATTTCTATTTAGAACAAATCTTCAAAAACCTTTTTTTCTAGCTATTCAAAACATACAGTACATTATTGTTATTTATAATCAAGCTAATGTGCAATAGCATACCAGAATTTTTTATTCATATCTAAGTGTAAGTTAACACCCATTAATCAAGCTTTGATCATCTCTCCCTTTCCCATTACTTCCTCAAACTTTGGAAATCACCAGGGTACTCTCAACTTTTGAGATCACAATTTTTATAGCCCACATGAGTGAAATCATGTAATATTTTCTGTGACTCACTTATTTCAGTTAGCATGTTTATCTCAGATCTATCCACAGGAATGAAAATAAGAATAATTCATCATTTTTATGACTGAATATTATTTCATTATGTGAATGTACCATATTTTCTTTATCTATTTATTATTTGATGGACACTTGGCTTGTCTATTTTGAATTGCACTGCAACAAACATGAGATTGCATATCTCTTCAATCTACTGATTTCATTTTTGGGGGTATATAATCAGAAGCAAAATTGTTGAATCATATGGTAATTCTATTTTTAATTTTTTCAAGAAGTTTTATACTTTTTTACAGAATACATGTAATGATTTACACTTATATCAATACTGTGCAAAGATTCCATTTTTTCTCTATATCCTTGCTAACAGTTGTTTTATTTTGTCTTTTTGATAATAGTCAATGTTACTGGAGTAAAGGGATATCTCATTCTAGTTTTCATTTGCCTTTTTTTTCTAATGATTACTGATATTGACTCTTTTTCATGTACCTGTTGGTCATTTGTAGCACTCAAAAAATGATATTGGCATTAAAAATAATCTCACAGACCAACGGAATGGAATAGATAGCCTAGAAGTGAACTCACACAATTACAACTAACCTACTTCTCACAAAAGTGCTAATGACATACATTGGAGAATGAACGGCCTGTCAATAAATGGTGCTAGGAAAATTGGGTATCTACACAGAGAAGACCCCTATTCAAGACCCCTGTCTCTAGTGGAACAAAGATGTAAATGTGATCTGTGAAACTATGAAACTACTAGAATAAAATGTAGGAGAAATGCTTTCTGATATTGAAATAGGCAAGGAATTTTTGGATGAGATACCAAAACCCAAAGGAAACAAAAGGAAACAGAGAAAAAATGGGGTTATATCAAACCCAAAACTTATAGCAAAAGAAACAATCAACAAACTTCAGTTACATTCTACAGAATGGGAGAAAATATTTGCAAACTATTCTTCTGACAAGGGGTTGGTATCCAGAATACATAAGGAACTCCACAAGTTATATAGCAAACCAAAACAAAAACACAAAAGACCTAATTAAAAATAGATAATGGATCTATGGATATTTCATAAAATATACATGAGGGGCCAGTGGGTATTTAATAAAACTCTCAAGATTGCTATTTTAAAGTCAGCTGATTCAAAATTAAACTCCAACATCAGCCTTAATTCCCCGTTGCTGTATATATTCAGGGATATTTATGTGTTCTGAGGTTTAGTATACAAAGATTTTTAGATTCTGTTCCTCCAATTACCATAGTATTATATTTAAAATGCTTTACCTGCACAAAATTAATAGTATTGTGAGTCTTGTTTAAACATACATTTTGGGTGGATGATCTACTTTCATTTTGTTTACAACAGAAACCTGCTTTTTTTCATTTTTGATAAATACAGCTATTTCTAATGCTAATATTTTATTCATAAATATTTTATATATTATGATTATTGCTTTTCCATTAAATTTTATAGGATGTGTTATAGTTGCATTAGTATCTTTCCAGTCAACTTAATTATTATCTGATTGAACTGAGAACAGAATGAAAGAAATTTCTAGAGTTAGGTTAATGTTGATCAAGGAATGTGGTAAATAATTGATATGCCTTCTTTAGTGACTCCAATAAAATTGATATGTGCACATATTTCACTAATGTTCTACTATGATTAGTTTTCATAACTATGTAAAAAAAATTTAAAAGTATCTGGAATGTAAATTTGGATATAATTTTACACGAAAGCATTCAATGTAAAAAGATATCAATTAAGAAGAAAAATATTCTGGTTTTTTTTTGAATAAAGCTATACTAAGTAAATCTTTAAATTATGAAAATAAAATTAATCCTAGAAAAAATGTGAAGAGACATTTTATGTATTAGAACAGTAAAAGTGAAAAAAGTAATTTAAATTGATTTCAAGTATCTTTAATTGTAAATGAATGTCAAAGGCAGAAATAAACTTGTGAAGAATAAAATTTACAATTCTTCTTTATGAGCATACTCATTACCAATAAGTTTTCCATGTAAATGAGTAAATGTAGTCATCATAGCCAAACTTTTTCCTCAACTGTAGGGAAAAATAAAAAACTCTCAATGGACTTGTCCAATGCTTGACCATGGATAGTTTATTTTTTTTTATTTAGTACTAAATAATTTTTAATATTTTTACTCAGGTTTAAATGTATGAGGAGATGCTTTTATTTAACTTACTAACTGGAAACCTGGATACCAAATATGCCTCGACTAGAACTAAATTAGAACTAAAAATTTCACACAAAAAATTGAATTATTTCATTCTGGAAAAATGTCTATATATATGCCATAATATTATTTTTATTATATTATTATTATTATTATATATTATTATATTATTTTCTTTCCCTCTTTATGCTTTTAAAATTACATACTAACACGAGTTTTTCTTAGAATATATTGGGAAACAATTTATGTGCTGTTTCAATACTTGACATAAAAAAATCTAAAAGGAATTCTAGAAACTGTTACATTAGTGTCTATTCTTTGATATTTCCCCAATCTATTTTATTTGGCTGCTTAACTTAATAAAATGTATTAAATTTTGTTTAAATACAAAATTAAAAAATTCCAAGAAATTATATGAACTTTATTTCTAAATTGATTAGTGAATAGTTTATGTGCACAGAATAAATATATCATTCTAAAGTATAAAGAAAATATATAAATAACACTTAATTTTTTTAAAGTTTAATCTGGTTGAATCCCTGCTATTTCAACTTCAACATGCAACTCTATATTGTGCACCTGTTAATATACCCTATTTAAATTTGCTCAACAATTTATAGTATAATAGTGGATTCTGTTACAGTTGTTTAAGGCAGGTTCCCTTTGTGGAAATATCAAAATATAGATTACTTGCTTCAATGTATTTTGAATAGAAATAAAATTTGATTATTTAGGAATAAGCTATATTGGGTGGACTTAATATTATTCAAATGTATGAGAGTTTGCCAAAATTTAAAGGTTTGCAAGATTAATTAACACTCGTTTGGTAAAAATGCCCAAATAAATTGTGATATTATATTTGTTTTAATATTGTTCACTCTGACCTAGGAAAAGACACTGGTCTGAGATGTAATTTTCTAGAAGACATCAATTTTTTTCATGAAAATTCATGTTTTATGGTAAATAGCTATACTTGTGAAGTATAATTGATTCTTAGTCTCAGTGAATTCTATCATCTCATGTTCAAAGTACCTTTAATTTCACAATTGCACCTGTATTGTCATTTTATTCTGTGTCTTTCACTCCTGTGATGAATCAGTATGCATGGTCATTCCCACAGTGATGAGCTATACTAGTTGACTTTATTACAGATACGAAGCATCCAGCAATCCAAGAGCCATAAGAAAGCACCCAGTCTACCCTGATTAGTGCATCTTATCCCGCTAGATCTCTGGTATGCTTCCAGTGTAAGTTTTTACCTAGGAATCCCATATCAAGGAGAAGGAGTCTTGTAACTTTTCATATTAATTGTTGCCTCTCATATTTTCATCACATTAGTTGCCAAAAACCTGCATATATTTTTATGGTTAAAAAACATTATTCAATTCTACCCCTGAATATTCTTTAAGTAAAATACTCTCAAAAGTAAAATTTCAGGAAGGGAGTTAATCAACATTAAGTTATCCAAAACATCCCTAATAACCACTTTGTATGTAAGAATTTGTCAATATGTAAAGCAGAGTATCTACTTAATTACCCACCTATAATGCCAGAAAGAAAACTGATATTATACCTATGATTCTATTACAATAACTGCAGGGGACAAATACACAAATGGAGATAAATGTGAGATGATTTATAATTTGGTAACTTAATCCTGACCCTCCAAAAAAATTGGATGTAGAAATTCAGTATGACATTTAAAAATACTAAGTTATTGGTTATCATTTTAGATATAAGTACATGATAACGATGGTAGTAGTACTTTAAAATTCTTACTTTCTATGTAACTTTTCGATAAGCTTTTATATTAAAGTTGATGTCTTAAGAAGTAGAAAACAGGTAACAATAAACTATCCCAGGCTAAAAATCCATTGCTTTAGACAATTATTTTTCCTTCAGTAACTGTACCAAAAATACAGTGTTATTGTCTTAAGAAAATACAAAAATTACCAAAATATTGGCAAGATATGTAACAAAGCCTTACACTCATATATAGTCTTTATGAAGTCTTTGAAATTGAAGCAAGGTATAGTGGAAACAGCCAAGGAAAAAACTGGATACTTTGTAGTGCTGATTTTACAAGTAGTTAGTATAATTTGTGTACATCCTTGATTGAGTTTCAAAATTGTAGCACAAGTGATAAAATAGACTTTAATTAAATGCCTCTCAGCTTAGTTTTCTAAAATTGGATGCTGCTATGACACTAATATTTCAAAGCTAGTAGTGTGACTACAAAAGATGGTCCTGAATATGTGAGACTGATCACACTGTGTGTGAAACCTATGCACAGAAATCTCAGTGCAACAGTTGTACAGAGAGGTTCTCAATATCTTTTGAAACATATCACAGAGTCCTTGCACTCTATTATCTAGACTTCAATAAATCTCCTTGTTCTCCTGATATAATTTCTAGTTTCATAGGTAATGACTGGATCTTTGTGAAATTGAAATATTCTACATAAAGAAGGAAAGTTAAGGTACAGAATGTTTTCATTTGACCCAATGATTTTATGAAACGAAGCCAATTATTATAGCTGCAACTCTAAATAGAAAAGATTTTTTTATTGGGCATTAAGTGCTTAATAGTTTATAAGTTATGTTATATTGATAGTTCATGTTTTCTCATAGTTTTTCAAGTTTCTAAAATAATGTAAGATTTGTAGACAATATTATTATTATGTTAAATATAAATGTGTTTAAGTATGCTTGTATGATTTAAGTTAGTTCAAGTAAAGGTAACACTGATACATGGTACTTGAAAATATTTGGATAACATTGGTACATGCACTTTAAAAATGAAGATTGAAGAATGTTGATGCTTTAGTTGCTCTACATGTCTCTCTGTTCATGAAAAAAAGATAAATTGTAATGACAGATTTCTTAAAAATGGGAGAAATTTAATGATAAATCAGTGTTGATGAGCTTATTTAGGTTTTGATTGTGATGATGCCCAGTTGCTTTCCAGAAGTCTCCTACATCTGTTCAATTGAAGAGACTAGATGACCAAACTTTTAGCAGCATTTAGTATTATTTTTCTTAATTCTTTACTAATTTGGTTTCAAAAACACGTTATTTGTTTTCCTTTTGAACCAATTCTTATTTATAATGACTATGGTCATTTGACTTTGTTGATTTTTTAACTTTAAAATCAGAATTCCAATGCATGATCTAAGGTTTATTGTTGCTTATTTGTTTGAATCATGATAACTTTTGTCTTTTTATTGACTGTGATGCTGGGGATCAAATCTAGAGCCTTGCACAGCTAAGCAAATGCTCTGCAACTAACCTACAACTTCAGTCATATGTCTTCTTATTTGATTGACTTATTCTAAACCATTTATGACTTACTATGCTAAAATCATTTCCAATTACATCCAAAGGGTAACCTAGTGCATCAAAATACTGTGGACCTACTCTAGTAAAATTACTCATTTGCCAATGGTATTCCCATTCAGCAGAGACATTAATTAGCTTAAGTAGTGTCATTTCTGGTGTGACTTTATTCAATCTCCTTAATGGGGTGGTGAGAGGATCCAAGAAAAGACAAAGAGGCACAAATTAGAGAAAGTGTAACTCAGTGGATCACCCAAACTCCTGATAGGATGGAGACTGACCAGTAGCAGTCTCTGCATGTTTATTATACAGGTTTAAACATCAAAAGGATTTACTGTAAGAAATCTTCAAGATAAACAAAACAAAGTTGTGAGCAAAATAGCTTAATTGGGGCTTCTCTTTTTAGGTAGTTGGTGTTTGAACTCAAGGCTATTGAACTTAAAAATTCCATTGAAAGCACAGATTCCTTGAATCCTCATAACAAGGGTCACCATCAAATGGGCAGTTTTCAATCAGTTCCTTTCCACAAAGCAGTTCCCAAGAGCCCTATCACTGTTGTCCAGGGCACTTAAAAGCAGTAATTCATTTACCACTCAAGACAAAGTAGTGCTTGGACCCTAATAATAGATACATTTTACTTCAGCATAAAATGAGACAAGGATGTAATGAGACAAAGATGAGAAATTAGTTCAGCTATTGCTTGAATAACTTTTATATTGGCCTTCAACTGTGGCAGAAAATGCAAACTGCAGTGTAACCCATATTTTTCTTTTTTCTTCTATGACATACTTGTTTCAAGAGTATGAAGAGTATAAAACAGAATATAATGAATACCAAACCCTTAGAAATTAGAATAACATGGGGCACATTTATAATGGTTTTAAATTTTATGACATAAAAAAGGAAGCATAAATTAGAAATGGGTCTACCAAATTAAATAAACACAAAGGTTTATAAAGAATATAATGTAGCAATATATGAATGGAGAACAACTTTATATTACCAAATAATTATTTCACTACTATAAAATCTGGACTTTCTTTCAAAAAAATTTTAACATGCTGAAATTTCAAACAGAATCCTGAGAGAATTCTTTGATAATTTCAATAACTCAAAATAGTATTCGTAATTATAATTCAAAGTAAATATCTAAGAAAAATTGGGTTTAAAAAAGTATAGCATATCCCACAAACTTAATATAATTTAATGAATTTTTTTGAAACATAAGAACAAGCAATGTAAAGTTATTGAAGCCAGTTGAGAATAGTAGCATACTATAAATAAGAACACATGGAATTAAAGTTAGAAGTTAAGACATAATTATTCAATTAATGGTCATGTAATTGCCAATATGTGGGAAAAACTGATGTTAGTTTAAAAATTAGATTTGAGAAAATTTGTTATAAATATAAATGCAAAATGTGAAAGAACTAATAAAATATTTGTAACAATTTAATCTGAAATATATAAAATTTTTACAAATTATAAAAGGAAAAAATGAGGAAATACCTTAAGTATATACAATTTTTATTCATCAATTGATAACTCAAATAGAAAAAAAGACATATGGTAATAATTACAAATGATTAAGCCTACATACACCTTACAGGTATGCCAATAAGTTTTACAGAAGTAATGTCTTGGGTCCATTTACTAGGTGACTCAGTTAAGTTTGTTGATTTTATTAAATAAGGATGCTCAATTAGTCATAATGATGACTTTGACACATCTTTCTACATTATTGATGCTATATGATAATTCATAGACTATACTCAAGTCTGACTATAAAATTCTTTATCTTCATATACAGTCTTACATTTAAGGATCACCATCCTGTTCATTCATATTTATTCCTTATTTATAAAACCAGTGAGACATCCTTTCCCAACCATTAATTTCCTAGTAGCTTACAAGCATGCACCATGCTCTCTTTTCATTATTCATATTTCTTCATTTCTTTGTTACTTTTATTCTGAGATGTCCACTAATTTCAATGACTTCTATTAACTCTTCTTCTTTGTACTACGTTACTATATGTTCTGTCGAAATACCTTTTCTCTTTCTTCATTATTTAACTTCTATATCGTACATATTTTATAATAATGTCTGTATCATACATAATGTCTGATAATTGATACAATAGTCTTAGAACATCGCCTATGACTGATATACTGCTCTTTATAAATGCCTAATACCCTCTTCTAATTGAATTTGTTATCAGTGCTTCAATCTCTATATGCCCAAATTAAATGACTTGTTATCTTACCTTAAAATTTTTTGTACCTTTTCTTTTTTGACTTTATCATTTTTAGCATAAAATTATATTCTTCTTCTCTATAGTACTCATTTCAGATATCTCTATATCACTCTTATTAAAATTGAAAAATCCTACTTTTATTAAAAAATTTATAATTTAGCATGTGAAACTAAGGAAACTCTGTGAGGAGTAAGTTACAGAGAGGCTGTTCATTTGTATTTACATTCATGAACAAAAATCCCAGTTTAAGAAATAATAGTTGTAAATTGTAATATCATTTACATTCATTAATTTGTGAACTCTTTAAATTTATCAAGATATATTTATTTGCTGAGTCAAATGTGACATGCATTGAAGATGGCATATTATCAAGATGCAAATTTGGGCTATTTTTATGAAAATTTCTGTGTTTTCATATTTAGTGCTTCACTCTAAGTTAGGCAAATGTGAGGGATTATATTCTGGTGACAAAGAACTCTAAAGTTTTGAAATTATTAAAAAAATGGTAGCCATTTTGTTGCTAAGTTTGACAGAGAAATTAAAATTATTTTGCAAATGTTACTTCTAGCACCATAAATATAGTTTGTCTTATGTTTATCATAATAGAAAAAGTTGGGAGATATTTATGGACAATGTTGGAAAATGTAAAATCTACTTAGCCATATCCATAACTATATAATTTTTCTATGGAGCATGTCATGAAAAATTATGTTGTCCATCACAGTCATTATATTCTGTGCAAAGTTATTTTTATATTTTGTGTAAATAGATACTCATTTACCATACGTGTTTTGTAGGTTAGTTATAGATATTATGGTTTGTATGTGAGGTATCTCCCAAAAGCTCCTGTTAATGCAGGAATATACAGAGGGTAAAATGATGAGATTACAATAACTCTAACCTAATTAGTTCAATATGGTTTGACTGGGCTGATTCGCTGTTGACTTCAGGCAGGTGGGGCATGGTTGGAGGAGATGGGTCCCTGGAGTCTACCTGAATTCTGCCACCCCTTTGTCTCTTGCTTTCTCTCTGTTTTCCTGACCCTTCCATGAGCTGAGCTGCTTTCCTCAACCAGACTCTTCCCCCATGATATGCTGCCATACACACCTTAGGCCCAGAGCAGTGGAGTTGGCTGGGTATGGAAGAGATCTCTGAAACCAAGGGTCTCATATAAATTTTTCTTCTGGTAAGTTGTCCTCTCTGTGTTGGTTGTTTCGGGCACAGCAATAAAAATGCTAACTAAAAAATAGCCTTTTCTGTTTAACATTTTGTATTAATTTTTATCATGTAAGTGAAGGTGATCTATTTCCTTAAAGTCCAATCTCCTTAAAGTCAGAGTTTATGGCCAAGCATAGTGGTGCTTGTGTAATCCCAGCACCTTAGGAGGCTGAGAGAGGAGATTTGCTAGTTCAAAACCAGACCTGGCAACTCAGAGAAACCATGTCTCTAAATAAAATACAAAAAAAGGGCTGAGCATGTGGCTCAGTGGTTAAGCACTACTGGGTTCTGTCCCTGGTACCAAAACAAAACCAAAATAAAAAGTCTACAGTATTTCCTTGAGAAAAAATGGTTTATGTAAATTTTAACTGTTCAGTGGTACAGTTAAGGATTTTGATGAAATTTGTTAAATTTTTTTATTCTATCAATGTAAGTACAGTATATCTCTAATACTTGGCTTTATTAAACAAGTTAATTTTAAAATACTATAAATTCAGTTTCAAGAAAATTAATTCAGAAGTGTAATAAAACAAATTTTTTAAAAAATATAGTTACATATGTGTATGTAAGATACATATGTACATTTATTATTGAAGATTAAGCTGAATATGTTATTTGCCAATATTAAATCTTCAGGCACTATACATTATTTTTTTCTAATAACATAAATAGAAAAATGATAACCAAGTTATTTAAATTCCCTTGTGAAGATAAAACATATTCTGTATACTACAATCATTGACTTCTTTATATAATATTTGCTTGCAATAGGTTTTCATGTGAGGGTTATTTTGCAGAGGACATTTTTTTTAATAAATGTAAAACCAACATTAGATGCCCCAGAAATATTATTGGAATTCATTAGCACATAGTATTTTTCATTATACTGGTTTAGTGTTTCTACTTTGATTTACATTCTATTTTTAATTTATATTTCAGTGAAGTTAATAGATTTACAGTAAAACACTCAAAAATGATCCCTGTCTTAGTCACTCCTAATAAATGCAGTACAGTTCTATAGAACATGCTCTAAAGACATCATTTTAGGAAGCATGTTTCCAAAGAAGTAAAGATGTGAAAAATCCACTGAAGTTTAATATTTTCTGTAATATAACAAACAGAAAGACTATGAAAGCCATAGTTATTTTAAATGAGATTAGGTTATCAATCAATTAGTGATCAAGACTTCATCATTTCCTTATCTAAGTTCTTTATCAACATCAATAAGTATTATTTTGCATGGTTTTAAAATGAACCTAGGATCACTGTATCATGTAAATATTCTCTGAATTTTTCTGAAACGAGTTTTTATAGATCAAAATTGAAAATAGTGTTTCAGATATGATCTGATTTTCAAAATTGACAATGTAAAATTTGTCTTATTCACAATAAAGGGCTGGTCAGTGACAAAACTCAGAGATACAAAATAGTTACTTATATTTTCCTAAAAAGTTGTCACTACACTCAATCAATAATAGGTAAAAATAAATAATGAAAATTTACTTTACCTATGAATTGTTCAACTGTAGCTCCTTCCTGTTCTCTACTTGAAAAGCTGATCAACATATTAGAGATATGAAATAATAAATGTTTTAAAATATGTGGAAATCGCTAGTTTGATACCTAGCACTAAAATAATTTTAAATAAAAGTAAATAAATTTGGATATTTTTAAAGTTTAAAAAATAAATATTATGTATTTTTTATTTAAAAATAAAGAAATTTTGTTGTGAATTCAAAATGTCATTGAGCAAATTATTCTTATGTCAACATTTTTTCTCTGTCAGCCTATTTTCTGTATCAGTTAATTTTCAAGCAGGATTGCCAAGGTACTAAATTTTAATTTTTACAAGTTGGGCAAAGGTCTTGTACAATTTAATTTCCTTCTATGAGTTAACATACTGATTATCTACTATTTTAATCCAAAATACAAGTTTTATGAAAGTAAATTATCAAATTAATTGTGATATTTTAAAAGTTCCATGAATGTTGGTGTTTATATGAGAATAAAATTCTTCATTAAAAGTTTACTTGCGGTTTTCTCTTAATATAGATAAATGCCAAAAGCTCAGGAAACTAAACTGAGTTTTTCAAGTTTATGTCATCATATACCTTTCTAATATTTTACTAATTGATACAATTCTGGTAACTCACAGTGTTTATGGTATATAGTACTTCTTTTAAATCTAATACGAAGTGAAATAAAATAATTATATAATAACACATATCAAAAATCTGTATGGATAATTTTCATCTCAACCTCTAATGTACTTGCAGTCATCCATAAAATGTTAAAGAAAAATATTTGAACCTAATGTGATTGAATTTTTCATCTTTAAATTTCCTGTAAAATAGACAGTACATTTGTGAATGAGAGGAAATGATTCTGTCAGTAGTCTTTGACTAGTATTGTGATTTGCAGGATTTTCTTTCTTTCTTTGCTTCATTTTCTCCTCTTTGTGAATTGGTTACCTGAATATGACATCAAGTTCCTTTTAGTACATCCCCATTCCATTTTGTTTTATTATTTTACTTTTGAGACAAGATCTTGCTAAGGCTCTCCTAAAATTTGTGATCCTCTTGCCTCAGCCTCCTGAGTTGCTAGGATTACAGGTGGGGGCCTTATAACTTGTTTGGTCTGGATTGCTGAATCTGTATTTTCCTGAAGTTGCTAAAAACTGTTTTAGACCACAAGTCTAAATAACAGATGATTAATGACACTGTTTTATAACCCTCACAGGCTGTGGGGCTCCTATTCATTTTTTAATTAGAATAATGAGTAAATTATTCATTGTCTGTGGGAGTTATCCTGAGGAGACAAATATTTGAAAGTTTTACAAGAGAGAGATTTGCCAATTAAACTACTGGAAGTATTAGAAATAATATGGTGAAAGTTTTAATTGGCAAATCTCATTGTGTCTTAAAGTTATTTACCATTATTGGATATTCAAAGTTTGTCATATGATTGAAAATAAGAAACATTTTATAAATAATCTTGTCCTTAATTTAACATGTTAACTATTTTGCAGATTTCTGTAGCTCTTATACTTTAGTAGTAACTCCATTTTCAAAAAAACAAAGAATTTGCCTCATGTATTGAAATTTCACTGCATTTCCTCCGGTATTCACTAATTTCATGTTGTTTAAATAAGGGGAAGGAATCTACTTTTAATACTTAAATTTTAATAGCATTAAAACTATTTTCACGTCAACATTTTGGTATTTCTGTAAAAATAAATTTGGTTGTAAGTTGTTTTACTTTTTGAATTGACAGATTCCAGGTTATTATACTGATCTATTTGCAGTGCTTGCAAAACCTTTTTAGAAATTTAAATTGCTATCTAGAATTGTAGGAGGTTAGCATTTCTAGAATATTTGTCAATACTTTCTTTTTAATTCCCACCTTAAGGATAAGTCCCATTTTGGTCCAAGAAAAAATTGATTTAACATATTCTGCTTGAAAATGTCACTTTATTTTGACACCAGCCTCCCCGCAGTTCTGTATATGTTTAAATGTTTTATGCATCTTTCGTTTCAGGAATATTATTTTTTTCTATGTCCAACTGAATCTGTGTCTCATTTTGCATATGTGTGACTGTGTATTCTAAAACCTATAAAAATCTAAACTTTCACAGTGGGATTCTTTGGTAATTGACTCATTTAACTGTTCTCTAAATTGAGTCACTCATAATAGCAAAATGTCTTTATGATTATTTTATAATACCATTATTACCTTATTACAAAAATAGTTCTTACAGTTTAAAAGGAAGTTTTCCATTTTTAGAAGATTAGACTGAAATGATGTTTGCTTTTTCTTTTCTATTTTATTACATACCATTCAAGACAAAGCACATTATCTGAACTTTTTGATCCAGAATTAGAACATAGCATATTCTATTTAATATCTTCTCATTATGGAAAGTACCAAAGAAAGGTTTTTATACTACATGATGTATTCATTCAGTGAAAGAGTCTTTAAAATTTAATAAGAATCAGAAATAGAAAAGCAAATGTACTCAAAATTTGCAAAGATTATAGTGTGAAATAATTTGTTTAATACTGTAATACATAATCTTGAATACTATAGTTAAATGGGGTCAGTATATATGGAATTGCTTTTGTCTTAAGGTCAAATTTTGCCTTTAAAAAAGTCAATACATTGCCATGTTTCATTTTTGAACAATTAAAATATATATTTTTTTAAATATCTGTATAAAGAAGCCATAACTGGAAGGTAGGTCTTGTAGTTATTTCTTTACATGACTGTCTCTGGAAAACAGAATAGTAAATAAAACAAAATGTATACTGTATTTTCTGTTTAGTTCTGACATTTTTCTATTGAAATATAAATATATGAAAATGGAATATAATAAATGTATACACTTATGTTTCTTAACATTTTGAGAATAAAATCTAATTCATTTGAAATATTTATTAGTTTCACTAATTAACCTATCACATTTGTTGTTTTATATGTGAAACTGCTATGTGAATGTAAAGGAAAATAATAAAGGGAGACAGAGACAAGGTGCAGATGCAGGAAAGTGGTTTTTTTGTCCACGCAGCCACATTTGTTCATACCAATAGGTTATATTAGGTCATTAGTACCGTAACTACATTATTTTTTAGGGTATCAGTAAAGTTTCTTATTCTGCAGTTACATTTCAGTTAAAATATGCAAAGTCAGGCGGTTTATGCAACTCTCAAGAAAGTCCATTGTCTAAAGTTATTGTTAAGTGGGCAGATCCAGGAGCACCAGATCTTGGTGGGATATTGTAGTTATCTAGCAAGCAAGTTCCTTTATTCCCAGGAGTTACTGCATAGGATCAAGGTTGAAACTGATAAAACTCTTAACACAGAGCTTCCTTGTAAAGAACATTGCTACAGTGGCCAGGCATCCCGTGTCTTTTAGAGGGAAGTTTCCCAGAAGCCAGGCATTTTTGTACATTTGCACAGAAACTTCCTAGCCACCAAGCATGCCAAATCAGCAACTCTATCAGGGACCCCAGTCCCAAACACAGAACCCCTGCATGTGAAGTTTAAGTATGCTTTATGTAGACATTGGATATTCTCTAATATACTAAATAGTATACTTGCTTGGTGATTCTCTATAATCTGACTTCAACATAAGATAGTGAATTAGTTAAATTACAATATATTTCTTCAATGTATGTCAACAGATTAATTATAGAAAATAATAGTAAATTTATACACAAATTTCCCCAAAATATTTTTCCCTGGATTGCAGAAACACTTTAATGTATAACATATGTATGAATGTTAGTTTAGTAATATTAGTGAAGACAAAAGATTCTCTGAAGTACCAATCATAGCCTGTGTGAGGCACTGTGTTCGATTCTCAGCACCACATAAAAATAAATAAAATAAAGGCATTCTGTTCATCTACAACTACAAAAAAAAAATTTAAAAAGGATTTTTGAAAGTCTGAATAAACTTTAAATTTGTACTCTATTCACAATAGAAATGAGAAAGTATAAGTTAAGGTAATCCGAAAAAACTAAAAAATAAATATTAAAAAAATTCCCTCTCTCTCTCTCTCTCTCTCTCTCTCTCTCTCTCTCTCTAAATAAAAATAGCCAAATATTGAAAACTGCCAAATCATAGTGAAAAGATAGTTTTGACAATTAATAAATAGTACAGAATGAAGCTCAAAAATTTTAACATTTGGGAAATATATTGTATAGATTGAATTATGTAAAATGTTAAAAAAAGATGTAAAATAAAAACATTTAGAATCCTAAAAGTCACAGTAATAAAGTGATATTTGGAAAGATGAAAATTTGCCCCAAATATGTAAACAATCTGTCAATTTCAAAAAGTCCTATAAATTGGGAAAATGCTACAGATAATATATAGCAATTTATATTCTTCAATTTTAATCCATCTATTTTTGTATCCATTTAGTACCCTGAAAATTTCACAGAAATACATTCAAAAAATTTAAAAAATAGTGAAATATTTTATAAATGTTTTTCTTCAGGCATAATTCACATACCACAATATTCATTCAAAATGTACAATTGTTTTCAGAAAATTTATTTAAAGGATTGGAAAATGTCCCACCCTTGCCACTGTTTAACTCTAGGATAATTTCATAATTTTTTTGTTCTCTTTCTCTTAACTCTTGGAAACCATTAATATATTTTGCTCTGAAATTTTCTACTTTTACTATTTTATATAAATAAAATCCATACAATATTTGGCATTTTTGTACTTTTTTTCACTCAGAATAATACACCCAAATCCATTCACCCTGTAGTGTATATACATACACAACATATTTCTTATTCCTGAATAATATTATCCTGTATGAACCTACTATATCTGCTTATCCATTCATCAATTGATTAACTTTTGGGCTATGAACATTTATGTACATATTTTAGGGTGGATAAGTTTTCATTTTTCTTGGTAATATATATTGGGTTAACATTGGTATGCTATATGATAACTCTGTATTTAACATTGTGTGGAATTGCCAAGCCTTTTCCAAAGTAGATTTATTGTTTCTCCACATTTCAACAATACTTGTTATCTATCTTTATAGTCATTATAGGGGGTTTGAAGTGGTATTCCATTGTTTTGATTTGTATTTCTCTAATGAGAGATGACATCAAAATTTTTGTGAGCTGATTAGCTATTTTTACAAGTTTGAAAAAAAAAAAAAACTCTTTAAATCCTTTGCCAATCTGTCAATTGAGCCATTTAAGTTTTTATTGAATGTTATGAATTCATTAGATATTCTGAATAGTGGTCTCATAAAATATGTTTGAAAATAGTTTCTAACAATTGCTATGTTATGTTTACATTTTCCTAATAGTGTCCCTTATAGCACAAAATGTATTCAATATAGCTTTCTGTACCTTTTTTACTATGATTTCATAGATAAGAATTACTTGCCTAAACCAATATCATGAAGATATGCTTATAGATTTTCTTCTACGTTTTTAGACTTTTCAGCTTTTATAATTAGGTATTTAATCCATTTTGGTGTATTTTGTGTGAGGTAAGGATCCAACTTTATTTCTTTGCCTTTTAAAAAAATATTTATTTATTTATTCTAATTTGCTATATAGAGCAGCAGAATGAATTTTAATTCATATTACACATATAGGACACAAGTTTTCATGTCTCTGGTTGTGTACAAAGTAGAGTCACACCATCCATGTCTTCATTAATACATACTTAGTTGTGGCATGTTGGTAGAGTACTTGCCTAGCATGTAGGAAGCCCTGGGTTTGATTCTCAGCACCATATACCATAAACATCTATTTCTTTGAATATGGACATACAGTTTTTTTTTTTTAAGGTTTGGTGAATGTGACCTAATTGTATTTATGAGTTTAAATATATATATATATATATATATATATATATATATATATATATATATACAGAAAGATTGATTTT